>NW_008824983.1:2161129-2192247 GCF_000699105.1 Pygoscelis adeliae | reverse complement strand
CCAGGTTTCTTCAGGCCACAGGACATGTCCCAGGGCTGGATTAGCTGTGTAGCAGGACAGCTTTGCCCTATGTCTGAGAGGAGAGAAGAGCTCTGTCATGCCCCAGGGCTGGGGCATCTCTCTTCCCATAATGGCTTTCCCTCTTTTGAGACAGACTGGACATCTCACTAGAAGCAGACCGGTCTCTGTAGCCAGTCTACCACTTAAGTGCTGTTCTGGTTGTGGTGTCCTTTTCCCACTAGCTCCACAGAAATCCCCACGTGGATCCGACAATCCTAGGATCCCCTACAATCTCACATGCTCTCCAAGCAAGGTACTGTGAAGGAGCAAGAAAGAATAACGCCACATTTTTGGGTGGGTTTGTGCCCATGAAAGCCCTTGACTCTTGAGGTTAGGCAGAGGGGAAGCCAAAAACCTATTTTAGCAATCTGCCCCACTCCTCACATACCCATACACCCATGGCATCTGCAGTAGGTGCCTTACATTTTCCCCCAGCCACATGGAGAGCAGAGATACCCACTGAGGAGGATGAACCATCAACAGGAGGTGCAGATGTGCCTTGGGATCCTTCCGCTCCACCATTAGTTGCACAAGGAGAAGTTGCTGAGGAGTGTCCAGGTGGAGGAGACAAAAGCCTCCATGTCCGCCTTGGACCAGATTGAAGGCCATTTCCACTTCCACAGCTCTCTGGAGAAGAGGGTTATGGGATGATCTGAAATTCCCTCCTCCTGTTTTTCATTGGCCATCTGATACATGGCTCCTGTACCAGTTCAGCAGTGGCATATGAGTCTAGGAAAATTAACTGTAAAAGAAAACACTGGCGGGTTTATTATTATTCTTCTATAGATTATTTTGTATAGGAAACGTTTTGAAAAGTACCAACCAAACTTGGACTCACGGGACCTGGTTCTCCTCAGCAAGTCAGCTACAGTAGACTGCTGCAATCAGTAGGCTTCGACTTGTATAAAAAGTTTCAGTCAAAGAAGACATACAAATTTGTACATTCAAACAGCTATTATACAGCTTCAGCATTGCCAGCTCATACTATTTCAGATTTTTTTCTTTAAGACTCTGATGTTGAAATCAAGACATTACACAACAATCAGCTTAAATCATTAAAAAAAAAACAGGCTCCAAAATAAACCTCCCCAGAAATAATCTCGCTGGCTGCAGAAGAAAATATGAACTGAGCTCATCCTAAAAACTGAGAAACGAAAAGGCAAAGTCAAACACTTCATTTTTAGCAATCGCGCTTCTATGAGGCCTGTTTTTTTCAGTACTGTGGTTACCTGATGGCTTGCTCTGAGATACACAGACTGAAGGGGCTGCAGTGCAAAGCTGTGCACGGGAAGGTCTGTTGTAGGCACTTTCTGCCTCAGCTATGAATTCACACCCTGGGCTCAAAGCCTGCTTTGCATCCCTCTCAGAGGTCACGAAGAGGAAAACCTTTTGCTCTGGCCAGCTGCTATCCTCCCATTAAGAGGCAGCAGTCCTCTCCACGGCCGGGCATGCTGGGAGCTACCTGAAGCATCTGAGATTCAGGCTGCGGCAGCGATGCTGCCTTGCCTCGCTGCAACAAGAATTGTGGCTGGAAGATGGGGGAGGCAAATGCCACCTGCAGACCAGGTCTGTGAGGCCAGACCTAAGCTGGTTTAGGGTAAGTGAAATAAAAGCTGACTGTGATAAGACTTTTCCCAATGGAAGCAGAACTCATGTGCTCATATCCAAAATCTCTTGTGCTTTTCCACCCACACTGAAGTTACAGATGGCGTTTGTTCAACATAAAAGAGAGTGGGAATTGTCTTCAATCAGGCAAATTAATCTGTTCCCCTTTCCTTCCCTGGAAAAGGAACAGCCCCTGTTATAACAGAGAGCTTGTTTTTGCTTCTGTGAATCAGATTGCATCAGAAACTCCAACAAGACCTTTCTGAAGAGCAAAAAAGTTTCATGACCCTTTGTTATCAGTGCCTCCAGGACTCAGCTATGCAAACAGATGCTGTATCACCATCCACAGACAGTGCCTAAGAGACACAGTGGTCTCCTAAACAGACTTGTGCAATAAAAAATGACAGGAGGGAACACAGAGTACAACCCTGTATTGCAGGAACCCATCTTGACTTTTAAGAGCCTATATATGGCAATAGCTCTCTTCTCGCGGTTATAAAAGTTCTTAAAACAATCCAATAACAATTTATCATTTTCATAAACATTAGTCTGTAAAATCATACCCTCCTCACTGCATTGCAGGGCCCTTAGACCTAGTTGCAGCTCAGAGAGGGGCAAGAAGGCTTTTTTCTAGGATTTTTAAGGTTTTGCTGAGGCACCAGCCATACTCCTCTTTTACATAAAGGTGTCTGTGTTCCAAGGACTGATGGCAACAGTTCTGGTGAGTGAATTTCTCACTCTCTCTCTCTCCTTTCCAAGTCACATCTGGAGATCATGGTCTTTGAATATTTTCAAAGTGGAGAAATATACACGAGAATGGTGTGTATATTTGCCATTCGTGTGGCATTCATGAAAAAATGCCTCAAGAGAACATTTGCAGGGCAATTTGCACAGGCAGGACAGCTGTGAGCAGGTGTGATAAGACTACAGGTTAGGTCATACTCATATTTATACTATGCATTTACTACTTATATCAGTCTCTATCTACGCATGTTAACAGAGACGCTGCAAAATTCTCTGAGCCCGACTCTTCACTATTGTGCATCACGTCAAAAGCTGCTGCTCTCTCTTTTCTACCTATTTACCTGTAGGCAAAATCAGAAGACAATGCCACTATACTCCTTTCTATTTACTACCTGGGAGCCATCTCCTTTTGTTTGTGGGAAGCAGCGCTTGCTACCGAACTCTATCTCAGAAAGAAAGGCAGGCTGTACATAAGCATCTAAGCAAACTGCTTCACTAAGAAAACCTGAATTAAGCTGCCAGTAATAAATACATTTATTGGGTAGACAGTAAAAAGTACTGAAGAGTTTAAAATAAATTCTAAGTTATTTAAACTTAATTTATGACCAGGAAAATAAACCCTCTCTTCTACCATTAATGTTTTTTATCTGGGCCATCAAATGTCACACCCTACTGATTTTGGATGTAAGGTCACTGGAAACAACATATCAGTGGTGTCAGCAATACAAATCAAGTGAAATTCCCCTAAAAATAAAAATGTCACAAGTAAAATAATAGGCAATAGTTATTTCATGGTATGAAAGACTTGTAATATATCAAGAGTTCACCTTCTTCTATCTTTATCATATATCACTTTGAACATTAAGTATACCTCCATTTCATATATTTTAAATATAGATAATGTATCTTGCTAAAACAATAATCTCAGAGAAAAGTACACTGAAATGATTGTTTGGGTTTGCATTCACTTTTTGAAATGTCTCCTAATTTATATCAAATGACGAAGCAATAGCCCTGTCTATAAAAGGCAGCGCAGTGCACCAGCTGATGCTTTCTAAGAACATATTTCTGTGTTAATGGAGTTTAGGAATATAAAATTGATCTGGACTAATGATTTTAGCAAGAAAAAAAAGAAGGGGTGGCCCTTCACTCTGGGTGACCCTTCATTTGGCCCATGAAGACAAGACCCAACCTAAACCAAGCATTGCAGGAAGCGGTAACAAATGCCACTGGGAAGGCAACAAGCAGCACGTATTTGTGAAAATGCCTCCTTTGAAGTTTCTGCGTAGATGAACACATCCGTGTCTGCTAAATTGTCTTTAGTACAAATGGGGATTTCCTCAGGCCATTTGTGACTGTTACTAAATGGCTACCAGAAAACAGTTTACTAATTTGGCTTGCATCACCATGCTGAATTATAACTAAACACGCTAAATGTCACACCGCGCTGCATGTGGCACTCACACAAAGAGAAACAGGGGGCTATAAACCCACGTCGTACGGCCACAGCAACATGAAGCTGCATACCCAGTTCAGACGCAGTTGGGTTTTCTGGTGATCGGGCAAGTAACAGCCTGCGAGTGTTTGGACCTTTTGTGTTTATGTATAATGAGGAAGAGGATGGGGACGGACTCTGGCTCAGTGCTGTCACATCACTTACCTCTAATGAATCTGGCCCCACATCCATCCTTGCCTGGAAACCTCTCTGGGTCCCTGGACAGTCTTTTAGGGTTCAAGCCCTTGCTCCCATGCCCCACGTGAGAGCAGGAGCCAGGAGCCTGGGTGCCTGTCCCCAGCACTGTGTCTTTGGATGCTCACCAGCGCTGCCCACCGAGCAGGTGAAGCATCCTATTCCCCGGAGCAGGCCTATAGGGTGACTTGTCCAGCTTTTCCCTGCTTTTGTGAATCCTATGACTCTGTCCCTTTCTCCCCCCTCTGCCATATCTTTTGTCTGATCCCTGTATGCCAGTTCCATTTCACCTTGCCTTCAGAAAGGAGAAGGAAGTGCTTACACTGCCACAACATAGCTGCATAGTTTTGGCTCACCGTTGCGTCCGATCTGGCAAAGATGGGATGTAGCCCTACCACGGGCTGCCCTGTGCTCACGCAGAGGTACTGCACAGCTATTTGGGATGGCTTTTAAATAATTTGCTATCAGCCAGAATTCATAACTTTTTTTTCTCACGTCACTCTGTATGTTTGGGTGATGTTTGTAGCAGGTGTAGGGTGTAAGTTATCCCTGTTGCTGAGGCGACAGTCAGGATGGGAAAGAAAGGGGACAGGGAAAATCTGTGCTCACAAGGCAGGATGAGATGAAATCCTTTTAGGATGGGATACATACATCAGAAGCTAAGCCAGAAATGCTCTCAGAGGCTTCCACCTTGAAATGGGAAAGAAATTCAGAGGCCTGTGGGAAGGTAGGGTACCCAGGCAATAGTTCGGGGGGAAAAAAAACCTGCAATTAGTATAGACATTTACTGTAAAGAAGAGCTGTGACAGTGGTTGTAAAACACTTTTGACAGATCCTACCAATGTCTCTCTCAAGAAGTTTACCTTTAGGATCCTCTCCTAGAGAAGGCAGCACACTCGTCCATTGAGTCCTTCCATATTAAAGCATTGCCCCAGTCCTTACATTATATGAGAGTGCATCAGCACTCACCTTTTTAGTCAGGTTAAAGTTGTGGGTGCCCAATGCTATACAAATGCACAACATGCAGATGTGTTGGTGGTGGAATATGAGGTGATGACTCAGATAAGTGAAACTTGACAGGTTAAAGATACATCATACCAGCCAGCTCCCGTATATGTTCTTCTGGCAGGGCTGATATATTACTGCACCACGTGGAGCACAAGCTGAAAGGTATGTCATACAGAAACATTGGGAAGGGGAGATGCAGCCTAGAAGGTGGGAGAGATGTCAGCAGGCAGAGGTGACAGATCATTTCTCCTGTAGCAGAAGCCTACGAAACAGATCCTGTAATATTACCATTGGGGAGTTTGGGAGCACTTCAGTGATAACAGAACTGCCTTTCTGTCTATGTTTTGTGATAACTATCGCCATAGACACATGATTCCTGGGCAGCAGTTTTCCTATTCCTTCCAGCACCTTTTCTTTGTATTGATTTGGCAGTTTTCTCAGGCAAGAGAACTTGGATTTCATGGCAGTGACATGTTCTAGCTTGGAACAGTAAGGTGTATTCCCCAAAGTCTACCTTAAAAGGAGAGATCCTGGAAACAGTTTTAATTTTTCATCATTTATGCCACACAAGAATCAAGATACTGACTGTGATGAGCTGTGCATATCACCCTTTTCATTCCCTGTAGTACTACCAAAATATTGTCCTAGGTGTGGAAAAGGTGAAATATATCTGATGAACACAGTCTCATTATGTCAGGAACTCTCTGCTGTTCCTCATTATGATGGACTTCTTCTTTTCTGACTCAGATTCTGAGTCTGCCTCTCTCCTGCATTAACCTGCTTTGATCTCATCAGGAAAGCTGATCCATGAAGCTGAGGTTATAGAGAATGTTACTTAACCTAATAACTGGTCTGACAAGTTTTTAAATGTCTTTTAATATTTTCTCTCCGGTTGTGTTTTCATTCACACTGTGCTGATAGCAGCTGAGTGGCAGCAGCCATGGAGGTAGGCATGAAATCTGTATTTTCCTTCCGCACGGTATACAAACATATTTAAACTCCAGAGGGATCTGTGAGACAGTCTTGTTTACTCTGCTTGATCTGCAAGCATACCCTTTCTCCGTACTTTTAGCTGAAAGATATTTTAAAATCTATTTATGGCACAAAACATAAGGCTACCCATGCTGGGGGAAGAAATCCTTTATTTATCTGTGGTAGGTTCAAGAGCACTACAGATAGACAAGGTCCGTGCTGTTTCACAAATACATATCAGCCTTGACCTGCAGAAACCAATCATGGGCTTATTGTGTTGTTTGTATTATACAAACCCAGTGCCTCTTCCCTGTAGAAAGTAAACTGAGATGACTAAACTGACTTCGCTTAGTAATTCTCTCAGCAATCTGATCAAAATGATTAATGGTCATTCTGGTCAACGCTGGATTTAATTCAAGGTCACAGAAAAAAAAGATAAAAGGTCACTATGCTGACCAACCTCTATTTATCTACGGATTTTTGTTATTAAAGGAATTAATCTGATAGTGTTTCCATACACAACACATTAATTATTTATACATTTGATACAAAATTACTTCATACAAAGATTAAGACTGAGCCTTAAATTGCCAGCATGGGGGACAGAGATTTAGTCCTATGATGAGCCTCATCTAGATCAACACAGCTGAATCCCAGTTTTAAAATGTAGGTTTAAATGTGTACTGAGCCTGGTACTACACACAGCCAGACCGACTTACACCTAATGTTACATGTACCAGGTAAACTGAAGTCCAAAAATAAATCTTGCCTTGAGAAAAATCTTAGCTTTTGTGACACATTTATCAGAGTGTCTCTTTTCAGGAGGACTTAATCCACCGTCCTTCATTTTGAGATTCAAAGTGACAGATATTTAAAACAAATAACGATACAGCAATTTTATTCAGGCTCCGGAAGTTTGAGGGGAACATTCTCAGCCTTAAGGCACTGAATTTCAGCCAGAAGTAATTTCTAATGTTGCTTCATCCTATTACTTGTAAATTCAATACAATTAGAGGCATATTCAGTTCATTACCAATTTGAACTCTTGCCCATTTTTTTTCAGTCTGTTGCTTTTTCAAAACACTTTATTAAAAACTTGTTTTGCTGTCACATGTTTTAAAGGGAAATAATATCTCACAACTAATCATTTATTAAGATAATGCAACCACACAATGCAGAAAAACAACAACATAACCTCCCCAGAAACAGATGGCGAGTGAGAAATAAACCTTTGCTTGGTTGCACATGAATATTTTGAACTTACACTTGAAATATGTATTAGCTGCATTTTCATCCCAGGAGTGATAAATACAACATTATATTGAAAAACAATTATTTCCCTTGCTTTTGGGTATACAGTACATTACTACCTAGACTCATCTATTGTTTCAAATAATGCATTCTGAATTTTCATGTGTTTTTCACTTCTCATAAATGACTATAATGAGAGACAGGAAACCTGAGCAAAATGTGAAAACTATTTCACCGTATTACTGTTATTTTGTCCTTTTCTTTCTGCTGCCTCATTAGGCCAATTGTCAAAAATCGCATGGCAGAGAGCAAAGGTTTCCATTTTCAGTGATGGATGATGGGCTAGAGCCATGTTTTAAAACTAGAGACATTGCCTGCCCAATACAACATCCTTTGATGTTGAGGGGAGGTTTTCCATGGATTAGTGATAAAAGAAACCTTTATGTATTAGTCACAGGATCCCGCAAAGCTCACATTAGGAATCATGCATGCCAAACCTATTATCATCACTAAATATTGGGTAACCATTTTGTCTGGTCTCAGGCAAGCGCTAGCAGTGGTCTTGTTGCCTTCCTCCTGTTTGCATACAGCATTGCTGCTGTGGCTTTACACAAGGGTATGAAAACTGGTTCTCCATACACTCTTCAACGCTTAAAAGCTCGAAATCTGTATCTCCTGTGTCACAGGGCCATTATTTCAGCAGCACACCCTATCTGAACGTGTATGTGCTTCGCCCCAGGTTAACAAGATGCTCGTAGCGAGTTAGTGCTTGGACAGTGAAGGGGCTGTGCTTCCTGTTTGGCCCAGCAGTGCCCAAGGGGCATTAGCCTTGCTGAAAGATGAGTGGGGATTGCCAATAATTCTCCAACAGGAATGTTAAAAAAATACATCCCAACTCATGTTTACAGCTTCTAAGGGAGGAGTTTGAAATGTCAAGAGCGCCCTGCAAAGAGTTTGGGTAAGTAAGGGCGGAGTGATCCCCCAAAGCGATAGTTGGACATGGGGTGCAAGTTTTGTGTGGGAACTGGACTGTTCCTACCCAAGTCCTGTTGGACTTGTGCAAGCATCATGACAGCTTTCTAACTGGATACCCAAGCAGAGAAAAACCTCTCAGAGCTGTCCTGTAGTATAGGTATACACTTTTAATAGCACAGCAGCACTTAAAAAAACTGGTCCTTGGACCACTCATGCAAGCCCCCGTTTCCCAGCACATCTCTCAGCAGCATCTAGCAGGGGCCCATCCCCACTCACTGTTAGTGCAGGTCAGCGAGAGAAAACCCGGGTCTTCCAGTAAGCAGCATTAGGGGGAAAGTGTCTGAAGTGCAGTAAAGCACCAGGGAGAGTGTCTGAAATCGACAGCCTCCCAGACAGTATTTTTAACAGTTACATGCCTTTACAGCTATTATTTATTCATTTCCTTTTTCTTACAGGCAGCATCCCTCAGGAATAAGTATTCACCTACCTATATATGTACATAAGTTTTTGTCCTTTTTGGTTTTCATGTGCTTTGTTCTTTGCTTCATTTTCTTTACCTTCCTCCTTTTATTTTCTTCCCCTCTTTTTTGTTTTACTTTGTTGTTGCTTTAATTTTCTTTCCCTGCATTTTTTATTCTTATTTTAGCTTGTCTCCTACTCCTGGCTTCATTCCTATCCTCACTTCTTCTTATTAAAATGTCCACCAATTGAATAGTTAACGTTGACAGACAGACAGACAGACATAGAATCATGGAACCATAGAATTGTTTAGGTTGGAAAAGATCTTTAAGATCATCAAGTCCAACCATTAACCTAGCACTGCCAAGTCTACCACTAAGCCATGTTCCTAAGCATCACATCTACACGCCTTTTAAATACCTCCAGGATTGGTGACTCAACCACTTCCCTGGGCAGCCTGTTCCAATGCTTGATAACCCTTTCGGTGAAGAAATTTTTCCTAATATCCAATCTAAACCTCCCCTGGTGCAACTTGAGGCCATTTCTTCTATCGCTTGTTACTTGGGAGAAGAGACCAACACCCACCTCGCTACAACCTCCTTCCAGGTAGTGGTAGAGAGTGATAAGGTCTCCCTTGAGCCTCCTTTTCTCCAGGCTAAACAACCCCAGTTCCCTCAGCTGCTCCTCATAAGACTTGTTCTCTAGACCCTTCACCTTCTTTGTTGCCCTTCTTTGGACGCACTCCAGCACCTCAATGTCTCTTGTAGTGAGGGGCCCAAAACTGAACACCACAGGACATAACCACCACAGGGCCTTTTAAGTTAATATCCTGCTATCATTGAAAAGTCTGAGGGAATCTGAGCCCCTAAGAGCTAATAATTAGGGCTTCTTGCAAATTAAGGAAGACAATATTAAATTGGTCGCACTTCTTTCAAAGTACATTGCAGCCCTCATGGCCAGAAATATAATGTTTTATTTGTTAAAAAAAACCCAACACATTCTTTAAAGTACGAGCATGCTGTTTAGGGCAGATAAATGTATATGCTGGGCTGAACCCAGGCTAATGCCATCCTCCCGCTGAGATAGGAATGGCAAAATTCTGTAACAAAGGGATGAAAACACAAAGCCTGAAGTGGCCCAGTGTTTGCCAATACATGGGATATTCCCGCAAGAGGGAATATTGAGATCTCTGTGCACCTGAGGTCTGGGCAGCATACGACAGAGGTGTGAACATGAGGATGCATGCCCTCGACCTCCTCTGATCATACACTTTGGACAAACGGTAACATATAGACAACTCACACTTCTGTAGCAGCACTAAGGCTGCAGGGTTTTCATATGTCTTTACCTGCCCAAAGCTCACTGATTTTTGGCTACAGTTTTGCTGTTTAATCTTCTATAGGCTTGTAAATATCCCAGCAGATATTTACATGACCGTCAGTCTAAAATTGGGATCTCAAGCAAGTTCTTAGCAGGCCCCTGCTGTGCTTGCCTGGGAGAGGAATCAGCATTTGCAACACCTAGGGGTTCATAAATCCAGCTTATTTCCAGATTATTGACCAGATATTTCACCTGGACTCTGCAACTTCTGAAAAAGCTTTTCATGCAGCGGTAAAACATAGTGACCCAGAGGGGGGAATCTGGAGCTCTTGTTGCCCTCTGCATGTCTCTCCCATCCAGGGAGAACCACAGCCTGCAGGTCAATCAATCCGGCACTTTGCACAAACACAGACATGTCCCTGAGAGGGCTAAAGGGGTTGACAGGACAGTGCTAAAGGCATTTCTGCAAGAGCAGTTAGTACTTGGATCTTTTGGAAACCACAATGTACCGATAAATCAATCACAGACTAACCACGCCTGGCAGCAGATACAGTCACACCTCATGAATGGAAGTGAATTGTCTTCTTGTTTGGTAATTCAGTTGTTTAGTCCCAAGATCAGTTTGCCAGTTTGAATCAGAGCAGATTTCTGTAACTCAGCACTGCACGTCACAGCTCGAGTGAAACAAATGCTGCAGTCTTCTTTGAACTTCTGAGTATTTTGACCTTCAGAACTTGTACCATGAATTTTTCAATTAACTAGCTCATAATTAAATCAACTGATTAAATAAAGAAGTTTTAGTTGATAAAGTACCGTTATGCATTCAGATGGCACAGGAGTTTTAATGATATGTAGATTGTCCCTAAGAACAGCTCGGAAAGGGCCTCCATCCTCCTACACAGCTTCACGGGTCCCTCCCTGCCCTGCAGCCCCCTCGCTGCCCAGGCAGCCCACCCAAATGAGGCACGGCAGCCCTGAAGACAAGGATTCAAGACACCTTGTCTCTGCCCTTGGCTCCACGGGTGCTGGCAGGGTGTACCGCTGCTTTATGCCTCCATTTCGCACTCCAGAATGAAGCTGTGATGCCACCTCTGCTACAGGGTGCTCCGAGAGGAGCATGATCTAACTCATTCTTGAGACTCAGCCTCGAGACAGCCTCGCAGCACAAAGGTATATTCAAGCGGTGGCTCTGGGGTTAGGAAGGGAGGGGTTGTCGCCGGGTATTTTCAGTGAAGGGCACATGTGATAGAAGCTGGAGGAAAAACAGGAGACAAAGGGAAAAATGGACATTGCTCAAGCAAGTATTGGGAGATGTGGCATTAATAAAAGCAGGTTTTTTGACTGAATGCTGGCTGAAGCAAGCTTGCAGTTGAGAATGAAGATGCCCTCTCCTGTTGTTTGATTTGGCTTTTGAACAAGAATTTCTGTTTTCTGCGTAAGTAGGCGGCTTGCCTAAAATATTACGGACCCCATGAATTTCTCCTTCAAATAGCAGCAACCTCCGGAGTTCTCAGTCTTGGTTCACCCCTAGGCCCAAGCACAAGAGGCACTGGGTGAGAGTCTACCAGGTGACTATAGCAGGTATCTCAAGCCCAGGCCACTCTTGTCCTTGCTTGAGCAAAAAGAGCTTTCCATTGTATATGAACTCCACCTGGCTTTGGATCATTACCAGACTGCGCCAGGAAAAGCTGCTTGACTTAGAGGTGTCATTCGAGGTATCCTTTCCCATCCCTTAAAGGTGAGCACCATGACAAAACACAACAACAAAAAACATATTTCTCGGAGGACAGAAACAAAGCACTCGGGATTTTTCTAAAAGCTCTTTAGGCCAGTTCCTCAATGCAAATCTTTCTTCCAAATGTAGGACTCGATATGCCACATGAAGCCACACCTACTGCTCAGAGCCTAAATGTAGACTCTTCAGAACTGGAACTATACCAAAGGAAAAACGTTTAACAATGCTCTTTATTTAATTTGACATATCCCTCTTCAAATACCTCCCTTCCAAAATCCTTTTGTGTTCTTTTAAGTAGGACAGTTTCTTTCCTTTGTGTAATTCAAGTGTGGCATAAAGTGGGAGCTACCCATTTAAACACACACCCATGCACAAGTAGAAAGATAAGAGAAAACAAGTCTCAAACAACCAAACTGCTTTATGCTGCAAGTAGGGAGTAAGAGGGAGGAGGGGAGAAGGAGGAAAGAAAAAATGCTGGAAAGAAAAAAGAAAAGAGAGGAATAAAGTTGCACAATATTTTGCTGATTCTTCTCAGGCTAGGATGCATATAATATTTATCACATTGTCAATATTTTGACACTGTCACTTAAATATCTCACTGTTGAAACAACCTGAAAAGTGGTAATGTCATATCAATAATAATAATTATTATTATATGCCACAGATCAGTTCCCTTGCATGCATGCCTTTTGTCAGTATTTCTTCTGTGTTTTGTTTCACTTCCATGGAAGCACATGAATGGGAGCAGGATTCTCTGCTACTCCTATCCAAAGTCATAATCTCATGTTTGGAACGTGAGACCTACCTCCTGTACGATGGACTGTGGTGATACAGACAACAGATAATAGGATTAGAGGAATCAAAACCGGGCTTCTTAGAATCAAGCAAATGTGTTTAATAACAGAGAGGAGCCCAAATCCATAAAATAATTCATATCCTGAAACAGCACTAAGTGGAATGTTTTTAAAAACATTTTCAAGATATATTACTAGATTTTTAATTCCTGAACTGTGCATATAGCACATTTGTTTGATTTAGCGTCTAAAATAAACTTTTACTACTTTTTATTCCTGCTAGCACTGAAACAATTAACACAGCAAAGGGAGAGTGTATGAGACTCCCCCCCCAGCCCACTCATCAACACAGCTCTTAAGTGCACTCCCGACTGCGTAGTCCAGCTTTGCCCTTAGCTTCACATCTGCAGTCCCACTGGTAGATGTCTCCTGGTAGTTGGAGAGGGGATGCAGTTTTGGTCTGTGTTAGGAGGAAAAGAATGCAAATACAATTTTTTAAAACTCAAGCAGCTAGGTATTGTGATATTGAGATGTAGGTGGATCTCAGAAGGGTATTTAAACAAGGGATGGAGACAAGAGATGTCAGACTCCAGATTCTGAGCAAGATATTCAGAGGGCAGATCATTAGATGATGGTGCATGTGGAAGGTGTGACCATGGAAGAAGAAACAGAGAAAAAGATCAGCTAATAGAGAAGCAAAAAGAGGCACAGGTTTGCTTCACTGAAAAAAAGGAGGAGTATGAATAGACAAATGATGAGAGGGCAAGAAAGAGATTCAGCTCCAACAGAAGAGAGAAAGAGGTAGCAGTCGAAGAAAGAACAAGGATGATCCATAGGATGTTGCATGAAAAAAGAAAAGCCAGAGGACTCTGTAGGCATTTTTGCTAACATTAAGAAGAGGAAGGTCTTTGTGACCAGTGAGTTTTATTAACAGTAATAGGGAAGACTGTTGTCAAAGTCAGATTTAGACAAGAGAATGGGTTACTGGCAGCTAGGAGCAAGGATGTGCTGTAGGGCTGGAAAAGATGCTGATTGGGAAGAAAGAAAATCCACTGGCTGTCCTTCATGGTGGGCCAGATGACGCTGCCATAGTCCCATTAGAAGTGATCAGGGATGGCTGCCAGGTGAAAATGCAGAAACGAATGAAGTTATAGGTGCCCTTCAGTAGGCAAAGAGCAAAGGCGTGACTCAAGAGGTAGGATAAGCTGATGGCTCATGGGCCAGTGCTATGAACAACATTCTGGGACGTGTGACACCCAAAAAGGGGTTCACAGGGTGAGGACTGCTCTTGGGAATGGACTCCACGTGGATAACTCCTAGGATCGCGGTTGCATGTTTGATAAGAGCTTTAAACTAGAAACAGAGGGGAGACAGTTGGGAGACTCAATCTCCATGCCTGATTCTAATGCAAAGGAAAAAAGGAAAATCAGATAAATGAGATTATTGCAATGGGTAATAGGACACGGAAGGGGAGAGGAATAGGCAGCAAGAGAATATGGGAATAATATTGAAAAGAGGAATAAATGTTTGTGTGATACATTTAATGACATTTGCTATTTAAAACTGGATTAAAACAGAGAAAATCAAGAGAAATGCTGTGCATTAAGACCAGATACATATAGGAAGTAGAATCTCTGGTGCAGAACAAAAGAAAAGGATATTACATGTCGTGGTTTAACCGAATGCCAAAACCAGGACATTACAAGAACAATAGAAACACATTGGAATAGTAATCTTGCCTCAAACGCAGGCATTGAAAGATATGCATTATTTAAAAAAGAAGAAAAGGTAAAAGGCGGTGAGGTAGCAATTCTCATTAACTGATGAAGTAGACTGAAAAGAAATAAGAATTGATTGCTTCAGTAAAACTCAGAAACAGGCTAAGTCAAAAATCACTTTTGGAAAGCCTGAAAAAGAGGATCTATGGGAATTAAAATAGGGTCTGCCACTCACTTTGATGGTTGGATTTTGTTATGGCTGGAGATCACCATCTTATTACAAGAAACTAAGGGAACACATCATTAGAAGAGTTTCAAATTCACCATGCACTAAGCAATGCTTCCAAATACAGAAGGACAAACTATCGTTACATGAAAGGGACAAATTTCTACAGCAAGTAGTCCCAGGCTCTAGAGCAACATCACATTAGATACAGCTCTGGTAAGTACCAAAACACTTCAAGGTAACTGCTTGTAGCATAAAAGTTTGGTCTAAATGACCATGAGCTGACTCAATTTTAAATAAGCAGAACAAAAACAGGCCTAGACCCATGATCTGTGAGTTTGAACTTGAAACGTCCAGCAAGCCAGAAAGGAAAATCTTAAGACCTCTAGGATCTGAATGGAGCAGGGACTTGACCTCAAGGGTACAAAAATTCCTATGAATTTGCACATCCATCCCACCCTCCCTACACACAACAAAGGGGGAAAAACATTGTGGAGTAGGAAAAACACCCCTCACGAAAAGGGATGAAGAAAGAGCTGACACAGACCAAAAGAAAGAGCTGATCAGCAAAGAAAGACTTATTTAAGGTCAAGAAGTGCAAGACTGAACTACGACTGGGTAAGACTCAGGCTGTGGGAGATCCTGCCAAAGAAACACACAGCAAGTGTGCATCAAAATAAGTAAACATATGGACAAACGAATACAAATATTTCTGTTGGGGCATTTTCTGTTCAGCTATCCCAGTGTAACTCAATTTTTACCAAGATCTGCTCAGCAAAAAGCAGCATATCCATTTCCAAGACAGACCGGAGCTGGTTTATACTGGAAAGATCTGTGCAGTCTATGAAGCTACCCTGTCCCATGTCATTGCAAACGAGTAAAGCAAATCTGGTTTACTTTGCATGGCACCAGATGTGAGGAAATGTGGACGGCTTAGTTCCATGTCTCCAGTCTGGGCATTTACTTATCCAGATGTATCAACAGCACCATGAATCATCTCACCATACCAAACTACTTTTGACTACAGGACCTGCATAAGGGGAGCAAGCACCACCTTTGAGCTTTTATTTATATTTCATAGTGGCTGTTAGATGGCCATTTGGAGAGAGCAGAGTTGGCAGAAATGGGTAAGGAGGAAAACACAGTTGAGGAAATGCTGAAGAACTTTATATGTTGTTTAGCCCAGTACATAAGGGAACCTGATGCTTAGGAAAAGTAGGAGCTTGAAGCTGGCCTTTGCAGAACAAATACCATGCAAATAGGAACAGACAGCACAAACTTCCACAACACAATCCCAGTGCTGTGCTGTGCGTGCAGACAGGAGGAATCACACACTGAGAGCGAGCATTAGCCTCTGTAGTGTTTTGAGGGCAGGGATAGTGTTTATACTGTATCTGTATAGTGACTAGTGCAAGGAGGTATTGAGCTTTTGACTCAGGTTTCTGGATGAAACTGTAATAACTACAAAAATAAAACCAGCATAGTCTTGGGCCTCAACTGCTGTTTACACTGAGCACGCCAATGTGTAACAGCGGGTACCTGTACCACTGTGGCAGGCAGGATGCATCCAGGCTTTCTCCTGCAAGGTGGCTAAGACCTGCCATATCATGCCATACGCCGTGAACTTCAGCAGTTACAGGCAAAGCCTTCTCAGTACAGTGACTGGACTATGGTGAAGGCTGTCTTTCCTTCATCAGGTGCTCCTGGGAACACTGAACCCATGGCCAAGTGCAAGAATCAAGATCGGATGCCTGGCTGCAGCCAGGACAAGTCCAATCTAACCACAGCTCCTGTCACCACCAGGTACCTGGTCTGGCTGGGAAGCATCCCAGGTGACCTGTAAAGCCTGAGTCAATTTTTCACAATAATCCCACTGAGAGGCTGGGGTTGGTGAAGGCACTACAGAGCACCAGGCCCACCTAGCATGGTGGGCAGATATTCTCCAGACGGCATCCCAGCACCTGGGCTCACAGTAGCCCTGTGACCACACTGAAAAGCAAATGATGTGGGCAGCAGTGACCTGCACCATTCATGCAAGGCATGGGGATCCTTTGCTGTCCTTTACCAGTCCTTTGGTCCCTCCAGTGCTACCTCTCAGTGTCACTGGGGTTTTTCCAGCCCAGTCATTCCTCCTACCACTGCTACACATGCGCTGGAAATGGCTGCTCGCTGTGTCACTTCAGCATGCTACAGCATGCAACAAAGATTCCCAATAACATCTCCCTAGAGAATCCAGAATTTCTTTTTTAGGGTTACAGAAACTTTTAAAAACACTGGAACTCACACAGGGAATACGCCTCCACCCATGTGAAAATAATGTGTGTGGCTCTGCTCCTTCAGGCGACTTCTTCTTCGTGCATCAGGTAAATGATGAATTACCCTGTCAGTCAGAGCTCTCCCTTTCAAGAGAGATAAAAAGCATGTGCCTGAATAGAAGTTACTTGGTTTTAGCTGCCACACAGCCTCATGGACGGATGTGACAGGTTGCTTCTGTGGCGCCCAGTCCTGGGAGTTGCCCCTTAGATTTGGCACGGGATTCTGTGAAGTGCTGCAAAACAGTGGCCAGAGCTAAAGTTTGGGCTTCTGGGCATCACCCAACTACACAAAACACTGCAAAGGCTGCAGGGCGAGGACAGCATGGAGTTGTTTTCATCTCTAAACCCAGCGGCTGACACACACAGTCCCTGCTACAGGCTACAGAGCAGCTTTGGCCGGGGCAGGGCTTTGGGCTTTGTGCTTGGCAGATCCACCTGGGCTGGGAGCTGGTGGACTGAGTCAGCAAAAAACTGCAGCCAAGCCAGGACAGATCTCCCTGAAAATTATAAATATATATATATATATATAAAAAAAAAAATAAAGTGACATGAGGAAAGAAATGACTAGAGAAAATTCATAGGCCGGGGAGCTGTCCTGTCCTATCAATGTCTTCATGGAGCCCATTTTTACACTTCTTACAACCAGATACTTACCAACAGAGGAAAATGTGGTTCTTGATGATGGGCAACCAGTCCCAGCTCTTTACTGGACTTATCTCCACCCTCCGGGCACTACCTTTCCTTCATCACTTCACCCAAGAGTGATGAAGGAAACTGTTACAGAGCTCTGCTGCCTCTACCCCGTTAAATGCACTGTGGGGAGAGGATGGTTGCTGTTTATGGGGCCTTTCTAATGAGGGATGATCCAGAAAGATTTTAACCTTCTCATCATCACAATATGATAGCCATGAGGGTAGTGAGCATTGTAGAACCAGGTTGGTCCACTGCCAACAAGTCTGAAATTTACTTACAGCATGTGGGTGCCTATACCAAACAGTTGGGAGCATAAAGAAAACCTGCACAAGTCCTACTTTATTTTTTACTGTACTGCCTAATAGATGCTCTGTCAAGTTATACATTTCTTGCTGTGACAAATTATTATTCTTCTCCTGACAGGACCTCCAGCTGAGTCCGCTGTGCTCAATTAGGAGAAAATGCATATTTTAATCTGCCCCATGGTGTAGTAACATTTCACTCTGTGGCCTTGGCAAAGGTGCCATTTAACTATTTCTGCAGTGGTTTCACATGCAGCACATTATTCTAATGTCAGCAGCATTTCTGTCTGTTCTAGTTTCCCTGGCAGTACTCCCCTAGGCATTGGGATGTGGACAATTAAAGCCCACTTTATCATTTCGGAACTGATGATTTCCTTCCCCTGATACAGTTCATCACTACACAGCAGTTGCTCTTACCATCACAACCATCTTTGCTTCTCCAGGCCACGGTAGTCTCCTGGTAAGCTGTTGTGACCACTCTCCACTGGTGGGCTGGCAAAAGGTGCTCCTATACCCCTCCTAAAACAATGCGTCGGGTCTCTGCCCTCCTCAGGAGTCATGACCAGCTCCAGATCTCCTCCCATCTACAGCAATGAACAGAGATCACCTCAAAACCACAGAGCCTATGTATATGGAAAAAGGCTACCTCTTTCCAATAAATCATCAGGACTTCTGTGAAATGTCTTCTAATGCTGTAGTAGCACTTGAAAACTACCCAGGCGTGACTCGGCAGTCATGGAGAGCTGATGAGATGGGAACCCACATGACATTACTTTTATGGTGCAATATGGCTCTCTTCACTGTTTGCAGGGAAAATAAACAATTAAGGGTTATTTGTGGGGAAAAAAACAGCCCAGGGAGAGGAACAAACTACACTACAAAAAAAGGAAAATTGGAAGATTCTTTATAGGAAATCAGGATCTCTGTGGAAATATTCAGTCGTGCATTCAGGATGGGGTCTGCCCAGAGGGATGGCACTGCTCTTTTTGACTGCCTCCAGGTTATTTTTGGCCCACTGAGTCTCAGAAATGCTTCTAGAGAAATCTTTAATTTCAAGTCCAATTTTTAGCCTTTTAGCTTTTTGCAGAGGATCTTCTCATATGCTGTTTTGCTTACCTGTAGTCAGAGGTTTGATCATTCGAAAACCTTGTTTGCCCAAAACATACTCGTGGTCCCTGATGTATTCAGTAGCCTGAAAATCCCATTAATTATTTGAAACCCTGGTTAGCTGAATTAATTCAATGTCTTCTACTCAACTTGGATAATAAAGGTTTGACTGCATTTCTTTTTCTTTTATGTGAAGTGTGCTCTCTGGTACTACTTACCCTATTAAAAATATATCTTGCCTTTTAATCAGCACAAGCAAAACAAAGATAAGCCTGCTGAAAAGGGCTTTGAAAAGCAGTTAAAGTAGCAGAGGAATTATGTGCAAGTCTGTAGAGTATATTTATGGTTATAAAACATTATATAAAAATTTAATTGGTACCCATGAATGGTACCAGCAGCTGGGTTGAGAGGGTTCTCCATGGAACAGTTCAGCAAGGCAGCAGCAGAACAAATGTTTGCCTTTTCAATACACTTAAAGCCTGTCTTGGAGCACCACTGCTGAGTGGTCAAGGCTACTTAGTCCTTAACTTCTCTAATGTGGCCAGCCAAGGTTGGCCAGGGAAAGGGATCGGTGAGTTGTCTGATCAAATGCCTCAAGTTAAATGTTCAAGGCTTTGGGTTGGCAAAGGCAGCCAAAGCAAGCAAATCAAGCCAGCCTGAAATCAGGATTGCTGTACTTAAAATAAGATTTTAAGAAATGGTCACCTCTCACACTGCATTGCAATACATCTGCAAGTCAACAGACTCATCCACTGTGGCTCTGATGGGTCTGGTATCTAGTAGGGCATCTAGTCTGTTACAACCAGCTGGGTGATCCCAGGACTCCTGAGGAAAATCCAGTGGCAATCAGAGGGCTCTGGGACATGTCAGCTCCCTGGTTAGCAACAGGTCCGGTAGCTACCTTAGATATGAAAGCAGAGATATGTACACAACAACATGGGCTTTCATTAATAGCACCTCATTTCTGTGGGTGAGCTCTGAGCTCACACTTCACATGGTTTGAACTGCTCATGCAACACCACTGGTCATTTTGGGAGTGGCGTCACTGTCATCTGATGTGGTGGGTGTGCTGCGCAGAGTCTGCTACTGGAGAGCTAGCTCAACCATTAACTCCTTTGAGCTAGCTGTTACTGCTTTTTATTGTAGATCTGTGCAGGGTCTGAAACAGTGCCTTAGCAATGAAAAGCTCCCCAGGAGACAGCAGAATATCTCATTAGCAAAATTACTTTTTTCCAAGAGTGGTTTTTGTGTAAACATAAAGCCCTTCATTTACAATGAGAGCATTTCAGCAGCCATCTCTTCTTCCTATTTTAATGTAATTTGCCAAGAACATGTATTCTTTTCTTGTGTTCTTATGGAAAGGAGCAAGATCCTTCAGGAGTTGGCTGATGAGGTACATGATTCAGGCAATGATAAATACAAATGCAAATGTAATCTGGGTGTGGCTTTTTGTTTAGTTGTTTTCCTGTTGCTTAGCTTCTTTATCTTATTCGGCTAGATTAATCCTAGCCCTATCATAGCAGGGTCTTACTGGATTGTGGTATCACATGTGGCTCACATCCCAGAAAACAGTGGAGGAGAAATGTTTCATAGGACTTCTTTGAAGCAGATACAGCCCCCCCTCCCTGCCCAGTACAGTTGGCTCAGACCAAGCTCAAGCTCAGTCAGAGGCACTGGTCACCCCTCCAGCAACTTCAGTCGTTCTTTACACCCAAATGGGAGATAAGCAATACTTAATGTAGTTTTATTGTCTCTTTTTTTTTCTTTTTGCAATTAAGGAACCAGGAACAAAGAGAGAAGGTGAGGAAGTGTTCCAGGAAATTCAGTTAGGGAAACAATGACATATTTATGAAAAAACCTTTCAGACAAATAACTTTTGGGGTGAGACTTAAATAACCTTCACTTGTTTTCACAAGCACAAAATAAGCAAGTTTGGGAGATTGTCACCAGGTCTTGAAAGAAGAATGCAGGAAGGAGACTGGATAAGGCAGAAGAAATGGGATGTGTAGCATTTTACCCCTCCACACTGTGGAAGTAGCCTAGGGGGGTTTAATACAGACTGTAGGTCCTGTGCAATTCACAGAAATGGGCTGTAGGCCAAGGATCAGCTGGAACAACCCTGGCTGTACAGCCCCAGTGCAACTGGTCAGGCCGGAGCACCAGTAGACTGATGGCCATCTAGGTGATTGGATGTGCTCGTAGACCACAGAGGCATGGGGATACCTCTTCTCTATCAAAGGTGACTGTATGGAAATCCCTGTAACTATGTGTGGATTAGGACCTAGATGCTCACCTCTTTTTCTCAGGGGACATTTTGTTGCCCTACTTTCACCAAGTTAAACTCATGGAACTTGATCTCAGCTTCCCACCCCAGTGATACATCAAATGCAAAAGTGAGGCTTCTTAGTACTTTCTTGGTGACAGATTTCTTAGTCTAGAAGAGAGAAGGATGAGCAAAAGCTCAGGTCAAAGCCTTGATCTGGCAAAGGAAATGTTATTCAACAGCAGCTAGGAGCTGCCAGCCTGCAATCAATAAGCACTGAACGAGCAGCGTGGTCATCTAGCCATGGGAGAGAACTTCCTTCTGAGCGTCACTGCCGCAGGGACAGAAGCATACTGATAGCCAGCCTTTATGCCACCATTTCTATCATAACTTTGGAATACGGTTGACAAAGCAGGTCACATTAAAAATCTGCAGATAATGAAATGAGTTATGAGGTCAAAAAGTCCAACATTAGTCCAACCAGTGCCAGAGCTGACAGCGAAACCCAGCACTCCTAAGTCCCAGTCCAGCACGCTGTCAGAGCTTGTTTTCTCCAAGCTTTCTTACCTACCCCTGGATGCGACGACGGCATATTTGCATGCTGCCTCCACTCCAGTGAGACTCACCTTCAGGAAAAGGATACCAGCTAATTATGAGCAAGCTCTCTGATGATCAGTTCATTTGCAATTCCTCACAAGCACAGTTTTGGGATTGTATAATACAAGGCATAATACTGGCCACTCCAATAAGACGAATCAAGAGAGATGTGCAAATGGAGAGATGAGCATTTGTCCTTGAGGGAGGACGCTTAGCATACCTAGAAACACAACCATTTTTAAAATTAATTAATCCCCTTAAGGAATTCTGAGTGATGGATTAGAGACCTTAACCGGGGAAGCAGTCTGTGACACGGTGTGTGTTGGAGGAGGCACTGAAAAAGGACGTGAGTTTGCAGTCTCATGTGCCTAAGCAAAACCATCAGCCTCAGAGTGGAACATATTTATTGGCTGGAGAAGGAGAGGCTCAGGGAGACCCTCAGAGCTACGCGCAAGCGGAGGAGGATCTGCAGCACCTACTGCTGTCCAGCCAGCCAGCTCTGAGAGCAGCTGTGCGAGAAGAGGAGGGGGAAAGTTTAACATAGCATCACCAGGGAGGAATATAGTATGCAATGACATTTTTAAAACATATTCTTGACTCTCAGAAACATCTAGATAAGCAGGGTAGCAGACAATATGTAGATTTCTTATTTTAATGGAAAAGAACAGCAGGACATTGCTTCAGATGTGCTTCCTTACTAAATCTGCCTGTTAGCTTTTGAGTCTGAGTCATCTCTATCTTAGTATGCAATGTGTTCCACCAAGTAATGAGATTTCTTTGAGTTTCCACTGTATTAGATTTCTCTACACATCAAATATTTAATAAGAATTAGCATCCAGCCATCCTCCCTCCTCCCCTCCACAATAATATTAACTTCTACTGAGACACCAACACTTTGCTATTCACAGTGCAACTTTGAAGGGTAAATGAAAAAGCTCTGTATATTTTTCCAAGGGATTTGCTGCGGCCCTCTGCAAACATACAGTAATTAGGAAAAAGAATGACCGAGAGAAAAAGACACAGTAAACTGAAGGTGTGAAAAGAGACCTCTCATTAGTTTTTGTGTCAATTACAGTAGCTGAGGAACAATTTCATAGCAATAGCATATTTATTTGATGTGGCACAGATATCTGGGCTAGCTGTTACGGATGGCATTTGCTCTTAATGCTTAAAGTACCTCTTTAACAAAATGGCACTCCATAAAAATTTAGTGTGTTCCTACTGTAATTAAAAAGCCCTAGTCATTTTTGCATTTATGATATAAACTATAATAGCTGTAAAATCCCGCAATTAATTTGCGCCAACATTTCATACTTGAGAAATTCTCATTACAAATTTCATTACTTATTCACTTATCTGTAATTTGTCCTATATAACCTAAAGAATATTAACAAATTTAGAGTCACTTTTGCTCCATTAAAAGCTAAATAGAAAAGCCTTTCACCTAGCAAGCCAATCGTGATAACATTCTCAGGCCTGCTCCAAAATGGTGGTGACCTATGTTCAGGCTATACAAAAAGAGATATTCTTTATGAAGCACAAGCCATAAACAACATGCAAGCCCTTTGGAAACTGTGTGATGTATCCTGAGTTAATCCACTGCACCTTCATTAGTTTAAAAGCATTACAAGGCTTGAGTGTCTTACACTGTGGCTGTGAATATGATGCACAGCGATCTAAGGGCAGGACTGGCCATGAAGCAACAAGGAAATAGTTTTCTATCCAGCTAAGAGCAACTATGCAAAGTCCAAAAGACAGGGATTTCCATTCTCTTCAGTTTTCTTCCTTGCTGCTCACAGTCATAATTTGCACTCTGGATGTCTGCAGGACTTTACCTGCAGACAGGTATGCTCTTCATGAACTTTCACCGTCTCTATCAATTTAAACTCACTTTTGCTTAAAAGAGGATGCTTCACTCCTTTCCCAGTTCTTGGTTGTGCATTTGTAGCTCAGTACCACTCACCTCTCTGTATGGAGTGGTACTGAGGTGAGTCAGGAAAGACTCCTGACAAGTCTTGCATATAATGGTTAAATATCATGACAACAAAAGCCAGCAAGGAGCAGGCAGGAGATGTTGAAACTCAGATTGGTCCCCTGGCAAAAAAGGAGTAAAGAAATTTTCTTCCTCATAGTGCAAAATCTAGAAGTACAACTCCACCTCTAAGAAACAGCCCACTGAACAATCTGTAATACAGTTACAGTAACACAAGCTTTGGGCATGCCCTGAGTATTTTCTGATAATTAAAAAATTTCTTTAAAATTTAAATTTAATACTAAATTTAAATAAAAAAATTTCTTTCCTGAAAGAGTGGTTAAACATTGGAACAGGCTGCCCAGGGAAGTGGTTGAGTCACCATCCCTGGACATATTTAAAAGACGTGTAGATGAGGCATTTAGGGACATGGTTTAGTGGGCATGGTGGTGTTGGGTTGACAGTTGGACTCGATGATCTTAGAGGTCTCTTCCAACTTTAATGATTCTATGATTCTATGATTCTATCATTCATAATTATATGCTAAGAAGAAACAAGTTACGATCTCCTAAAGCATGGCTAGGCTGAAACAAGAGAAAACAAACTGGGATACCATCAGCTTCATTTAACTGAGAACTCTCGGAAGTGTGCAAGTGAAGAATAAGCCTTGATTCCAATGGGAAAAATGAACTTTGGCTGACTTTGCATCTTGACTTTGCAAACATTGTGAAAGCCATTATAAAACATTACACAAATTAGAAGTATTATGGAAAACAAGGCCTAAAAACAAGTAACTTCACCTCCCTGCAACAGAACAAAGCCCAAACACACTGCACCAGGACAGTGTCACTCCGTTTCCACAAAACTATATTTACAATGAACAGAGACTTAAATATAAGTATATATGTGTGTACTATATGAAGACATATATATATATATTCTCCCCTTCCCAACAATATATAACATTATATTGGCATTTTACTAGCTTTTATACCACATTCATTTTATTTCAATCTGTAATTAACTTCTACAAAATTTAACTGTGAGACAGGAAATTACTATTCTAGCATAAATAATCTTGCTTCTGAAAATGGCAGCTTTAACACAACCAACAATACCGTTCATACGTGAAAGAAATTGGCATACGTATTAGTTTTGTGTGCTCCATCTTTTGTAGAGTATTATGGTATACATTGAAAATTTATATGATTTAATAAACTTATATGATAGCCAAGTACCCACATAACTGTAACAAACTGTACTCCTCTCTTAATCAGGGCTCTTGGTACATGCAGGGCTCTCTTTCATTATCGAAGCCTTAGCTTATGACAAACAAGACACTATTAAAGTACCTTCAGAAAAGTACATTTACAGCACCACAATCCTTCAAATATATAGCCCTTATTCTGGAGGATAGTTGTTGTAAAGTGGAATATAGGATCTACCTTTCTTCCACCATGAATCAACTTTGCAAACAAGTTATCCAGCAGAATTTCCATTGTGCTGCATAATAAAATAGTGGCAACAAACAAATATACACACCTACAGACATATGTGGGGTTTTGTATCAAGCTGACAGACACTAAAATGGAATAACAGAAAAATTCATGAGGGACAAAGGTTTATTTGGCCTCCAAATCTTCGGTTAGTTCTACAGAGATAATACCTAAGATTTAAAGTTTCTTTGTCTTTGGTGCACTAGAGGCAATACATGATGCCAGCTGCCATCTTTCAAAAAGTTTCTGGCCCACCTAGATATATGGTCCTCTGTAGAAAGAGTACTGATGCACAAGGCTTTTGGTTTGATCTAAAAGCCTTCTCCTTAAAACATGTGTAAATGCATTGCATATACTGGATACACATACACCACTCTGCAGCTGCCTTAAGAACAAAGACCATCAGTACACTGACACTGCTATTCTTTATATGCTGGGTGCCATCTCTTTACTTGCCAGGATTACGACACCCTTGACATCCTCTCCTGTAGAATTAAGGGCTGTCTAGTAATTAGGGTCAATGTTTACCCTGGTTATCTGCAAGAAAGTATCAATGAAGGAGTGATTCAGTCAGGCCACCACATTCCCTATGAGCCACACTCAAGCATTTGCAAGCAAGTCAAGTGAATGGAAGATGTTCAGTTGCTCCCTTTGCTGCACGGAATGCAGCAGAGCTATAAACAGCGACTTTCAGAGGCAAAGGAGTTGTCACTGGTTTTTGTCCTCTGCTTCTAAGTTTTAAACGTGACCTTCCACCTGAGGCTTTTAATGTATTTTTGCACTCTAGAGTACAGACCATTGCACCCAAATTCACGCCTGAAATACATTTTCTGTGTTTGCAATACTTTTAGAAATTATGTTTATGGAATATCCGTGGAAGAGAATGAACTCTTTATTCATAATACATAAGCTTTACATTTTTAATAACAAAATTAGACCTTCACTGATTTTATAACTATACTATTAGCCAACACACTCTGGTTTCAAATTAATTCAAAATAACTCACACAATGACTTTCTGCAGTCAGAATTGGAGAAGCATGGACTTTGAAGTAGGCAGAGTCTGTTAAATTAGGTGGTAATTGCAGCTACCGCTAATGAAAGCACAGAACTGTTTCCCTATTCCTTTGCACATAGCCTAGATTTCTTCCGAGACGGCAGAATGGATGAGCTGCTGATCACCTTTTGCTAAAATCTGATTTCAGAAGTGGCACAAAGGTCTCTGAATGAACTGCATTTCTCAGTATACTTTCCCCACATTTTGTATCATGCAAATAGGTTTGTTTAAAAGCATAATGATAATTTATATCTACACGAGCATGGAGTCTATGCTACCTTCTTACTAAATACCCATATTGGATTAGCACTTCCCATCCTCAGTAGGATCACGTCCCACTGTGGCAGAAGATGTGAGATGTGCAAACGCACGTGACTAGAGACCTCTGCAGACGTCAGTGACTCGCAGCTCCAAGCGAAGGAAAGCTTCCCTTCAGGACAGCATTTAAACATGTGGGAGCTTTCCTGAGGGAAGACTATAATGTTTGCCAATGCCTAACACAACAGGGACATAACTGGAGCTTTTAGGTGCTGCTATAATCTTATTATTCATTACACAGGCCATATTAACCCATAGGGTATACGCATGCTGAACTTCAAGACTGGTAAGAAACACACGATTATGAAAAAGAAAATATCTTTGGGAAAATAGTATTGTAATAAGTGTCTTAGTCACTGCGCTGGATCCTAACAGCATGTAGAGGGGTTAAATTCATAAGACACGGGGTCTGCAAGTAAAATGTTGTATTATCTTGAAGTGGTAAAAACTCATCTCACCCCTCCTTCCCAAGCCCTCTAATGTCCTAAATTTTCATAGGGCCTTATACCACAATGCTGAAGCTATTTATACTAGTGCTACTCCACCCGGGTAGTACTGCAAATTCAGTATCTCTAGTGATACACTCAAAATCCAACAACAATATCCCCATATATTGAGTGAGGAATAAACTGGAGCTCTTTGTTTTCTCCACATACTTCAGAATCAGCTACCTTCTTTACTGCAAATATTTCTGTGGCAGATTCAAATAGACCAACACATGCTAAGAAAGGCAACGGGTGCTGGGCAGTTTCTAACTGTGGAGGAGAAAAGGTTCTCTACTTTTCAGGACTGACAGGTCCTCATATGATAAAACTGTCAGACGTGTTACCTAACATTGTTGTCTGCATCGCAATCTGTTTCCCAGTAACACTGGGTCTGAGTAGCAGTAATAGAATTAATTATACTTCATTTTGCTGTCTTTAACAGTATTGACCAAATTTAAGAACAAATGAGAAGCGCTTATCAAGCTTGAAGAAAATAATCCATCAGTGGCACAATTTAAATTCTCTGCAGTTCTCTTATTAATCAAAGTAACACTTACTATCCTATCTCCACTTCCCATTAACAGTCATTAAGCACTGTTGCTGATTGAAGCAATTTCTTTAGGGATCTCAATCTCATTTTTAAGAGAACCTTCTACAGTGGAAAACAATATCATATAGGAACAGCGACTTCAAGAGAGGAAGAAGGTTCTTCAATCATGTTCTGACCTTGACACTTCTCTGCAGCAGAAGTTCACCAAGTACACAACCAACATGCTCCAAACTTCTGCCGTCTTCCTTCCGGCAGCACCAGTGCCCCCCTGTTAACCAGGGAGGAAAACCACTTCAAAAGACGGTTATAGCCAGCAGTGTCTTTAACAGTTGTACTGGCCTGCATTGGTGAATATTATTTATAGAGCCTTTTCATACGCAGGGAACCAATAAACAAAAAAAGAAATCATGAGACAGCTCATTCTGTCACCTTACTGTCAACCCTCGGAGAAATCCAAGCCGTGATAAATCTCAAAGGTTATATGGTACAGAAAAGATTTCTGATGTTGACTTTTTCCCCCCGTTATAAACAATGTCACAGATTGATAGCTTTTGTTGGAATAGATGCAGTCCTGCTCAGAGGAAGCCTAGCACATGGATGTAACACAAAGGGGCAGGGAAAAGCCTGGGCTTTAAGCACTGAGCTGCGGCAGTGCAGATCAATACATGTTCAGGGCTTTGGGTCAGACAATGGTCTGAGCTCTACACTGTCGATCCCAGGCTTGTATGTGGCACACGACCATGTGGAGTAATAAAAAGCACTTTACGATTCAGGGGGTTCCCGTGACTCTCTGCACTCTCAAGGAGTTTGTCCTGTGGATGGGGGTTCCTTGCAAGGCCCTCGGGTTTACCAATTTTACAAGTCTTCATCTTGTGCCGTTGTCCCCTGACTCAGCATTTCCCAGAATATTTCACTTTCACTGTTTGAGACAGTTTTAAGGAAAATGCCTCTCTTCCTAAATCAGGAACGATACTGGAAAGCTAGAGAAATCAGAGCTAGCTTATATTTGAGCAGCAGTAAAAATCCCGACCTATAACATGTCATAACGATGTTTACGTGCAAGGCAGATGTTCACTGCATCACAATTCAGCTCAGCAAAAGGTGTATTTCAGAGCCTGACTGCATCTCAGCACTTCCACATCTCTCTCAGAGCAGCACTTTTATTGACTGGCCATTTTTGTCAGGTACCCACCTGCTTCTGGGTCTTTAAACACAGATTTTTCTGGCTGGTGTATGGCTGTGGCCATATCAAACCTAATATCGGCCTTATTCGACCCAAACCTCCAACATTCAAGAGCTCATAAGATCGATCATAAACGTTCACACTGTGAATTGTTTCCAAAGTTTGCCACCCATCATACTGAGTAACTGAGTTCACTTTATCCTTTCAGGGAAGAAAAATCCATCAGTGGAACTAAATATAGAGACATCACTTCTGCTTAAGAAGTACTTGATCTGCAAATTAGTGGGTGCTGGGGAATATTTTAGGGAAGTATCACTGGATATCTGCACGGATATCATTTTGTCTGTGTCTCTGTTGTCAAAAAACAGGCTACTGGCCTTGACGGGCATTGGGTCTGTCCTAGTGTGGCTATTCCATACCTACTGTCACAGCCCTTCCACTTCAGGAAAAGAGGGAAAAAAGATGCAAGTTTGGCTGTGTGCTCTGCCTACTTACCACCTCCACTTGTGTTTATACCGGATGAAAATACAGTACAACCTTGGAATTTGGTGGCCAAACTGCGTGCTGTTTTTATTCCATATATAAATGGTAGGCTGAGTATCACGTTGGCAAAATTCAGCTTAAAATAAGGGGAAGAACAAACCACCACTTAACTTTTCTGCAGCTAACTACACAATTCCAGACTCCACAATATGAAATGTTAGGCTAGATTTTGGATCAATGTAATACCTACTCCCATTAAAGCACTTAAAAAGGAAAATGTCTTACAAAGTGTCCCATTAGGCTGACAAATTTACAACACTATGAATAGAAAACCAGAATACAGCATTGTGTTCAGGGAGCATGAATGGATTTCAGCTCTGTAGTGTTTCATCTATGTGAAGAAGGTTAGATAGCCTATCACATACTTTCTCACTATTTATCAGCTCCACTTGCTACAGACACATGTATTGAAGTAAATTAACAATCAATTGTGGAGTGAATTATGGCAACTGTAGTGGGACTGAATAGAGGCACATGGGAACATAGTATGTTTAAGCTTCCATCTCTGCATATGTCACTTACCATTAATGCTAAAGAAAATTAGGAGGAAAATCCTTTTCCATGTACTCTTATACACAGGACATCACCCTGGCAAAGCCCATGGTATAAGGCGGGAACGTTCAGCTCTGTTCTTCAGTAGCTCTATGCAGAGGCATAAAGCCGTGCTGGTAGAAAATCTAAGAGCTCTATTGATGTACACGATTGACACAGTAAAATAATTTAAAACAAAGGAAACATAGGGAAAAAAACTATAGGAAGATAGGAAGGCTCATTCTGTGCATAAAATCTTACCTTCTCTTTCTCCTTCATGAGTTTAGCCCTGGTTGTAAGTCCCATAAACCAGACGGAATACAAAGTCACTAATTGCGGTGCAGCTATTGAAATAATTTATGCCATAGCATCCACAGTTTCCTGTCATCTTTCTAGGGCACTTGGGCTGCAGTAACTATGTATTCTAATAAGTTAACTCATTGCATTATATAGCCTGTTAGTCAAAGGAACTGTTGGGAACAATCTGTTCCCAGTCAAGCCAGAGAAGGCTGTTTGTTTAACTACAATGATACTTTACAAAATGTAAGCACATTTAATACCACAGTCGTAGCGCTGTAGATATTTTTGTCTTATTAAAATGGACAGATATATGACAGGACAAGGGGAAAAAGGCAATTTTTATTCTTATGCTTTTAATTTTTAATGTGAGCACCGTATTATGATAAGCGCTTCCAGCACATCTTACATAATAGAAAAATAAAATATCTCTGCACAGAACCAAGAGTCATATAATGTTGAAGGTCACTTGCCTTACAACTTTACAAATAGTTCATTGATACGGTGCGAGAGCGAGGCAAATAAATGTAATTAAAATATACTAAAAACAGTAATAAAAACCACTGGCTTTTGTTTACACTGGAAGTGAGCAGGAACCATATTACCTCTGCAAACCATTTTCACTTAGCACAATTCAGGCGGAATTATTGCCATGACCTTTTAAAAATGTAAAAGTGTGAATCGATAGCCTTTCAGAGGCACGACTGCGGGAGCAGAACTGGCCACACTGTGGTGGTGTGTATTTCTGCATCAGAAGGCAGCTGAAACCTAATTATCGTCAATCACAACGAGGTAAGTCAAGGCGGTGACAAGCACTTTGCAGGTGAGCGTAGGTGGGCACGTGCCTATGGG
>NW_008824983.1:2146145-2161072 GCF_000699105.1 Pygoscelis adeliae | reverse complement strand
GAGGTGAGATTGAAAGGTGAGTTATAGGCAGTGTCACTCATTTACAATAACTAAGACTGGCCTGTCAGAAACAGCAACCTGCAAATGATGTACGGGGGGCTGGCAGGCTGCCACCCTCCCACAGACCTTGCAGCCACGAACCGCGCTGGATCGTTGAGGTCATCATGATGCGTACTTGGACTCCGGCCATCCGGTATTAAAAAATAACAGTTGGCTAATCAGCAACATTGCTCAAGCCCAAGGACAACATAAGAAACCCCATTTTGATATTTCTTCCTCCTCCTCTCCCAAAGTGCCGCTCCTTACAGTTCATCCTCGGAGGTCATGAATTGGGGCGGGGGATGTCCCACAAACCTCCTGCTGCTGCAGGCGTTTGCGTCAGTGCCACCTCTGGAGCTATCAAGAGAATTTTAAAATGTTCATCAGGAGCCAGAGGAAATGTTTTGTAAAATTAATCTCTCCACCTATCGGCAAAATATTAACACATACAGGTGCTTAGTTTCATCCGATGGCCTAAGGATGAAAGCCCAGCATTATTCAAACACACTTCAGTGAAAGATGCATAAGGTTGTCAAATGGCATTGATATCAGGAAAGTGCTGGTGACTCGGTGCAGCCCTTCTGAATGCTAAGCCGTGGCTGCACAGGTCTGAGCCTGGCAGAGCGACGGGCTTTAAACCACCTTTCTGCAGAGACTGAACCCCTCTCCAAACCAGCTCCTCCTGGTACACACCAGGAGGTCCTTAATACCCAGTATAACCAGAACACCATCCACAGTCTTAGAAACATTAAAAAATAGGCTGATAGCCCAGAATGTTCACTGCTTGTTGTGTGGAGTCTACCAATAATGATACTAAAGAGAAAAAATTAAAAAGAAATAAAAGCCTTATGCTAAGTCAGTGACAGTTTTTTCCAGAAGTGCCTATTCACCTTTGAAACCTTGCATGCAAGAGGCAGATCAAAAATTCAGGCTGGCTCTCCGAGGTGCCAACCAGTCTGGCCATCAAAGCGCTGGAGCATCTGTGCCACCGGCGAGTCACTCGGGTGTCCTCCAGTTCAGCGACAGCCCCTCCAGCAGCCACCGCGCCAGTCCCACGCAGCCCCTGCCGGCACACACTGCCTCTCCCATCGGTCAAGAATTAATCCCAGGAAGCAGGAGATGCACAAATACTTCTAATATCACCCAGGTTTTGCAGGTCAGTCACCAGTAAAACCTCTCAGCAAACACTGAGCTGCTGCTTAGTGCTACTGGAGGGAGGGGTGCAGGATTGAGGTGCAGAAGTACAGCCAAAACCTGGGTGCCTTACAAGTGAGGTGGGAATACCATCATATCACTTAACTCTCATAAGAGTGCAGGTCAACAAAATAAGTTACTTTCTCTTTACCAGTCCTAAACCAGCTTTAGCTCCTTTTTTATATGGGAAGATATTTGCTGTGTAAATGTCCACCGCATCTACGTGATGATAGGATCTACCACACAACCACCACACAGATCATCCTTTAGTACTCTGCTTCACAGTATACTCTGCTCTCCGTCTCCCACAAGTACTGTAAAGTGATTGTTGTTGACCATCGTCTTGTTTTAATGTCTCCTAAATAATAATAAACTGTAACAGTAAAAAAAAAAAAAAAAGTTTTATTCTGCTCCAAGTAATATATTTCTCAAGGACTAATATATGATGAAAAAATAAATTTCCCTTCTGGCAACTTAATTTGTAGATAACTGTGGTTGTTTGAAGATAGGATTTTTATATTAAACTTGGAATCTGCACGACTGTTTAACATCATTAAGGGAATATTATATTGACTGCAAGTAACTGGTTTCCATGTGGTTATATCAATCTATTTCTGTAAGACTGTACACTAGTTGTTCCCCTAGAGTACTCCTTGTAATGCTGAGAAAGTGTCAGAAATAATGACTGTCTACCTATATCTGCAATAAAACGTAGAGCATGGATATTATAGTTGTAAGTATCAAAGATTTATTTCATGACTGCAGGTAATGATGAATCTTTTAGCACAACTAATGTCTAGAGGAAACCTCTCTTCTTCTCTGAGCTGTCACATGGAGACTATTTATAGGGCCCTTAGTGCTGTGGGGCTTTAGCATAAAGAGGCAATGTGTCTGAGGTGCCACTGGATGGAAATGTTAGCAAGGGCTCCCTCTCATTGAAGATCTTTTAGTAGATGGCATTAGATTCCCTCTTTGTGTGTTTACGTCCCCCCAAAGACAGGGGACAGATGTTTAACATCAGACCATTAATCCCTTAGCCCAGGTTCCTGTGACAGCGCAAACCCAACAGAATGAGCCCTTTGCCTTTGCTCAGTGTAAATGCCGCAATTTACTGCTGATTTACAGAGTAGGGTCAGGCCATTAGAAACTTGGCAATCTTCTGTACAGCTGGAAAACAATATGCATGATAAGCTAAAATTCAATACCTTCTTGCACTAATTAAATGGGTTCCCACCAGGACAAAAACACAAATTACAAACAGGGCTTTTCTGCATCCCTATGCATTTTTCCCTGCAGATGTGACCATGCTTTATTTGGGTCCCTTTCTCCTGACCACGCTCAAAGATTTAGCTCGCATTTGCAGGACGAGGAGCTGCGCTCTGATCAGCACTGCTTCCATTGTCTATTTTTCCCATTCCCCGTTCCCGTAGCCTCGGTTTTAAACTGGCTGTTTTATTCCTCACCGTCGGTCAGGGCAGGCAGGTGGACGACAAAACCAGCAAGGAGCGCTACAAAAATCCTAGCCTAATTTCATTACACAGATGGGCATTTAGACGGCAGATGCATCCTTTAAACTAGAAGCTCACAAACGTCGCCATTCTAGAAAACAAAACAACGGCAATACAACAGCATCCTTCATTTCAAGTCCAGGATAATTAACCTTATTGCAGGACAGTGCCATGAATCTCTGTCACAAACTGTCATCTGGTGATGTCGTGAGCAGAAGTAAATATTTAAGCAAACTTGTTCCGAAGCATAAAAGTAATAAAGTGACAGATCTTGTAAAGAGAGTATTTTGGGAAAAGAAAAAACCAAACAGAAAAGCCATTTCCTACTTCTGAAATATGCCTGAAATAATTGGGATTCACGCATCTGAAATATAAACTCCTTCATTCATCAAGCCAAATAATAGTCTTTATATACTTATAAGCCCCCGAATAAAAATCTAAACAGAGCGTGTGTGTTCAGGTGGGACTCTGGAGCTCTCCCAACAACATTTTGCTGAATAGTGAATAATATTCAGCTCAAGTACGGTTTGCTTCCAGACTTACTCACTGAGAAGCAACAGCAAGATTCTGAACAGCTGGAGGTTTAAGTAAAAAAGAAAAATAGCTACAGGCTTTAACTCAGATCCAAATGGTATGAATAATAACAATAAAAAAATACCTGGTAACTATAAATCTCATCAACCAATGTAAAAGAACATTCTAAATCTATTAATATTTCCAGAGACATTATCTCTCTGCCACCCCACTGCTTTGTGACTTGTTGTATCAGCGATATTATTTGCCTTAAAGCACGAGCTAAGTGTTTTTCTTCCCCTGCGAGGAGAATCGTCCACAACCTTCACAAGCTACAGCCCACTGCTCCCCTGCAGGAGGACTGGAGCATCATTAACAACAGAAGACACTTCAGGCACAAGTTGAGGCTCCAGCGTCTCCAAACCTTTCTGTCTCCCATCAAAATTCATATCCTGTCACTATTCTAGGAGCAGAAAGGCTTCTCATTACAGCATCATTCCCCTCTTGCAAGAAACACTGATTGCTGCACTGGTGGCTTTGGAAGGCAAAGATGTAATTTAGCAAAATAATGTACCATGCTGATTAATTTAATGTAGCCCATGACTAATTATGGTAATTCATTACATCTACAATTAGGCTAAGTAATTTATTGCACTGCAGTCTCATAAAGCAGAGGATTTATATCGAGTTTTGAATGTCACCCAAAGGACATTTCTGTACCTTGTCTTTACTGAGGCGGAATAAGGCTGCCAGCTGAGATGAGCCCAAAAAAAAAAGAGGGGGGAGAAGCCCCCCACGCACCCTTCCTCTGCCACGTTTGATGTTTGTATTGCGGGCAGCATGCAGGCACAAGGAGGGCTGTTCTGGCTACAGCCTCCTCCTCCTCCAACTGCACCTTTGTGGAGATTATTTGGCATTGCCTTCCCATTTCTTTTAAACCGCATCACAATTCTATTCACTGTGAGCCCTGGACACCTGATACACCCAAATGGAAAACCTGCTGGGCTGTCCCTGAATATGATTTGGAGATGACCACGAAAAAAAAGGAGGAAAAAACCCCAGGCTTATTGTCCGCGGGTTTCTCTGCCGCTTTTGCGGAGTACATTGCAGTCTATCTCAACAAAGGCTTTTGCTCGCCTTGGAGAGATGAAAGGGGGACATCTCCCTTCACTTCGGAAAGCCGCGACGCACACACGGCATTATTGTGAAATACAACCTCGCTTGTACCCTGCAGCAGGGTTTGCTCCAGCAATGGTGTACTTCGGAGACCAATTTGTTTAGCTGATCACTGTCTCTTTGACGTGGCTGCAAATGTTACCTTTCTTTTTCAATCAAAAACACAGCAGGGTGTGCCATCTGTTTGGCACAGCCTTCACTCTCTTCCCCGATGCCTTTTTGTGCAGATCATTTTACATGGCAATTTGCACGAATCTTTTATACCTTGATTTTGGTAAACATTTCTGCTTTCTTTTTTTAAATAACATGTCACTCTGCTGAGTATCTTCAGTGTTTAAAAAAGAGGACAAAAAAGCAGTGTGAACACAGGCAGTAAAATAGAATTAGAAGTATTTTAAGAAAATATTTTCTGAGCAAATGGCTGCCTGTCATTACATTGATTATTTAAAATAGACATGTTTACCAAGACTGGCTAACGCGTTTTACACCGCTGTGTTCCACATCATTTTCCTCCTTATATTTTACCTGGCAGGCACGGCTAATCAGAAGATTAATTTAACCATTTGAAAGCCCTTTTTAAAGCAGGTTAACAAAAAAATAGCCACCGTATTAAATTGTCATTATATAACAAAAGCTAGCAGTAAAGCGGTTAACTATTTTTTCCCCAGCTCAGATGCTGCTCAGAGCAATGAAACCCCCTAAAGTAGGAACAGATGATCAGCACCACAAGCCGAAGCCACGGGGATGCTCATGGAGTTGTGAATGCTTCACGGCATACAAATGAATTATCCTCATTCTTCTCCTGCCAGAGCATATAGGCCAGACCTCATTAGGATTCAATATCGCTCTGCTTTTCTAATGTTAATGTTCCAGTTATATAAGAAATGTGAAAAGGGGCTACGTATGGGGGGGCAAGGGGGAGGAGGGGGAGTTGATGCCACATTTACGGTCAACACGATGCCATAATTCAGAAAGCAGAACTTCGTATTTTTGAGGAAATTACCCCGGTTTCCTATCTTCTCTCTCAGTCCTAATGCAGCGTTATGCCCCTTCCTCCCTCTAATAAGTGGGTTTTAATCGTGTGCCTATCCCACAGTTACAGCAACTGCAATAACAGGCTTTATAGCCTTTTTTTTTTTTTTTTGGGGGGGGGGGGGAAGATGCCGTGACTAAACATCAGATTGTGAAAGCTCTGAGTTCATTTTGCTGTGGAAGGAAATGTCGCACTTTATGTTAATAAACAACTGTAGGAGTTTTCACCATCCAGGAATAACTCGGACATTAGGCTGCATTCTTTTGTCTGGAGAGCAGCAAGCAGGGTAATGAAAACAAAACCCATCGAGACGTAAAAATACAATTTATACCTTTTTATCAAGCAAAGAGAAAGTTGGTTAACATTTGAAAAGGGAGCAGTAATGTATATTTATTGACAATTTTATTGTAATAATTAGATGTTTACACAGTCTGGACATTGTGGCTAAATCACTTCCAGCATGTTTATTTGTAAAGGGCTGTTTTCAGGGCAGTGCAGTAGGCTCATTAAGAAGACAGACTGCATTAAGATTCAAAGAAATTACTACTTCCCGGCTTTGCTTCACTGGTTTGGATTTAAAATAAAAGAAAAAAGAAAAGAAAAGAAAAGAAAAATTAAAAGCCCAACAGCAATAACATCCAAATACCCAACAGCCTAGAAATGATAAGTAAAATGGAGAATATTTTCTCCTGTAAAGGAAACTTCATCTTTTCTCTTCCAAAATAATCTGGTATATTACATTTGAAACAATATACAACATTGTGGATGCCACTTCCAAGTGCCTCTTTGTGGCTGTTAATAAATATAGCTTCAACGCTTGTATTTATTTTTCGCACTCCAGCTAAATGCCTACGTGATATTTAAGATATATCTTCCTCTTTTTACTTTTTTTTTCAGGCAGTGCTGTTACTTCACCTTTGGGAAGTCCTTAAGCCAGCATTTGGTTTACACATTTATTTGATGTGTAGGTGCCTTTTTTTCCTTCAGCCAAAGAAGGATCACTTTTTACTATGAGTCCTCAGGAATGTTCATTATTAACCAGGAAACTATTGCATGTTTGATTTTTTTAGGCAAATAAACAAGTGAAACTTTTATACTCAATGTGGATAAATCTAAATTCTCTACAGAACCCTATGTGGGGACTTTTTCACTAATCAATCTAAAGCCATTTGGTTGATCTGAAGTGCATTTCACACATGCTAAGAGAGGCTAAACACCAATTACAGATTTTTCTGGTTTTACAAAGGTAAGAGAAAGGAAGGCAGCCGAAACAGAAAGAGCTCTCAGTAACGCAGCCTTAATGAGAAAGTCCTTCTATATCAAGTTCTGCATAGAAGAGCACAGCGCTGCATTAAGCGCACTATCCATTTTAAAATTTAAAAACTCTTTAAAAATTAAGGCAGTAAATAGGCTATAACGTTGCTCCTGTCCAAGTATGTTTCCATTACAATTAAGTAATCAATATGCAGTATTTATTGCTGAAAGATTACGCATAAAGAGGAGCACTTAAAAGGAACCGTGTGCTTAAACCTTCCTGACTTTCCTTTAGCTGCCGTTTAACTAGAAAGAATGCTATTTTTCCCCGGAAGCAGACTTGTTAAATGGCATCCAGTACATTCTATATAAATGCTGTCTACTCCCCCACAAATAAAAACAAAGACGATAAAAGAAATGGATAAAGAGATGTCAGTTTGCAAAGAAAAGACTGGGTTATATTTCCTGAAAGCTGCACAAGTCAACTTACAAACTTGAAATATTACAGATTTAGTTTTACAAGTCAATCACAGCTATATATTTGGCCTCGTAATTACTGTCAGTTTTGACAGGGAAGGCAATAATTTTTTTTCCTGACATGTGAGTTTCAATAAAATCAGGTAGCCACATCACAGAACACTTTCTTACACAGAGAATTAAAAGGACTTCTCACAGAGATAAAGAATACTGCCAGGATTAAATATATGTCATACATTCAATTAAAGAGTATGAACAAAAAAAAAAGAGGACTATCCTTGCAGGTGGACCTGATCCAAAGCCTATTACAAGGATGAGAACGTTTCTATTTACTTGACTGGACTCTGGAAAAATCCCTTTCTGTTCTCAGAAGAGGGAATAGAAACAACAGATAAAGCTGAAGACTGTTTTTATCTTTTTCTCTATTTCCTAAGACATTTAGATACCAAAGTGGTAACTAAAATTTAACTACCTGAGGTGAATAAATGGCTACAATTTGAAATTGTAGCTATCTTGCTGAAAAACGCATGAGTGAAACGCTTTCCACGGCAATTAGAATCAACGTTATGTTGCACATACTCAGAATTGGTTTAATATCTGGTACAGCCAAACGCACTTTAAGGCAAAGCAAAGTATATGATACTTGAAAGAAGCCTTTAACTTTTTTAAAAGATACTAATTGTGGGCCAAATTAATTACTGAAGTAATGAACTAATAATTTCTGAGGTAATGAACTAACATGCTTGTTGGGCAGGAAATAGTGAACTTGGTTCCTTCTTGGAGCCTGTGAAGCTGAAAGGGGATGAGGAACACGTGAACCCACAGAGCAGCGGCATTTTTACTACACCAGGCAAAGAAAAACTAAGACTGGACTTGTATTTATTCTGCCTTTTCAGAGCGGTGTCAGCTCACCGCTGACTTACAGAATTGCAGAAAACTGGCCTGGAACAGACCTTAGGAGGTCATTTAGCACACGCCCCAACCTCAAGGCAGGAATCGCCATGGTTCAGTCATTCCTAGCAGGTGAGTTCATCCCCTGCAGGTTCTCCAAATCCTCCAGAAATGGAAATCGCAGAAGCTCCCCAGGCAACCAACCCCAATGCTTCGCTGCCCTCACCATTGGAAAGCTTCACCTTCTGCCTAATCTGCCTCTACCTGGGAGCAATGCAAGCCTGTTATTTCTTGGTGTCATCCGATGATTAACATGATCCCTTTTAGCAAACTAGGGGTGTAAGCCTTACTGCGAACAAAAGGTCACTCAGGCATTCCTAACGTGTGATGGAGCAAATGATAAAAATGACCAATGCAGAGTTTCTTCTAAAGCTATGTCCTGTGTCACCCACCCTTCGTTTGGAAGGGGTGGAATTACACCCTGGGCAGACCGGAGCAGACACTGCACAGGCTCCTGGCTAGGCAAGAGCTGTATTTCCTTCTACTTTCAGAACGTGCAACTCCATTAAGTCCTCAGGATTGGACTTAATCATGAGAGCAATAAATTTGGCCTAGAGAAAATAGAATATACTGGGAGACATGGGGACTGTCAGTGGCCCATATACAGATGTTATAATTCTGTGTCAGTATACCCATATAACAAGATAAATCCTCATTATTATACACTTACTCCTTGGCTGAAAGGATAGAGGCACAGCCAAAGCATTCATCTGCCATTGACAGCTGCCTATAATAAAGGTTGCTGAAGACAGTAATAATATCTGCCCCCATATGATGTTAGGGAAAGGGAGAGGACAATGAAACAGACGGGGTCAAACACAACTTTTCACTACACTGGTGTACAGCTTGCATACCTGCGATGTTTTCGGAAGAGTAAGTCCCCATTAATTCTGGCATAATCAATCAGAACTCAGCCCAGAGTCTACAGACCATCAGCGTGTGAACTGGGAATTCGAAATGAGTAGCACGTAAAATACTTCCATCTGGTTACAAGAACCATCTTACACCAAGGCGATCTTCTCTGGGCAGCTGGAGATCAGAACCACCAAAGCCATTCGCTTTGTGTTCATAATATTCCCCGTATTTGTTAAGTGCTGGGCACAGAGTGATTCTGAACGTCAAGAAATACTTCATCGATAAATTGGCATCCTATATTCAGGTGGCTAACTCATGGTTAGGGGTATGTTTTAAATCACAAAAATCAACTTTCCACAACACTAACAACTTGATTTTAAATCCTGTATTTCACATGAATAAGAAGTTTTAGGAGCACTTCCAATGAAGCCAAGGGAACTACGTGACTGAATGCTTACTATTGTCAATAAGGAGTTAATACTGTGCCCTCAAATTAAGAATTACCTACATAACTTTCATGGAGGTTAAGGGGGAGTCATATGGCTAAATTCCCTTGTTTCAGACTGTACATGCAGAACTGACTCTTTTCAAGAAGCAGACAGTGGAAAAGACAGAAGATGTTTGTGTCATTGACAACTGCCTACATTTCAATTTTTTTTCTGTAATACCAGCAGAAATGACAACACTGAAGGTGAGCAGAACATTCAAGAGCCCACAGACATAGGAAGGGCAGACGCTAATAAGTATTATGATGAATGTAGTCTGAAGAGCTACTGCAATTTCAGTTAATACATTTAGCAAACAGTATGTCTACTGTTACTGTTAACTAGACAAAATTATTGAAATAATTGCCTGAATTATCACAATTAATTAAATCAAACACTGTTTACCAAATGAAATAAATATGCTCTCAGTAGCTGGTCAGTACTCTGTTCAATGATCCCTATGAGTCACTCTGGTCAGTTTTAGACTGAATTTTACTGTAACATATATTCCCCACGTTTCAAATGTTATGACATCTAAGCAAGGGTATTTTGCATGAAGGCCTCCTTAGCAGGGCAACATCAACCAGAATGTGCAAAACAGAATTCCACTGAAACACATTATCTTTACCATTTAATGAAATGGGCATGCTGAAATCCCTTTGCGGTCCACCTATGCTTCTTGGAATCATCAGCTTGTCTGAGGACACATAAACGGGAACGTATCACATCGTGGCTGCATACGCCGTTCTGTCAGATCAGGCTATAATTCAAAACCCCAATCCACACCTGATGGACAAACACCTGCATAAATTGCTAGCTCATTGAATTTATTAGAAATGTTCAGTAGCAACACTGCAGCTGAAGGGCCCAAGATAATATTGAACGTAGATCAGTAAGGATCAGTTTTCAGTAAAGGGCCAGCCACGTAGGTCTTCATCGTCCAGCGCTTGCCAAAGTCTGACACAGACCACCGTTGGTACAGATTCAGGTTCACACTCTCGAGCAGGTATTTCCTTGGCCTGCACCTGAAACACCAATCTGACCTAATTCTGTAAAAATCTGATGTTTCAGGAAGACGCCTCATGGTACACGTTCTCCTCTTCATAATTTTGTATAAGTAAATGGATGCAGGAGTACAGTGAAAACAAAGTATTTACAGAAGTGCAAGTCATAAACACGGCTTAGCGAGAGAGATTATTTTGGATGATGCCTCTGCATTTTGAAGTTTCATTCACCTTCTGAAAATTTACAAAGCCCATGAGAGAAGATGCTTCTTTCCCGAACGCTGCCTTCAAAGCAGCGCTAGATACATTAAAGGGAAAGCAGTTCTGGTCACAAGTCGATAATGACCTATAGGTGACCTTGGGTGGTTATCGTAAGACAGTAAGTAGCTGAATAGGTAACCTCAGTCCAGAAGTGGTTAAGCACCCACATCATCTATTATGTGCCAGTCTCAGAAGCAGAAAAGAATGAATGGATAGGAAGCTGGTTAGTTTATAGACCATCCAAATCAGTTCTCATAGTTGGTAATGTGGATTGCCTATTTTTTTTTTGTTGAGTAATGGAAATCTAGCTGTATAGATTACCCACCCCACCCCCCTTCGCTGCGGCCTCATAGCTTAAAACTAAGTCCAAAAATATCTTGAAAATAGGGGAAAAAGATGTTGCAAAAAATGAGCCCGGAGTATTTTATTGGTACAGGCAAACAAAAATCAGTGTCACAAAAGACACACAGATTTTGATAAGAGGCACCTGACGTAATGCACTAAGAGTACTATCACGATAGGAAATGTAGGACCAGAGAGAAGTTACTAGAATAGAGCCTTTACACAGGAAATAGAATTTTTAAAAAAGCGAGAAATACCATTTCTCTATAGTAAAGGTAGTGTGGCTATTATGAGCGTGCAGACATAAACTCCTTTTAGAAAGTAGAAACCAGCATCAAAACATGATTGTAAGCGACTATATAATAAAACCCACTCCTTCCCGCACATACATGTACATTCATGCCTGGCTGCTTTTAATTTAAATATAAGGAAAGAATGACAGTCCTCTCAGAAGAGAGCAGCAGCAAAGGAAGAAGGTCCCTCTGCTTCCCTGATGCCACATGACTGTTTACAGATTTCATCTTTTCCCTTCCAAACTGAAATAAGTCTCAGAGGCTGAAGACCGCCGATGAATAAACTGAGCTGCCCACGCCTGTCAGACTGTCTGCGCTCTGCTCTTCTCATGCTGACCCTATTAGATTTGACTATTAAAAAGCAGCATTGGGCCATGTCAGCTCTTGGGTGGGAGACTGCCAAGGCACACTTCCATGCTGCTGGCGTTTGAAAGATTGATAATGATCCTGTGTAATGCTTTTTTTCCTTTAGCCCAGGCAGTTCTGCACAGGGGTCAGTTCTGTGGTGCTACGTACCCTGTCTTGTAGCATGAGGTGTAAAACTAAAATCCTAATTACCTGTGGCCGTTAAAAATCCCACGGCACTATTTACAAATATGCAAGCAATTACAGCAGACTGAAGTAGCCAAACTAGTAATTCTATTCTGCCAACATAAATCCTCCCACTGTAACCGAATGTGGAATTTTTTTTCATCTCACAGCATAAACTTTAAAGTCTTGCTGTAAAATGCTCATTAGCCATCAAATACCTCTATGGAGTAGCACTTGCTTTACAACAGAGGGGGGAAGGAAGTTTGTTCTACGGGTTGTGAGACACTGAGGCTACTTTAGGATAAAAGCTCCAACGCATCAGTTTGCCACAGCAGAAAATTAATAGAGATAGATTGGGTTTTAGTGGCATTTAAAACTACCTGCCTCTTCGTCTACCAGCAGCTCTCCTTCTCAGACTGCCTGCACTGCTGTACTTTATTCTCCCACACGTTGCTACAAGACGACACCTTGGATTTTTAAGTTTTTCCCTGTTATTTAAAAGACTTGTTCCTCTCCTCTCAAAAGGCTGGAAAGAAGGCGACGTTTCCAGTTTTAAATTTGACTCCCGTTGGCATAGCTTTCAGGTGCAGAGGTTTTTCCTCTACTTTGCTTTGAACCCAGCTCCCTGTGAATTTCTCTGTGCGGTAGTTTGGACTAAGGAAAATTCCAGGCAGCAGAAACAGAATTGTCTAGATCCCATTACAAACTCGCTCCTAAACAAATCCATAAAAGGCTATGATATAACAATTCATAGCTTATCACTGCCTGATCTGCTTTACAATTTAAAGGTTATATCTATATCTATATATATATACACACACAGATATTTTCCTTGGCACAACACAGTTGGATAAGAAAAGCGGTATCGCTTTGACCTGCACATCCTGTCACCATATCGGCCCCCCTTTACTTCTTCCTGTAGCAAGGAGAGACCGGCCAAGTCACAATTTCATCCCAGAAGCATGAAATACTGTGCTTACACCCAGCTTGAATCCACGATTTTAAGTCCGTAGTTTGAAGTTGGTTGGTGCTGGTCCCTCACAGTAAGACACGGGATGCTGGGCAGGAAATGAACTCTAAAACAGAGATGCAGATTTGGCAGAGCACTCTTCACTGAGCTCAGTGCCAGTTTTTCTAAATAAAGATGGAATTAAGCAGACTGAAGCTTGTCTGAGAAATGTCAGCTTCAGAGAAACCCTCGTAAGCGAAGGTCTTACAGTGTATCAATACATCGTGCTATGGAAAGTGGAAAGTTATTTATAAGGTTTCCATGCATACGCTTACTCCCACAGTTACATACTAATAAATTTTTCATCAGCTTGAGGGAGAGAGATGAGAGAAAACATCAAATGGCTCATGCAGCTGAAGAGCATGCCATTGTCATCTACCTGAGTACTTTCATCACGTTTTAATATTTTACGGCTTTCCTACAGATCCCAGTGAACTTTATCAAGCCAGGGCTCTGATCTGCAGCCACAACTCCATTTTGCCTTACCCGAGATAGAAAAATGGATTTGTATCATTTGGCTATAGAGAAGTCAGTGCCTTTCTTTTGTTTAGTTCAGCTTACAGAAATAAGTGCATCTCTTTCAGAAAGAGGACAGAAAGTATTCAGCAAAAGGTACTTTGAAATTGTATTGCCTGTTTTTGAGGTACCGTTCTGAGAGCCTGATGCAGAAAGCAAGCGAATTCAATAGCTTCTCAGTTTCAGCAGTCTTTGGATCAGGTTCTAAAGGGTTATTCTTTACACTCCTTCTAATGCTGTGTCATACTCGGACTGCAGAGCCAAAAAGAACAAAGTTTATGCATTTGGCTTTGAATATAGAATGGGATCTTAATTAGCATTCACATTCAGCTTAATTCCAGTCAAAGAAAGTTTTTATCATGAATAGAGGAGCAAAAGGTAAGCCAATGCATATTACTCCTCTAAGTCTTATCCATACATCTCTCTGATGGACGAACTGGCGCATACGCCAGCATCAGTACATGTAATCAGTGGCAGTATGCACAAAGAGGTATGTCCTCACTAGATGCCGGAAAAATACGCGAACCAGTTATCTGTATATAGATAGATCTGTACATGAAAAAATACTCGAGTGGCATGATTATATCCGGGTGCCTCTGCTATAAAAAGCATTTGTATTACCCTTACTTCTCTGAATAAATTCAAATGACAGCCCCATTTCATTTCTTCATTCAGTCTGGAGGCCAGATGGCATTAGAATCATTTACTTCACCTTGTTGTGCTTAATTACTACAATCAACACACTATTTTCCAAATTAATCATAACAAAGTAATTTCATTAGTAACACAGCAGGCTGTTGAATTATTAGCATCATAACAGTTTGCAAACAATTAAACTTTATTTGAACCTTAAAAATTTGCAGAGTAGAACATTATTGTAAGATCTAATGGCAGTATAGTACAAATCCAGAACAGCACATAATCAAGTAAAACGCTGTACAAAATATGACTTACAATCACCTTTTAAAAATTAGCTCTTACTGTTCACTGAAAGGCAAGCGCAACCTACATAAACAAAGACAATACAGTAATTAGCATTTTCTACCATTGAGTTTTAAGTTGTATTAACGGGGATTTTCTTATGCAAAACAGGTTATGGTATTCGCACAGATTTAAAGGAAACAATTCATCCGTGGTCCACCGCCGGTTGATTCCAAGATACTTCAAGCGAGTTTCAGGACATCCTTCACGTTTTGATTTTTAAGGCAGTTTGTTTACTCCCTCCCACATATTAGCATTTTCTACCATTGAGTTTTAAGTTGTATTAACGGGGATTTTCTTATGCAAAACAGGTTATGGTATTCGCACAGATTTAAAGGAAACAATTCATCCGTGGTCCACCGCCGGTTGATTCCAAGATACTTCAAGCGAGTTTCAGGACATCCTTCACGTTTTGATTTTTAAGGCAGTTTGTTTACTCCCTCCCACATGTACTGGGGGGGGGGAACCCTAAAGGAGATCGACAGACAAAAGACGCTTATTTCTC
>NW_008824983.1:2123009-2145891 GCF_000699105.1 Pygoscelis adeliae | reverse complement strand
GGCCGCTCCCGGCGCCGCGCCCGCATCCCCGCACCGGTCCTGCCCTACACCAAGCTTCGCGCGTATGCGCTTCGTCTCCGGGGTGGGGGGGGAAGGGGAGGATTTACTCCCAAAAAAGTAGGTGGTGGTGGAATTCGGGATGACATAATTACTAAAGAGACATTTCGGTGGGCAGACTTATTACGCTGCCATGTTAACAAGAGAGAAGGAGCTTTTCTAGCCGTGATATTAACGCTTCGCATTCTGTACACAATCCACAAGTACACTTGATAAATTGAAGTAGTAAGAGACCTGAAGACTATCATCTATCATTTTAATGCTTCACTGATAACGTACAGAATCAATTTCAATGAGTATCTCTTTTTTTAAAAATTACAACAGAACGCTGTACCCTGTTTGACTCCTATTAGAATCCAGCGCACCATCGAGTATCGCCCATTAGCTAAAATAAAGCACAACATCTTAGCTTACCGAAAGGATCTAATTCTGAGTTCAGACTAACGTCACCTTTTAACCCACAGTGTTTCCAGGGCCCGCCTGAAGCGTAAACAGCACAAGCAACTACAAGGGGACCTGCATAGGCTCAGCAATTCGCAGACCGGCTTGACCTGCCTCTTTGGCAGATTAAGGGTCTCACAAATCAAGTGTGTGGGAGGATTCAAAAAGGTTGATCTTGCACGCTAATAGTAAAGCACGTCTCCAAAACAAGAGGATTTAAAGTATTAACTCTGCCCAACCCCTTGTCCACAGGTGAGAGTATTTTGGTGTACTTCTTTATGTTTCAGCTGATGCTTTTAGCCACAAAGTTCTGGATTTGACACTATGGCTGCAGGTAGCCTTTATTAACCCACACGGAGCCGAAGATGTCTGTTGCACAACTTGCATCAGAAATTCCACATACCAACAAGGTATCCAGATTTGACTCTGAAAGTATCCGTAAGGCACAGATAAAATATTTCACACTACCACGGACAAAAATAGTTCTTACCTGCCATTTAGCTCGTGTTGACTTAGCAAAAATTATGGGGTTTAATATATTATCTTTTTACAAATGTTCACATAATTCCCATCTCCAAGTCAGAATGGTATCAGGGCAGTATTACCACACAGGCTGATTTCTTACATCAGCAAAAGAGCCAAGCCTTCATTTTGTAGTAACAAAATATTAATTAACAGTAACAATACTAAATATATGGGAAAAATAAATCATTGGCTAAAACATAATACAAAATCATTTGGAAGCAGAATACCCTGAAGACTTGCAATATTACACATAAATTTCCCTTGATTTTCCTAGGAAACTGCACAAGACGTACAGTGAGCATTAAAAGGTTAATGCATGCATGAACTGAGTAATCGTTTTCTACTTTCAAAATTCAGCTTAATCCTCTTCCTCAGATGTAGAATAAAAACATAGCCAAATTCCCTGAAAGAACGCAACCTATAGCCATACAGAGTGCTGCTTAAGAAAAGAGCAACAGGCACTATTTGGCTGCTTGTGCCCCATATGTTAATTACCATCTATTTCATTTCCTAGCATTACAATTCTATAAAAAGTGGCTAAGAAGAACATTTCCGCAGAACTATGACCAATTACAGTTTTTAATGTTTAATATACGCAAGGCAACGATCTGACTACATTCACTGAAACCACAAAACGTGTACGGCAGAATCTTCTTCTTTCAGAGGCCGGGTCTGTAAACTGCAGCTGCACACCACTCTCGATTTCAAGTGCAAATTTCTCCTGATTAGGGAAAGTTGAAAGTTCATCATTAACCAAAAAACCTCAAACATGCATATCAAACCCAGCCCAAATATCTATCCCCTTTCCACAGTTTTCTGCACAGATAGATACATATTACTAAAGTAACTAACTAGAAAGCACACCAATTTTATTTTACACAAAAAAAAAATCTGGAAAAGGAACGTAGTTATAAAATATATCATCTTTTGTACACTGTGGTTTAATATTTCATAGAGAATCCCAGAAAAAGTGCTTTAATTGAACCTTCAATATATTTTGCCATAATCTTTATGTTAACAGGACTCCTACAAAGGTTCCAGGAAAGAAATACTTATGAAACAGAGAACAAGGGAACATATAAGCCATTACAGAAGATTGGATTAAAATGTACTTACCCAGGCCTCTCAAATATCATACATCTCCATTATGTAGGCTTTAGGCACCAAGCCAATGGTTCCCTTCATTTCTCCTACCCACCAGCCAAATCTATTGTACTCCTAATTGAAAACAATATGCAATATTAACCTTTAGTCTGATATAAATGCAATAGAGTTTTGTATGCAACTCCTTATGGATGCTTTCTCTTATATACAGTTATAATCATTTCAACTGAAAATTAAAACATGGTATCTTTTTGTTAGAGGCATTCACATGCAGAGTAAGGCAAACACAGAAGCTAAATTTTAAAAAGGCCACGCATACACAGGAAAATTTCTTAATTACGGCCACGCTTCTCTATGACACCTACTAAAAATAGCTGACCTCTCCATCCTGTATTCATCACAAATATAAAAGTCTTATCTTTGTAACTAAAATCTAATAGCACAATGTTGACGTATAAGGATCAACGGGGATTCTTCCAGTATGACAAGGCTAAACTCCTAAGAAACTTACAATCAACTTATTTTAAATACTACTTTGCTCAAATGTGAAGGGAACACTATATATCTAATACATAATCTCCTTCTACGGACAAAGTCTACTATTGCTTTAGGCTTGCAGAAAATTCTACAGCAGATCTCATATGTCTGACAGATGACTAATGTACTTTTGTTTGAAATTTGTTTAGGCTTAGTGAGATAAATATGAAACAAAATGAATTATAATAGTTTAAAGAAATAATATCTTCCAAAAGCAATACCAAGTAAGAGTATTGTGGGATCCAAATTTAATTTTTCTCCTATGAGGTAAATATTTTAAGATCAATCCTAACAGTGGTTCAATAAATTGTAACAGCTGAAATTGCACACACACACATATTGAGTTACAAATGAAGCATTATTAAAACAGAGACCCCATTCAAAATGGAATGATTAGTAAGATAGAAATTACTTTGGAACAAACATGGAAAATACAAAATACACAGATATCTCTGATAAGCAACATCTGCTTCCTGCTACGCTGCTCTCCTGATGAGAAAAGCAAAAGGCTGTAGGATTTTGAATTAATGGTCCTACTGAGATGAAGCTATTATTTTGACTGTAGATAAAGTTTTTCGGTTATAAATAGTCAAGTGGAGCTTAAGGGTTAATGGAGTTTCATTAGAGCCTGAGCTATAATGATTTGCTGCTGGCATATTTGGCCTGGTCGAGAGTTCTCTAGGGTCCTATGAGGTGCTTAGTGTACTCAGCTCTCCCTGTGCTTAACTACGATGAAGCCCACTTTCATGTGGGCCCAGGCTTTTTTTTTTTTTATTGCTTTTTGCCCTTTTTTTTTTTTTTTAAGACACGCTTGCACACAGGCACACACACACTTTTATATTTTCTTATTGTGGAAGGCTGCACACCAGTGTTAAATAAAACATTTTCTTCCTTCTCTTCACAGTGAATTGGTGATTTAAAAGACTCTATCCTAACATCCATAAAATACTGCAGTAAGTGTGATTTAAAGAAAATCCACATCAAAAGCAGCCGGAAAACCTTCATTTATGATGTGAACGTACAAACTAGAAAGCTGCAAAAATAATTCCACCTTCTTCCACCTTCCACTGCAGAACAGACTGCTGGGGATGGGTCTGGTCTGAAAGTCTAGAGGTATCTGAACCTGATCTTCAGTGCAAACTGCTCTCCACAGAAGTTAAGAACCGCTCATAACCTTTCCCATGGGGGTACACATTACAGCCTAAATCCTTAAAGGCTAAATAATACCCTGATGCTAAGGTTTATAATGTTCCAGATCGGCCTGTTTAAAAATCTATGTTTTATCTCACAATACACTGGTTAAATATACAAACTGGATTTCTAGACTGAAGCGGGAAATTGCTGAAAGGAAGAGCAGTACTCACGTATACTACCAGAATCTCAGCAATAAATCTCTCCAAGAGAAAGCAACAAAAGATTTTAAGCTGTTACATGGAACTCATGAAGTGACTGACAAGAGTTATTAAGCAAGTTTTGCTAGACATCAGCCAAAAAAGCAAACAATACATGAAATGAGGGAAGTGGCTTAGTTAAACGGTCATTAAATTGCGTATGACAAATGGCATAGAAAAAGCCTGTGGACTACATTATCCATTGAAAATGTTCCATTTAGCAACACTGCATGAACTTAGAAATAATTGTTTTTAAAGAAACAATTCAGATACCTCAAATTAAAATTAAAAGCATGCTGCTGTTTTGAAAACTTTCTGGTTTTTGCTACTTACTAATACACCACTTACGGCTCTGGCATGAAGCTAAGTGAGAAGATGAAATGAATGTTGATGTAACAGACTAGTAAACTAATTTAAGGATTCACTGCAACCATTATACCATACAGACAATATTGCAGTGCAGAAGCTTTTACTTTACATTACTATTCTTTGCATGGGTCTCAAGAGCAACATGAATTCCAATTAAACTATCTGCAGCCTATAGAAGTCTGAACAAAAATATCATGCAGATACCTGGCTACCAAGAATATAACACTTTAATTGGTTTAAAAGGGAGTGCTATCTAATTATTCTAAAACCTGAGATTAAAGTACAGACCTTTCTCTTTAAACTCCTAACCACTCCATTCTGTCCTCAGTACCACAAAAGACTGCTTACTAGTCAGGCAGATAAGCAGTCCCCCCTGAGTCCTTTCTTGAAGTCACAATTAAAGTACAGACCTTTCTCTTTAAACTCCTAACCACTCCATTCTGTCCTCAGTACCACAAAAGACTGCTTACTAGTCAGGCAGATAAGCAGTCCCCCCGAGTCCTTTCTTGAAGTCACATATAAAATCCAAATTGATGTATTATTTCTATCAACGTTATCAATTATAAACTCCTTCATAGCAATATAATTTAATTAATAGACTGCTGTTGTGGGGTCCACGTGTCTATTACTGCTGCTTAAGATGTGTAGAATAAGTCTAAAGCCCACATTTGTGGGAAATAATGATTAATATGCAGAAGGATATGAATACAGTTAGGAGTTTTATATGAATTCTTAGGAGCTGGGAAGCACGATGCTTTTGCAAGCATCAGTTTCAGATCTCGGGTACCACTGGGTTTACCATCTGGTATCCCTCAATGCATTCCGCTCTTAACATCACTGCTAACATAGGCAACTATACTTCAGAAGGACTGATAAAATAATGAAGAGTCCTTTAATCTACAGGAAACCATTGTAGTCAATTTATAAGAAATATTGCATCCCTTTGTAGGATGTGTAATTATTTTCTATTAATCATGTGCTATAAAGCTACATTATGTGGTTATTCTGTTATCACTAGAAAGAGGCCTGCAGTCAGCTCCTGACAATGTTCGGTAATTACTAACACAAAGCTTCTTTCTCCTTATGTAGAAATGCTATCAAGATCCAGAGGTGCTGTGATGCTCGCTGTATGAAAATAACTCTCCAAAGAAATTCAATAACTGCAAAATGAATTGCTCTAAGGCAAACAGAGGGATAGGAGAGGGGGGCAGGGCCAGATCCAGCTGCCCTGCAATGAGGAGAATGCACAAGTGTGTAGCCACAGCTCTGCCATGTGACTGGGAGCACATTTGCCATACCAGGCAATGCTAGGCAGGGGCAGGGGGAGGAAGGGGCCACCGCAACCCCTGGAAGACAAGCACCAGGGCAGTGAAACACATTATGCCAAATAATACGAAACAACCACCTTAACAAATGACCAAATGCTTTCTAAGCTACTTCTGTGTTTTCACTGTCTGTAAAAGTGGATTTTTTTTTTCCCCCAGCAGAAATTTATTAACCAAAGTGCAGTAATTTCACAGGGCAGCAAAGAACAGGTTATGACTTAACATTTAACATGCTGGCAAAACACTCTCTGTACAGCATGCTATGATAGCGGGGGGAGGGGGGGGGATCCCATCAGGGTTTACAGGCTCCTTAAATGCTCTCAACTGAACACACTGTGAGCAGATGCTTCTCCTTGTCCCCATCCTACCAACTTCACTGCACTGATGTGTATATACCTATGACATCCATGAGACACTGATCATAAAAGTTCTTGCGCTTGGGGAAAACACAGTAGGTAGAAATACACTACCTGTTTTTTACTGATATCTTTTTAAATCAAATATTTTTGTACTATATAGAAGAGAATTTTGATATGCAAGAAGAGAAAATGTTTATATGCAAGAGGATTTCCAGAACAGTCTCTACCTTTAGAACAGATCCTCTGCGTAAATGAGGATCTCCAGATGCTTTGCACCATATTAACTTCTACTGACTTCAGCAAAAGTTGAAAACATCTGGTCTTTGTGCAATTAGTCCCTATTGTTCAATACATATGGTATGGTTTTTGTGTTTGTGGGGTGGGTTTTTTATTTGTTTTTTTAAAAAGAGTTGCTGAAAATCATTGTGTTTCAATGCCTTGAAGAAAACAATGGAGTTGTATTTAAAAAAAACACAAGTGTGTGAATTCAAGATTTTTCTCCTGCTCTCTTCCAGTGGCACTGTAAGTAATATTAACTTACTGGCTGAAGAGCTGCAAACTTTAAAACTGAAAAGCAAAACATATCTATAGCCTTGTTTGAGGTTAAAGTAAGTAGCCTCTCCTATCAAGCTAAAGATGTGCGGGAAGCAGGGAGAAATTTTTTTTGAAGAATATCCTGGGGGGCAATTTTGGCAAGATAATATTTTAAAACACCTCTAATTCATCCAGGAGATTCAGACTAGCTAAAAAAATTTTAGAACTTCCTTTGGTGTAATTGCTGAATGATACACTATCAACCAGGGACCATTTTTGGCACAGAACAGCATTTTCTCTAAAAAGGAGAAAATGACAAATGTTTTAGATAACTGAATGAGACTTCTTCACAGGTAGTAGAGTTGTTTTAAGACAGCAATAAAATGGTCATCTTTAAGAATATAAGCCTCAGATTTATTGTATGGTTGCGTTACTAGGTTTTATTTCCTGCAATGACATGAGACAAAATAGACACCAATTAAAGAGTTCCAATATAAATCAGGGTAAACAGACTGAATTCTGAACCAAAACTGGCCCCTGAAAACACCCTGGAACGACAGAAGGGCCATTTTGTTTTCCATTAGATGACACAATGCCAAAATCTTTTCTAATCAGGTAGGTAAATGCTTACATATTATCAGTATGCAAACCAACAGAACTAGAGTCACTTTGCATTAGTCTGTCTTAACTAACCTTCCATTTAAAGGCCTTCGCTCTTATCTTATGTTTAGCCATGTATCTTTTTTTTTTTTTCTGTAAGGAATACACCTAAACAAGCCAGAAGGAAATGTACAACTCAGTACTGCATTTTAGTTTTGATCAGAAGCATCCCACTGAAGTGAATCTCCCAATGCTCCCACTTTGCCCACCTTGCCTCACTTTGCAGAGCCGTCAGTCTCAGAGCACACACACTACACTTCTTTCAGATGAAACTAAAATGGAAGATGCACTTGAATGTGCTCCAACCACTAATGTGTTCTCATGCCACAAAACCAGGCTAGACCTCTTTGGACATCAACCCCCTTTGAAAACGCATGATGTGGACGCCAGGGCCTTCGCACTAAGTGTTTCACTCTGCAAATCTACTTCTATCGGTACTCCCTTTTTCCTAAGGTAGACATAGGCAGTATGGTCATGGAAAGAGAAATTACTGCTAAATATGGATCTCAGTATGATCAGTCAGAAAATAGTCTGACAAAAAAACCACTCAGGATTTTAGTATGCCTTTCACATCTTTTTGAAACATACTGAATAAATACATTTTATGAAGATTATACTGATAATGTACAAAATGGTCACACTGATTATGAAACAGCTGCACTCTAAAGTTGCACTTTATTTCATAAGCAGTAATCTGAGCTATGGCGATTTCTTTCTTTGTCTTTTCACTAAGCAAAAAATACAGGTTGAGATGTGAGCATTTTAACAGACATTCCTTGTTTTTTGAAAGAACAAAAATCTGCCACACTGGAAATGTACAACCACTGAATAAAGGGTAATCTAGATACCAAGTTAACACTCTACTTTCATGGAAAATTCTAGAGTAATGGGTTAAGTCATAAGATGAGATTTCCCTGAATCATAAATACCAGCGTGAGCAGCATTATATTGCATTGGCATGTACTGAAATAATAACAGGGAAGAGTTTGAGATATAGTTGCTGATTTTGAAGTATTATTTGTTGTTTTAATACAAATATAAATATAAATGAGATGCGAATTAAATTAGCTTAAAAGTTAAGAAATGTCAGTAATTCTACTAAGCAGGTGCCTGCTAACATCTAAGTAAATTTCCATTACTTCTTGCATTTGGCTGATGAAACTATGGAATTTCCCAACACAAAACATGCACCTAAAGCAAACAAATACCGCAAGTGCTGCACTTGCATAAATTGTGCATAATAAACTTAAAAGAAAAAAAATAGGGCTACCTCCACTCACAGTTGTCTTTGTTTCTGGAAATTGATTTCTTGAGTAGAGCTATGGAAGATTATAAAAAGGATTGTTATGTCACAGTTTGTTTCCCCATTTATCATATGGGCTTGAAAGCAAAGGCAAGCCCATAAATGAGCAGGAGGTAAGAGCAATCATCCTTTTAGAAAACAGGACACCCAAGTATTGCATGTCTAATAGTCAATATTAACTAAGAAATCTTATTAAGAGGCCCTCTATCAGTAGAGCTATAAAATGTTTTCTGTTGCATAGTGGGAGAGGGGTATATAGTTTTCTGAAAGTTCGCATGACTCGTAGCGTAAAGTTATAAAAGCCACTTGAATATTCAAGAATATTATAAGTTAAAACAATAGTATGAGTTTATCTGTACAGATACATTGATCAATTAATCTGAAAAGTTAACTGTTTTTTAAAATAAAGAAAAGTTAACAAGTACTATTGCAACAGTTCTGTTAATTCTGCTCAGATTAAAAACTCAACTTTTGAAGGAAACTCTCAAAGGTAGAAAAACCTAGAAAAAAGGTTTTGGGTTGTTTTTTTTTTTTTTTAAGAGCCCATAGGACTGCTGCCACACAAAAGCCACAATGGACGTAAATATTTAGATAATAGCTAAAATAGTTTTTGAATGCACCTTTAAAACAAGGAAAACATGCTTTTCTACAGTAATTACGCTAGTCAGGCATAGTTATTTGTATTATCAGAGTATAAGCATGCAAATCACGCTCACCGCACTAACATTGACTTTTGATGCTCAGTTTAAAGCAAATTATGGGGGGGATTTGTCTTTGCGTAATGCTTAGCTATTTCAAGAAGTAAACGTTGCCGAACTGAAATCTTGTTCATTCTTCTAAAAGGCATTCACCTAGAAACTTACGTATAACATATTGCTGCTCTTGCTTTATTTAGGTTATATCAATGCCCAAATTTGCTAAACTGGTTCATAATTACTTCTGCTGTACTAATGATCTCATTTCTTGGAAACAAAATAATCACTTTTCCCCTAATTTCTATAAAGGTATATGAAAAGCAGATAAAAATATATTGCTTTGGCATAATTATTGCTGGTAGAAACAAATATCTATCTTATCACGTTCATCAGAGCAAGCTATACCATTTATATTTCATTGTAAAACAAAGAACTACTACATGTTGCACAAATATGCTCGATATTTTGTTAATGCTTCACCCTTCCTACTATAATACTGCTATACCCGTATTTACTTCCTTATCAGCAAAATGGGATTTTCAAGAGTAATGTTCATACCTGGCTGACATATGATAGAAAGGCAATAAAGCCATAGCTAGGTTCAAGCTGAAGCTGAATTTATGACACCATTTTGGATCCCTACACATCGCCCCCTGTCAGTACCTGCATCTCTCATTTTCAACCACTAGATGGTGTGAAAAAATAAAAAAATTGCCAAGGATTCCTGCCGACTGCCACAAAATCCAAGTATTAATGTAGTGGATTAGGAAATATTTTTTGAAGAAAAGTCTTGACCCACTTCAGGATGGTTAGGTTCACTTTTCCTTCGGTTATATTTTTACTTACCAGACAAAGAGCTCGTAAATGATCAGGCCTTGAAACTGAATCAAGTGGAGGGTTAAGATGGATAATTCTCTGGCATTTTCCCCTCCAAGGACCCTAAATTCAGAGCTGACAGTAGTGGCCAACACTCATTTTTCTGAAAAAGCTGTAACAATCTTTAAGCGACAGAGGGCTGAATTTTCTGGGCTGTATTTTGGAGTAGAAATCATTCCCAAAGAGAGAGGCTCTATATATCTGGAGCAGCAGCAAGCCTGTTTCAAGGACCGATTACGGATTAATCACGGCATGACCACAAGACAGTTGATATACAGAGGACAGCTTAAGCTACTGTTTTTCTATTCTGCTCCATTTTTTAAATTAAATTTCTCACTCTTTTGGGGAAGGAGTAGCAAGTGATTTTTCCACCTACAGGCTGAAGATTAAGATTTTATTAGTCCCCATACTGTACCAGAAGAGCACAACCCACAAAGAGGCCAAACTCGTTCAGCGGAATCCGTTTCTTCATGGGCTTTTTTGGGGGGGGAGGGAGAGGGGGAAGAGGTGGTTATTTTAAATTAGTACCATTCTTCAGAGCTGTGTAACTGCTTGAAAGTCTGCCCAATTCAAGAGTGTTATCCGGCCTTTGGTAATGCAATTCAGTTATTAATTTAAGTGACAATGAAATACCTCAAAAGACATACATGGTCACATTACCATTAGTAATATATCTTCTATATTTTTATATAGGACTATCTTTCTATCCATAAATCTTAAATTTATTTAAACAGAAGCTGTTATATTTATTATCCGGAAACATTGCAGTTAAAGGTATCACAGAAGATTTAAAGCAATCGTGACAAAACTGAAGAGTTTGAAACTAAGACAAACAGATGCCTCTAGCTTTCATGCACCTACTTGTATATTTCAATGACCCACAGTATCTTTGGCATTAATTATACTGAACAGCAATTACATCTGAGATATATATTCTCCATATGTTTTAAAAGGTGTTTTTTTTCAATGAGAACTTGAAAAGCTCAGCTTTTTTCTAATATGTGGGGAAAAGAGAAATTTCCTTTGATGAATTGTTCAGAAGTAGACTTCAATGGACCAGGAGATATATTTTAGGAGAGGTTTTGTTTTTGTTGGGGGGGTTAAGGAAAAATAAGAAAATTAACCAACATTAAAGTAGAATAAAATTTCATGCTTATACTGCTTATCATCACTTTAGATGAGATGAATTGTATTTCTCATTTGCTTTGCAAACAGGAAAGCAGTAAATTAAAAATTGCCCAAAACTGGCAGAGCAAACAAATTTGGAATCTGAGCTGTCAGAACAATTACAATATACATACAAAGATGAAAGCATAGTTCAAAAAAACAAACCATCTTCTGTAGCAAGATGCCCAAAAAGTCAGAATCAGCACCGTCAGGAATATAAAACAGGAAACAAAAAACATAACATACAAGATAATTTAAAATTCTACAAGGTTAACTTTTACAAGCAGAAAGCACGTTGTCTCCCATTAAATCAGTTAACAAATGGTAGCCAAGATTTAGCAAGTAAATAAACATGCTTTTAAGTTAATTCCTGTTACACAGCTATGTTTTAAATGTGATTATAGTTCATTTGACAAAATAATTAATTGCAGTGAATATCTGATTGCAAACAAAGGATCTGAAAGGGAGTGCCAATTTCCCCCCATAGAACTGTGGGAATGTGCCCTTCTGCCATGGCTCTCTTTTTACAATTATGTAGCCCCAGTAGCACGCCGTACCTTGCTGAGAATGTAGATAACGTCACCGCGTTTAAATGTCAACTCATCAGGTACATCTCCTGTGCAGTCCCACAAACCTTGATAGAAATTGGCGTAATCAGTATTTTTGCCATCTGCAAAGAAAACGGCATCTAATTATAAACGGATAAAGATTGAGGGACTAAAGTTACTCTTTAAATCTCCAGATACTACAAAGCAATTTATTAGTGCACATTTCTTACTCCTCTTTTTAGAAACAGTTCCTTCATGCCGCAAAAGCAAATGGAAAACAAGTTTAATGTGCAAGCCCTTCACTGGCAAGTTGTATCACTTAAAGACATGTAGCTACAGGTTTTCAAAGCATTTTCCAGCTGCAACTTAAAGCAGCTAGTGTTCCTCTACTAATATATTTCTAGCAAGCCATATTTGTATCTCAACTTGAAACTGATAAAATTGCTAGAATATAATTAATAATAATCTGTGAAAGGAAGCCTAAGTAAGTATTTTGTGATATGCTCCCCCTCCCTCCCCTGTTCCAACAAAACTAAATAACTTCTCTGAGAACCTTTGAGATAATCCTTGATTGTTCCTTCTGAAATACTGGAGAACTTTGAAACTGTTGCTGAAGCTGCATTTTAAAAATATTTGTGTCAGCTCCAGTTTAGGACATTAAGCTCTGGCTAAACATGCAACTACACTACAGTCATAAACTCATCCTTCTAACAGCATAAGCACAATGGATGTGCTGTGTTCAAGCTGCCATACAGACCATTAACTGATTGATTATTTAGCACTCTTTGCTCTGTAATACGGCAATAACACAGTAATAAATGCTTTGTCATACACTTACAATACAGAGTACATCTATTGAAACACAGCGCTTATGCACGGTTAAATACACTGGGTGCTTCTGTTACACTGCAAACTATTTCCTGTTTTTAATTCCATGAGAATGGAGTGTGGTGAGTTAATGCAAAAAGAATGTAAGCAATACCACTAAGATGACCGGTTACATTATGTATACACTAACCAGACAGAATGTATATGTACTAATAATTTACATCACTGGAAAGCTATCTTCTAATTCTGATAACATAAATATCACTGAACTAGCTGGATCAAGGCTGTCATCTTAGTGTTGTTATATGATCCTTGAACAGCAGGCTTGCTGGTTATTCCAACATATACCGGTTACATTTGCATGTCGTTAGCGCTCTACACCATTATTTATAGTTTACAATTTAATCATGATTGGTTCATTTTATTACTGAAAAAATCCTGCTAAAATATCAAGTATCAAAGAAGAGAAAGTGTCACGCTATTAAAAAAAATATAGCAGTATTCAACTTGTGTTTTCCCCTATTTAGACAAATACTTAGATTTTAATACTCTGTGTATGATCAAGAGCAGCTTGTTTTCTATTTATCCACTTCAGTCTGTGTTCTGCGCTATCTTGTTTTGATGGCAATACTGTCGTAAGGCTAAATATTCACAACCTTGAATTTAAAGCTGCTGTGCAAGTTAGCCACCATATAATTTTCCATAAACTGATGATTAGTAGCTACCACTTTGCTATACAGCACTAGGGGGCGTTCTGACTACCAGTGCACAAATTCTTCTGTCATCACACCAAAAGCAGCAATATATACATATATAAAACTCCCGACCATTCAGAAATAAGAGATTTGGTTATTGTAAAATGCGTAAACAGAATAATTTCAAGAGGAAGGTGGAACCAGTTTGAAATGTTGCACCTCCAAATTTTGGCCCTTCCTATTTGTCAGCTCATTATTCACCAATTTAGCATTAGACAATTATAAACAGTAACAAAGGTTAGCGCCAAATTAATTTGTGATAAATATTAAATCAGAATCTCTCCTCAGTCTTTTGATACTGCACTGATCACAGTTCCCAGCTCTATCTCGTAAAAGAAAAAAACTAAAAGAGCTATTTCAGTATATCCCACCTTTCAAATCTTTCAGCAGTTGTCTTATTGATTTGGTTTAAAATACATTAATCAGGACTTTTACTTCTTCAGAATTGCACTGAAATGAATCATGACTTTTCACACTGACCTTTATGACTTTGAGGTCTGTTCTCACCTTTATGTGCCTGAAGTAACTCTTGTTAACGCTAATGGGAGGTACATGGGGAACATCAGCAACAGAAGAGATCCCACAGCGGGTAAGAGACATCTCTCCCTAGGTGTTCATCATGAGCATTTAATGAAGCCTTAAAGTGGGAAAGCAGCTCAACTAATAACACGGCAACACTGGACAAGATGTGTTTTAAAATAAGCTTATTGCAACTGTGAAGATGTTGCCCAAAGACTAACCATGGCTCTGTGCCCTCATTTGTGCATTCAACATAACACAGAGTTGTTTAAATCAGAAAGCCACATTTCCCAGCAAAACACATACCGGTATACCAGGAGCACAGAAATGAAAAATAGGGAGAGAAAGCGCCAGTATAAGTTTGTGAACAACTATTCTGGTCTTCCAACAAGTGTTAATTTCAAATTCAAAATCCCCTCTCATACCCACCAGCACAAGTTTCTCCAAATTCTGTAACTGCAACTACACATGCATAAAAGCCAATTGTAAATTTAACTTCAGAATCTATACACCTGAAGTGCAAAATGCTTCATAAAATGATTCACAGTGCTTCACAAACACAGAGGTAGAACAAAAAAAAGCTGCAAAAACCTCTGCAGAACACAAGCCCATTCTTTCTTTCTTCAGCCCCTCTTTCAGTTGGGGAGAACCCTGCCAAATTTCATGTGATTGCCTCTGGAAGAACTGAATAAAACAAGACCAGAAGACCTGGGTAAAGGAATTTGGTATTTATACAATAATGAAATTACATGGAGCTTCTTAAACACATGTAATACCTGAAAACAGCTGGTGGATTTAGCATCAAGAACTTATGTGCCCATTAGACTTCAAATTCAAAAGGTATTGATTTCCTGGCATTACTCTGTCACAATTACACTCTATTCTTATATACTGTGAAATGTTGTGTGCCTTAAAAATACTATGATGACATAATTGCTAACCTAAAGTCTGTCATATTTTGAAGGCACAGTCACTTAGGCCACAAATACGAATAAGACATGATAAAAAAATGTAAATGTGTGGCAGATGGTAGAAAGCAGTTTGTTTTTACCTACCCACTGCTTTTAATATTACCAATCACAAGAAATGGCTAAGCAGAATTTTGGATAGGTTGTTTCTCCAGGAAATACTTCTTTCATTCCAGGTCAGCTATCTGGATGAACAACTATCCAACAGTTTCCAAAACTCTTCCATAAAGAATTCCTCGTGGTTTTCTTCTGCCATCACTGTTTTTCCAGTAACAGTAATAGGATCAACAGATATTTTTGTCCAGTATACTGATGAAAACACTTCAGAGTTTGACAGATCAAACAGCAACAGCTGCCAGCCTTCCTGACAGTAGGCTCAGACTGCTTATTTCACTGAAAAATACTGGCACCTGACAATACGTGCTTGAAGAAAGGTGAACAGTTTGGGTAAAAAAAAAAAAAAAAAAAGACAAGTATATCACTCAAGCATGCACTTCAAATATTGCAGACTTTAAAACTTAAGAATGCCGATGGATTACTCAAGGGGGAAAAAATTATAAGAATATGCTAACAGCCTCAATAGACAGAAAAAACCCAAACCCTGGAAAAACACATTAAGAGTACATATTTCAGAGGGATTTAAGTGTGCTGTCCCATTGCAGCCGAAGCCAATCTAACTGCAGGCTGTTCCATTCCTGCCCCCTACCTTGTGACAGTTTTGGCACTTGCCATTTCTGAGCAGAAACCTGACAGAACACTAAACTGACCAAAACAGAAACAGGAATTATAGCCCACGTATGGAAATGCACTACTTAAAACATTAGAATAAATGTGACTGTGCCTGATTTCCACTGATGTTCCATTTTAACTTTGATGGCATCTAAGTTAGCAAACCCTACTACGGTAGTGACCTAGAGCTAGTAGTTATATTATCTGCTTACACATTGCTTTTGGAATGAAGGAACACGTGTATGTTTTCCTTTCACCACTGTGGTCCACTGCCCAGTAAATTAAACAGCTCGCCATTCTGATTCATATTCCTTGACTCTTGATCAGTCTTCAAAAGCTTATAGCGTCAGATTTGAAGATTACTAGTCTGGGCTACCTAACAATATTTCAAAGATGTGAAGTCTATCCCCTTTTGGTGATCATGTGCTCAGTATTTACCATACTGAAGGCTTAAAGATGGAGAGACAGGTGAAGTTCAAAATTAACATTACCGGAATGACTCTGTCTTACACAAGTGATTTAGACTCAGTGTTGAGTCTCAATGCCCAGGTGAGACATACCCTGTTAAAGAACAGTTATTTGTTCTGACGATGTCCTAAACTGCAAAGAATGCCTGTTACTTACTTACTTGCCCTTTTTCCCACGTGCCAAAAAAATTATGAAATAAGGACAAAATAATTGTAGTGTATTTATTTGGACTCAACCTCTATCTAGCCCAATCTGTTCAGCATAATCTTTCTCACTTCCCTTCTCCTACTGTTCCTTAGTTACTCTAAAATCAAGGTATTTACACTGAGACAGCACAGAACATGACACTTACTGAAATAGTGATTGTGGAAACGATAATGGGTAGATAGTGGTAGCAAAAAAGACCCAGCAAGCCATGTTACATAACTGAAACTCTTCAATGCTTTGGTATTTTTAAATAATTACGTCACTAGCAATTAATGTAAAGCTATCCAGCAGCAACAGTCAGTTATTCCTTCCAACTGAAGGAATAAAAAGAACTCAAGTCTGCACATTAATTGAAGTAGAGATAAGTTAGGGCAAGAAAAGAGTAGGAAAAAAGAAAGGTTTTTTGCACTTACCAGGCTGAGCTCACAATTTGCAGAACATTTTCTGTGAAATTCAGGTTTAGTAAAGCTAAGCAATAAATTAAGAATGTATGCACTATTTATGTGGAAAATCATTAAATACACTTGAGTCAGGTTAGATATTTATGATATGATGCCTATCAGAAATACTCATGTAAACTCAGCCCTAAAAGTCAAACAAATTTCCAGTGTTAAATAGTTAACTAAGTAAGATCAGATCAGGAAATTATTGCTTGAAATGAATCTGGTATCTGGGGAGAGCTGTTACGGTATTTTCAAGGACATTACACAAATACTAGCAAGGCTGATAAGGCTGTTCTCATAGCAGTTAAAACTTTTCAGAAATGAAGGTGCTAAGCTTTTGATTTCTTAAAAGTATGACCATTTAGAACTTCAAGAAGACACATTAGTGAAAAAAAAATGCTGTTGGCAACTTTATAATTGGATTGACCCCATGCTCCATTATGACAAAACACACTTATAATTACAGCAATGTCCAAATGAGTACTAAATATTAAGCCTGTAATGAGTCATGTTGTTTTACACATGTTTTTAGCAGAGCACAATGCTAACAGCATCTGATGACTTGGCTCTTGTTTCCTTTCCAAGAAAAGCAACCCAAAACTCCTCACAGCAACCTGTTCCTGCTTTCCTGTATGGGTCAGGAAATCAGGCCTCTGTTTCCTCTCCACATGTTGCAACAGGAAGAGCACTGCAGAGCTACTTCCTAAAGGAACTCTTCTTGCCCACCCTTTCCTTGACAGCCCTGAAAGAATTATGTGTATTATGTACGATGGGGGAAGGAGAGCCAGATTGCATGTCAGTGCAGGTCACAGTTACAACGCAGCAGATCTCAAAAAGGTGTAAGGTCTGATAAGAAGCAAGTCTTCTCTACTTGCTGTGTCAAATCACCAATAGTTTATCTAAAGGTCTGTGCCCTTGAAGCACATATATATCTTGTTTTTAAGCATAACTGGAAATACCTTTCTGTCAAGAAAAGTTGCCTGGCCATGTGACTTTACATGGTGTATGCAGTTATTTTTCCAGTCCCAGAGATAATTAGCACAAGGGCAGCTTGCCAAGTAAAGCTGAGAGAATATCCTTCATAGCCTTTCTGGGCATTTGTGTCCTTTTCCAATTTTTACGCTGCTGTCACTGGACTCTGGCATTTCTTACCCAATTCATTTGCTTTCTGTGGTAATCATATGCAATGAAGATATGCATGGCCAACATTTAAACAGGCTGCAGATCAATTAGTGGTCTTAAGTTTATCTGATTTTTATCAAAGAAGACAGAGCTTTGGGTCGATTGTCAGAGCCTGTGTCAAGTTGACCTTTTCAGAGACGTCTACATTGCCAGTCCCTTGGGCAACTTGTTGTCCCCTGTTAGTCTCTGAATGGCAGAAGTCTGTTCTGCTCAAGCACAAAGTATACACAGATGTCTATATTACATTCTTATAGGTTTGACAGCAACTGCATGTTGTATCTATAAACTGTCCTTTAGCAGTGACACTTCCTCAATGATGATAAGCTAATTTATGCAACTAAATCTCCTTTGTGCAGAAATGAAAGCTAATTGAGTCATTACAAAGTAATTCAGGAAGGAATACCTTGTATAAATTGGCTTACTTTATAAATCCTTCTCAAGTGGTTTTCATGCATCCTAAGTGGTGCTAAGCAGTTTTGCTGCCATCAAATACCCAGGTGAAAAAGACAGCTTTACAGAGCTGTAAAAACATTATTTTAAAACAGCAAACAGAAGAGACAAGAAAATAAAGGTAAAAAGAAAATGCATACACAAAATAAAGAGGAAAGATTTTAATTACCTGAAACAGTGGTAACTTTCTCCTGGCTCAGTTTTCTTGGCACTTCAGCCTTTGAAGGAACACGTTCTTCTGCAAAACACATAAGTGCAAATGAAATTCTGAAGGGACACCTCAGCTGACAGGAATTACAGCCCACATCAGTCTGAAAGCCACACGCTACATTTCCAGATCATAAGCCCTGTTTACTATTTTGCATTTGTACAGAAGTTGGAACATTGTTATTTCTGTGGTTTCTGCCACCCATCCAAACACTCCAAGAGCTTTCTTTCAAAATCTCAATTGTGAACATCTGTTTCCCTTTTCACTCTGCTCTGAATGCAGTAATATAGAGCTGCAGTTCTGCTGTTTTTCAGTCATTACGAGACAATTAGAATGAGGGTCCTATTCTGCTACATACATTTCTTGCCAGGACAAAGAAAAGGAAACCAAGGATTGAAAAAGAATCCCCAGCCCATGCAAGAATTCAGAAGTTCTTAAGAGAAGTATGCATAGAAGGCAGAAGACACCTTAGTTTCAACACTGTCAGACAGACACACCAGCTGGACACCTACATGATGGGAACACAGACACTACAGACACCATGCATTCAGTGCTCCTGCCTACTGCCTCTGACCATAGTTAGACTGTATCAAATAACTTAGTGCAAGTTTAGGAGACAAGAAAAGAGAAAGCCTGGCAGTGATCAGCTCTGTTTTCTGGCTAGCAGGCTTGGAACACTCTTGAAATCCCCACAGGCAATTGCAAAAGATGTGCTCCATACTCCTTGCCCGGCACAGACGGGCAACTCTCTCGTGCCCACACCCTCACTTAAGTAAATCCACACTCCACTCAGGACAGGGACGTAAGATCTCCTCCTCATATTTCACAGTCAACAATTCTGTTGATGAGGCAAAAAAGGGAACTATGAGGGTTTTTAGCTGTATTCTTTCTTTAGGTTCATAAGGAAGTAGAAACAGATTTATCTTGGCTTTTACAGTATATCAAAAGTGACAAAGCTGCTGTACTGAATGAGGAAATAGCATATTGATAAGCCCACTTCTCAAACAAGAATTGGACTTTTAATACATTTAAACTATTTGGCTTTGCTACTCATCACATCTTACACAGATATTCATGCTTCTTTTTAAGGCACACATTTCAGCAACTAATTTTGATATTTTATTAATGACAGGCAACAGATACGGAACTCACAGCTTTTAAAATGTTCCTTATTGTGCAACTTTTATGTAATTGCCTATCTACTTCAACAAAGAATAATTTTATATCAACAGTTCAAAGGATTTTTAGCCTTGTAAAAAAATTTAATCTATCCACAAGACTGTTCCTGCAAACATTAAAGCAGATGTTTAAAGCACAAGAGTAGACCTGTTGAAATGAGTATGATAATTGCTGCTAACCTATATACGCAGTCCTACAAATATTGCAATTACATCATGAGATTCACTCTACAAAGAGCTTTGAACTTTTGCCCTACTAAGCCAGCAAGAGTTTTTTGCTGCCTGACTCTTGACTAGCTAAAAATCTGATTAAGATGAATATAAACTATTATTTGAGCCAAGGAAAAACAACAATAGAACAGGGAAAATCTGAAGCTGCAGTACAACACAAAACACTCCAAGCTATTTACTGCATTCAAATGTATTCCCCCACTCGGCATAACACTTGTTGCACATTTCCAAGTACTCTCATTTGTTTATTTTAAGCACTCCCAATTGTGGCATAAATAGCAAAAATACATCCCCATGTGCTGTCCGGAGCACTAGGAGGCACTGTCATTCTGTGGCTTCTCTACCACTATTACACTACTCACAGGTAGTAGTATCCCATTATCCGTCACATTTTCTAGGATTGCTCCCTTTTCCCAGAACAACCCAGTTTCATCCAGCACACAGAGTATAATACATTGAATAAATAAATGCTGATATTACAGGTTACTGAATGTTTGGACCTACATCAATGGATGTGTTGAATGTACCGTGGATTTTAACTCTATCACTGTCAGGGTCATCAGACTAAGCTTAAACTGAGGACTGACTTTAGTAGAGGGTATTTCAACTGAAGTAAAACAGCAGGGAGGTTCGAAGAGATTTTTTTCATAAGGTACAGTTGAATACATGTAGATTGCATTGTGGTTTCATGGAAAAATTTAGAACATATGCATTCCCCATATTTCCTAGAAACAAGAGTTCACCAGATCCAGATCTGAAGATGAGAAAATGTCTGAACTAAGGCTCTTTGAATACTGAAAAGCTCCCAAAATTCAAACAAAGGCTACCCATTTTAGCATACTGGTTTGGAACCCAACCATCCCCACTTATCCCACTTTGCTTTACACTACAGAGCTGTCACAGAGAGGACAAACTTTCAGGTGCAATTAGACTGGAAGAGGCATTCCAGAAGCACACTGAACATGGTCCAGCTGCTAACGGGGAGTCAGTCCATGGAACCAGACTAAAGTGACTCCATAGGAAACCTCTTCTGAAACATGCACAGCGCGCACATCAGGTCCTCGGCACAAACCTAGGCTTTATGAATCTGTTGCAAATGGTCCACACTACTTGCTAATGAAATCATGCTCACAGTGGAGCAGTAATAGGCTTGGCTTAGGGTGATAAAAAAGAACCTATGGTTCTACTAGTGTTTTCTGGTATTATGTCCTGAAGCAATAACTATGTGCAGGAGATGTCCTTTAAACACAGCAACCTCAATTACCCCAGGAATTATGGCTGTAGTCAGATGCGACATATTAAAGTTTGTGTTGCAACATGGAATAGAGTCAAAAGATGAAAAATTAAAATAAAAAATACAGTAGAAGTCCTTCTGTGTTATTAAGATACTGTGTAAGAGGAGTCATGCAGACCTTAATAAAATAGTCTGGTACAATGTTTCCTTCTGTATCTCTTCTTCACACCATCGCTACCACTGCAGTGAGAAAATACTCTTCTCCACCTTCTCATTGTGTCAAAATGTGACTAATCAACACTAATCAAACCAGTGAACTCTTCTAGAGCTGTAGATCCAAAGACCCCTTGAGATATGAGTTATGTTCCAAACTCTGCTGGTACTCGGAGACCCTCATGGCAAACAACCCACAAAATTCTTGTGGTGACAAGGCAGCAAGGAACTAACTATATTTGTTAAGCAGTTTGTCCATGAAAATTGCTGAAAATAAATTTACTTATTTAATTTGCAGTCTGAAGAAAAAACAGAAAAATAATCACCCAATCATAGCGATTCTACCATCCACACAGTTTAAGAAGTGAACAATGAATTCCACACTAGCTAAGTTTTTTTACATGAATCCATTGATTTTTTTTCCTTCCAATTTCTTTTTCTTGATGGGGGTTTCTTGAGTATAAAATGGATAAGAGTTTGGCTTGAACAGTGCATTCCTTCAATGGAATGTGGTATCTCATGATAAATATGCATAGAACTTAGCAGTTTCCTCTACTAACACATTACTTAACCATCTTTTTACATTAGACTCTAATTTAATGCCATTATTAATTGGTATTCTACTGTCCTCTAGTCTGTGACACATTGTCATTGCACAATACTAGTTTATATCTTGGATAATCCCAGTTTGTGGGTTAATATATTCTATTCAACACTTTAATAACAGTAAACAAAAACAGCTCAGCTATGCAGCAAAATCTACCAAACCACACAGATGGTTATAAGGTTTTCATTGTGTGGTTTCCATAGCAATCATATTGCAAATCTGGAAGCTTCTTGCAAATAAGCAGCTTGTATTTACATGCCTCTCGGCTGCAGCATGGAACTCTACATGTGAAGTTGTTATTCCAATCACATATTGTTAGAAAAATTATTACAAGATGTTTTGATCAGTTCAGATAAAAAACTACTGCAGTGAACTAATTTTGCTTGTATCATTATGAAATAGATGAAATCACATGCTTGTAATATACATTAATATATATTAATTTGAAAACTCACTGTGGTGTCAGAAGGTTATAAGCATACAAACAGGTCTTGTAAGACAGACCCCCACAAAAATACTTGTATTATTAAATAATCAATTAAAAAAAAAAATCAGTGTCTTTACTATTGTACTCAGCACGGATGACAGATGCATGCAAACAAAAAGGTATGTCCATGAAGAACTCTGCTGACACTGAACATCATGGGTTTATATTGCTTTGTGCAAGAAAGTGAAAGATTCCATGGCATGGTAACACCACGAGTATTACTTCTCCACACTGCTTTTTTGCTACCAAATAATGACTCTGCACAAATGTAAACAAGAACTTTC
>NW_008824983.1:2098383-2122943 GCF_000699105.1 Pygoscelis adeliae | reverse complement strand
ACCTAACTCTGTAACAGATGGGTTACTACTCTAATAAGGAACATAAATCAATCCAGCTACGTAATTCTTTAAAAAATTAGCTTAAACTGTCTTTTTTTATAAACAAGATTATTTGTTTACAGAAACATTTAAGAATTCCAAAGAAGGAGCAATAAACACACAAAATTTAAGAACAAAATCATTTTTATAATTTGGCCAAACCGACACCTTCGGCTAGCGTTAGTAGTGAGGGCTAGAGACCATCTGGGGTCAAAGGAATAAGAATTAACACCCTGTTTTATGCAGGGCCAGCAAGCTGCCTTACCTGAGGACAGTGCTTCCCAGCCTTAGGGAGGGGGTCCTCTGCAGTATTCTCACTATATACACATACCTGTACATGCCTATACATTTCACCTAAACTCTTATGGGGTTTTAGCCTAAGCAGCTTGATATCCCAGAAATCCTCCATGTATTGCTTGATCCTAGGCTTATTTGCCTTGGTGTGTGTATTTATGATGGCAGGGATTTTCCTTTCTAGTGTCTTCTTTTAGACTCCAGATCCACCCATTCTGTAGGGAGAGATCTCCAAATGCAAGTAGCAAAACTCTAGTTTTGATAATCCTCCAATATTCCCACAGATCTGTCCCCTTCCCCCAGTTCCTCCTGGATGTGACAGATTACTGGAAGATTTACACACAACTTCTTGACATTTCACCCTACATTCCCAGTAGCACTCTGGTGTGCTCTGTAAACAAATGAAACAGCTTGGAGAAGGCTGCTGAAGGTGCTATTCTCTAACCATTGTGTGAGATCTGGGGGTGGCAGAGAGGGGAATACAGACTATCGTTTTATTAAAGCTCCATCTGACTGTACTGGGGTGCATGGTTTGGGGATGAAAATGCTTCCAGAACAGTGACAGAAGTGGGAAACAAGCTGGTTGCTATTTATGGAAGAGGTTATAAACGTAAGAATCTCTTACCATGACAGAAGACAGGACAATTCTTATTCTATTCCTACTTCTGTGGGTCAGCTAGTTACCACCCAACGGCTCAAACAGAGAAATTATATTCCTGCATGACAAGCTTTAGTAAAAAAAAAAAAAAAGAAAGATTTCCACAACACAAGCACAGAAGATGGAGACAAAAACGGGTCACCCAGACACAGGCTAAACACTGGGATTGCAGATGAGGTGACATCAAAATATTAGCAGAAGTTGCATCTGAATAAATGTGCTCAGAAATAGAATGGGAAACACAATACAGAATTGTATTCCAACAGAATACAGAAAGAGATCTCCAGGTTATGAACAATATAAAAATACATTTTAATGAAAAATATTATGCACACTGAGATGCTTTAGTGTTAGCTGAGGACAACCCATGCTAATTCCTAGCCCCAACTCCTTCCAACACGTGCTACAAGTCTGATTCCAAGATGGAGGCAAAAGGTTTCATTCAAATACACTACCAGCTAAACTGGATGGGACCTCCAACTAACACTTTTTGTGCAAGTTTTAATCAGCTCTTTGAAAACAATCATTATTTAAATTCTAGAGTAAGTAAGGTTGAGTATACGCACCACTCTATCCAACCAGTAGACAGTAACAGAAGTCTGTTATTACTATTGACAATATACTGACCTCCCAATGGCCTCAAATAAATAGCATTGGCTGTACAAAGGGAAACATGAAATACTTTCGGATAGAAGGGACCAGTGGAAATTGCTTAGTCTAACACCCTGCTCTAACTCTGAAAGTTAGATCAAATTTCTAGGAAACAGCATTTGGCTTCTTTTGGTACTCCATACTAAGCTATTCAGCAGCAGTTTATAAGGGTCTGTGCATTTTAATAGCTCATGTATGAGACAGCTGAAACTAATGACTTTATAGAACAGGACTAGCTCAAATGACTCAGTTTTGTCCAGATCATGCCAAGTCTCCAGATGTGAGGTTTCCTGAATTCCTTGAGAAATCCTGCACTTTTTTTTCCCCCTCAGCTGCACTCCTTGTATCTTGAAAAGGTGCACCACCGTTACTCGCAATTGTGTAAGCAGTCTGAATAACCAAACCAGTCATCTCAGCTAAAAGTGAAGCACTGCCTCCTATTGAGAAGACCTTGGAGAAGTTATCTCATCATCCTCACAGAAAAGATTAGTGGATTTTGTTATAAATTAACTCAGGATCAATGCTGCACGAAAAGGAGGCGAGAAGGAGAGGAAGTGATATTGAAGTCCTGGAATGTCACTTAGCCATTTTCTGGAGAAAAAAAAAAATTCCCTCTTAAAAGAACCTTCCTGTGACACCACCCAGCGAATCTAAGCATATGTTATGGTTTGGCTTAATCAAAACCAAAAAGCAGATATAACATTCCCTTCCTAACAAAAGCATTTTGGAGTTACAGCATTTGCTAAACTAAAGAGTGAAGTAAACCAAAAAAATCCCAGTCCCACTAGGGACAAATACAAAACACACTTTAAGGCTGCAATTCTCTAGTCTTGTGCAGAAGAATGTTGTTTGGATCATATAACTATTGCTATGAAGAATAATAACAGAGTGAAGTAGTAGAGAGAAATGAGTAAGTTTGGAGAACTGTTTGAGAAAAAAAATCTTTCTAAATACATCTGTGAAAAAGACACTGCATTTCTCCTCTATTATCACACACATACCCATCCACATGAACTATACTAGGGCAATGGATTAAAAAAACATGGTTTTAAAAGCAGGAAGATACTATATGACTTCTCACTAGATTACTGAAAAAACAAGTAATAAAATATTTTTCTAGCAGAAAGTATTTTTTATAACGTTTTAGGGCAGAAAGTATGAAGATTAGGTGATCAAAGAACACACCTCTATCCTTGGAGGAAAAACAGTGACTCGCACAAGACAGAAAATTGAGCATTGTTGGCAAGGTCGTCCACAGTTGTAGCAAAGTGCATCTTCTCACTCTACTGTGCATAATTTTACCAAGTTTTCAGGAAATGTAGGAGCATGCTTTGCTTTACTTACCTTCCCTACTTGTTGAGACCTGAATATATGTTAGCACCTTTCCTCTTTCTTTTCCTTTCCTTTCCCCACTACCAAGTGTCCCAGTACCCTTGCTTCCCTGCCCTTGCCCCATTCTGTAGTCACAACCAATTTGTATAAAGACTATATCCTCTTCAGACCCCACAAATTTTATTCATTTACCAAACACGAAAGTTGTTAGTATGAAAGTTCCTGTTTCCAGGGCTTCACAAGGCCCTTCAGGCTTTAAGAGCAAAGTATCATGATGGGAGGAAAAACATGCTCAGTCACCTGAACAACAGAACAAAATATATTCATTAGGACAACTGAACAATCCACAGAGGATTGTTCACTACAGGCAATTCCTGGGTTTAGTTACGATTATATTAACATTTCATGAACTCAGCTTCCTACTTGGAGTGCCTGCTTGGAGCTCTCCTTGCAAATAAGCAATCTTCAGTCATGTCTTGAGTGACAGCTGAATGAACTTAGTTGTGCAGCACTGGTCTTCCAAGCAACAAATAATTTAAAATCTCCAATTAAAAAAAAAAAAAAGCAACAACTTTACATTCTCTACATTCTCTTTTTTTCTTACACAAACACAGATGTAAAAGAATTAATAGTTTGTCAATTTAAGGTTACAGGAGGAAAAAAATTAGCTAGTCTGACAGGATTAGGAGGAATAGAAGTATGTAAAATCTTAGTTACACCTATAGCAAGCTCGGGAGGAGAGGAAGTAGAAAGAGGCAGGAAAAGCAAGACTACATACAAGGAAAGACCATTTAGCATGTCTAATTTTGGAATACTAAAATTTCTTTGACAAAATGATCTAATTATTATTAATAAAATTCAATACAAATATGCCAAAGTGCAATGTGCAGTGCATAGAAATAAGGGATGGGGTTTGCACTGACCTTTTTATTTCCTCATGAAGAAAGACCGATAATAGTAGTTCTTCTCAAGAGAAAAGATAAAGGTCATCACAAGCAAGTTCAATCGTGGATATGCACACAATAATTATAACGAAGAATAAAAGAAGTTACAGAGAGTTCCACTTCCAGAAACTCATTCATTATTTTCCCGTTTTTATATTCACAGACACTTTGTATTTGCAATTAAAGTAACTACTTCAGGGGTTTTTTTTCAGAAATCAAGTCTCTTAGAATTGTCTGATCCTATATGCTGAGTGAACTGGTCAGAATATATTAAACTCAGAAAACAAAAAGATGGGCCATCAAACAAGGTGAAAATATCATAAGTGACTTCAGAATCTAGCTCTTTACAAATTCCTTAAGTTTGATTAGGCACTTTTTAAAATGTTAGCTACATTTTTTTGATCAAGAGATTAGATAACAACTTCCACACCTGAACAGAAGCATCTCTGGAGGTAAAGTTTCATGTTAGCTTCCAACAAAAGCACAATTTTGGCTCCACTTCTAAAAATGTTCCTAAAGCCTCAAATTTGGCATACAAAAATCAAGGCAATAGGCATCTTACCTAAATCCGTACTTAAACATTTAAAGAAGGAATAAAATATTTTTAAGATACTGCTCTTAACAGGCCTCAACAATGTAAAGGAAAGCTTCTGGGGTTTAATGTTTCTACATGCTCATCTAATTATTTAGCTGATTAACAAAAAATGCTCCCTCCTCTGTCCCCCCTCACCCTCCCAAAAAAGTAGTTGCAATTACTGGACAGAATGCAAATTAGCTCAAAGGGACAAAACAAACAACGATTTTGAAGTTGCTTCCGTGAGTTTATTGTAGGTTCACAGGAATTTGCGCTAGATTGCTTGCCTAAATATGTGTGGCATGCACATAAGTACATTCTTATATATAAACATAATAAAGATTTATGTGAATTCACTGTAACTAAAATAAATTTGTTTGTTCTCTCAACCCGTAATAGCTTTTAGTTATGTAAATAGTTTAAGTGTTCAACATGACATCTTATAAACCTTATTATTAAAATGTTTGGCTAAAATAAATGTGGTGGCTATTAAAATCTACATAGAAAATATAAATAGTTCTCTATGTAAATACATCTAGCAATCAAATATTCAATTAACTAATCTATACTGTATAACTCTGTACTACAGTGTTATTTGACAACCATGTACAGGGGTTATATTTCTCAGGCTTAAATTTATATGATACACAGAAAAAACGTCTGTAAATGTCAAGTAAAGTTTCCCATACTCGTTGATCAGCAGCAAGATTTAAATTTAAAAGCCATTTCTGAAAACTACATATCCCTAATTGTGACAAATGTGACTTGACATAATATTTACATACATAGAATTCATAAAGAAAGCATCTTGTTTAAACCACATAATATCCTTTAATAATCTGCAGGGTTAAAGTATTCAAATTTATAGTCTGATTCCAGAAATGAACTTACTCAAAAAAGGGACAGAAGACAAGGCATATCAGCATAGCTCACTTTAGTGAAAGGAAACACAATACAGTTGTTGGCATGCTTCCACAAGAAAAGTCTGGCTCCCAGATGCTTCTCTTATAACTCCTTTAAAAATGTTCTACCAAGACATTTTTTATTCTCTGTGTTGATCATTAACTGCACATTGACAAAAAAAATTCAGCAGCTTTCACCCTTTGGGTATTTTCATGAAAAGTAACAAACCCACACCACTGCCTCTTTTCACTGTTTATGGCCCATGCCATCAAATTAAATTATGTCAACTACGCTAAATCCTTTCTCCAGCTTAAATGATGAAATAAAGTAATTGTAAAAATATTCTTGCTATGATTCATTAGTAAACAAAAATCAGGTTAAATCAGAAATAAGCAGAAAATTATAGCTACAACGCAGACTGTTTACACATACCATATTTTGGGTAACATTCCCACATTCATTTCTACAAATACTGTCCCATTCTCCCATTCTCATACGTTAGGTCTAGAGTAGGACCAGCACCTCTGGATGTCAGATCTTACTAGCCCTACATGGCACATACTGCGATGCACTTCAAGGAGATGAGGTATGACAGCAGGGATCTGGAAATAGTTCATAAGCAGGAGATGACAACTGCTCCCCAGGCAGCTCACCATGTTACTGGCATGCAGAAAAACCCAGGGCCCCCAGAGTCCCAGACTACCTGAATTCCCTCGCAGCCAGTGCTTTGGATTATCCAGCTCTCATGCCAGAAACACAACACAGTCCCAGTTGCACTGTAAGAGCCACCATTTGTAGGGCTGAGCTAGGCAGTTTAACCAGAAATTGGGTCTTATGACCCGTATGGAAATTATGACAAAACTGTATCCATCTTGAACTTTTGTTTATTGAATTATCTGAAACTACTGTTCAACATTTAGTAATGGAGATGCCTCACTTCTTAAGGAAATAAATTTGAGACAGGTATGGAAGCAAGTATAGATTCAGTTAGTATATTTTGGGACAATGGAAGGATGACCCTCATGCTAGGATCCACAGGCTTTTCTGTAGACAGTGCTTTGTTTTGAAAATGAGATTCCTTCCTTTAATTCCCAGTTTTACTCACTGTTGCCTTCAAGATTCAAGGACACAATAACTGTTACAGCCTGCTAAGACAAAAACCCTTCCACAAACCAAAGCCAGAAGTACTGGAACCTCTTCCTTAAGGATATTGAAAGTTCCCGAGAACTTAAACTAGTTTTCATTAGAACACAAAACTCAGAGTTTTTAGGCAGAGGAAATCAAGATCTGCTAGGAAAAAGTAGATTTCAAAACAAGGACTGAAACAAAATATCGCCTGTGCCAACCATCCCCTTTCTGTATGAGAAAAATTTTCCTCCTACCTTGCTGTCTAATCCAAATCTCCCTGACTTGCCAAAAACTTCCCTCAGTCTCTTCCGGCTTCTTAAGAAAACATTCTTCCCTTCACTACTGAAACTTATCTTGTGTACCTGCACCCTGCATTTCCCTGGAGCATCCCTCTCTCTACTCTAGGGCACAGACTGCTGCATCTTGCGCCCTCTGCCTGGTCCACTCTGTGGTCTGGCAGCTGTACCCTGCTGACCATTTTCCCTTCCTAGGAGCAACCAACCTGCTTCTTTCAAAGACCCAACCCGGCCCAGGGAGCAGCAGCCAAGACAAGGAAACAGGTGGCCTTTTCCTATGTTGCCTTCCTTGTATATGGGTAAACTACACATGACATCCATTGCAAACACAGTACACTAACACACAAGCAAATCAGGTATACATGCATACGGCCAGCAAAATTCTTGAAGCTCTGGTTAATTAGTAGTATTTTGTTTGGCTAATTTCTCCATTTTGAGGAGAGCGGGAAGGAAAGTGAGTAGCAGATAGAAAGCACACTGAGAGGAGAAGACATACAGAAGGATTTATGCTGATGCCTTTCTTAAGGCTGAAAAATTCAAATGAGAGATTGGTATCTATAGTAACAGAATGATTAAGTCAGCCTTTAAAGCCCACCTTGCTGGGTCTTATTTGAGAGTCCAGTTGTATAAATTATGGTTCTTTAATAGCTACCTCGTGGAAACCAGAAAAGTTGAGAAGCGATAGCCTGAGGCACCATATAACCTCTGGTTGCTCTTGTTTCTCAAAAAACTCTACCTAGTGGTTTTAATAGCCTGATATGCAGTCATTCATCACAAATTCAAAAAATAAAGGTTCCTTGATCTATCTATATAGTATTCATCACAGTTATACCCAAGCAGTAGAGCAAACCCAACACTTCTGTTTTCATAAATATACATAATACAATTGACATTTTGCTTTGAACTTGCTAAACTACAGCAATTCCTCAAACTTATGGTTAATAAACTATCTCACATACCAAGACATTTCTTCTGAATGTTTTGAATTAGAATTATTGCACTGCTTCTTAATTAGATAAAAACAGTGCTACCAAAGAAAACTACTTTGCTTTCAAAAGAACAAACTTTGGGTCCATAACCCATTGAAGACATGCATGCATAAACAAAGCTTTATTCACATTTAACATGAAGCCAGCTGTCAGAAACAGAGTCAACACTGAAAAAACTACGATACAAGTAAAGTTACTTTGTGTGATTTTTTCTCGCCACGATGACAAGCTTTTCTGAGACAGGATTCTATCTCTTAATAACAAATAACTTCTGTCGCATACTGTTCACATCAGATTGTTTTTACAAATCAATAGCATCAAACATTGTTTAGCACTGGTGCACAGAAAATTATATAAAAATGATTGATCAGTCATTGCAATAAAATACCTTATTTCAGTAAATAAATTCCTTTAAATGAGTTGTGTGCTAATTAGTTTTTAAAAGAGTTCTTTAAACATAAAACTGCATGATTTAAAAATACTTCCTTTTTAGATATTACTAAGTTATGACTTCTAATTTTAAGTAAACAAGCTTCAAAACGCCAATAGACAATGCAGATTTAACAATCTATTCCTGGTTTATTGGGGGGGGAGGTGTCTGATTGGGCTTTAGGGTATTTTTCTTTTTTTTTTTTTAATTCTGAAATACAGAAATAAAATTCAGCCTTTGGTAACCCAAGACTTTGATAAACACAGCTTTCCAACATGAACTCACTTAATTTATTATAACAGTCAACCACAACTTCAGGAAGGTCGCTTCTATTTTCTCCACTTGTAAACTCTGAAACCTATGAAGTTAAATGTCTGAAAACTATGAAGTCCTGCATGCAGTTCAACGAGAGGAGAATAAATGCCTGAACTTAACAGCACACATTTTCCATTTACTGTAGATACTGTAATTAACTGTTCCGAATTTCATAGCTGACCAAGTTTTCTGCAGCAGAAGCATATTACCAAATAAAGAATACTCTTTTCTAAGAGTACTTCTCAGTAGACAACCCCACCCCAAGTCCAACCAGTGAATATATCCCTCACATGCAAACCAGACTAAATAGGAATACTCAGTTATTATTCCATTTTTATTGGCCTCCTCAATTGCACGTTTGTGAATATGTGTGTGATGGAGGGGCAGGGGTTGAATTGCGTCACGAACAGTAGGCTTCCTGACAGCTATGGGCCACCTGTTGTTCACAGACCACCACTTTATATTCACTTTACAAGAAACACAGAAGAGCCTGTGAACCTTATTTTTCCTCCCAAAGACTTGCCACTTCCTATTCAATGGGCATCTCATTCTTTTCAGCTACACCAGATTGTCTTACCTCCTCTTCCATCACTAACACCTAACATCAGTAGAAAGAAAGGTTCCCTCTTTAGATGTAGGATTACGTTAACGGAAAATAAAGCCCAAGCTCTTGTGGCAAATGAAAGCTGAGGTCCAGATACCACATTCCTAACTACCTTCTGGATGCAATGTCTTTAAATACAAAAAGTTGTCTGGATTCGTAACTCATGTCTCATGAGCATTTAGTACTAGCTGAAGGACACTCCAAGTTATATATAAATCCCATAAGCATACTGCCTCAAGACCCAGAGTGACAGAGAATTCAGAAACAGCTCCATTTCATCATAGCAGTTGGGATTCAGCGATATACAGTGAAAGAGGTTGTTTTTCAATGATTTCCATGTCTGGCATATAATCAGACACTTAGTAGACCCCAAATCCCAGTGATCAAGACAACAAAACAACACATCTTTGTCAAAAAAAAAATCTTTAATATTCCTTGACACCAAAAGGTAACTTACATCTGCTTTTCACTGCTCTTGTATTATTTTAATTACTTTTGATTTACAGCAAACTGAGTAAGCCCTGTAGCACTCTATTCTCCCTATTCTGGTACTCCACCTATCAGCAAGATATTATGGGCAAAAATACTCCATATATAAAATAATGCAATGGCTAAACAAGTGAAAAATACTGATTTCTTAACAATACTGAGATCCAATCTTTGAAAAAATTGTTTTGAAGAATGACCTATCCTCACTACTTTAAAAGGAAAGAAATCCCTTGCTGTGTTCTTGAATCTGAAAGATGTTTTAATGGAAATTATTCAAAACACTTTCAGTAGTTACTTTGGAAACTCATCTTTAGTACTGTCCTCAAAAATGCTCATCTTACATCTGGTCTTTCAGCTTCAAATATTCCAGACCCTACTTACACTTTATACTTTGAAAGCACTTCATTTACTAATTAAAAGCACATAGAATTCTTTCTGTAGAAAAAATAAAAATAAAAAATTGATAGCACATCAGCATTATATACAACTTCTGTGGACAAGAATAAAGAATTCCCTAACTACTTGAGGCAAGCAACAAATGTTGGGAGGAATTTGGACAATATATCAGGATATATAATACAGTGACTTAACAGCAACGATCACAAGTAATGTCTCGGATTCCATAATCATCTGTGTCTCTGCTGACTTCAACCTACTGCTCCAGTTTACAGTGACCAATTAACAGTTTCTTCATTTTAGCTTACTGGTTTTAGGAACTGATTATACACCTGTAATCCACAACTGGGACTGCCAGACACCAAATGCTATATTGGGCCCACAGACCCTGACTGTGATATATTGAAAACTCTAAAATAAGCAAAGGTCTCCTGAAAAGGCATTTTCATTAACACAGCACTGTGAAATCTTCACTTCTAGTGCCAAAAAGTCAATACATCTAATGCTACATTTTGAGAACACAAATATTTGCTATGAGTCAGTGTTCATGAGTGACAGATCAAACTTACACTCAAACTCCACTACATAATCATTACTTCCTTCTTCCCAAGAAGAGGTAAATCAGAGATCACGTTCTTCTTTTTCCCCCCTCCATGCTCATGAAAGGGGTACAACATCATAAAAACAATTTGCTTCTTCAAAGCTCAAGCAATCCAGCAACAAGAGAGGATGGTATTAAGTTATGCTGCTTAACTGTTAGAAAAAATTAAGATGACAAAGCTGCTTAAAGAGACAACCGTGAGACAGGGACAGGATGGCTGATCATTCCCTACCTTCATGCACAATGTCAGAAATAAGTTCTGAAACAACATCAATATAATTTTAAAACTATTTAAAAGACTTTGCTTAAAATAAGTAAACAAATCAAAAAGTGTTTCTTTGTGTAGAACACTTCCTGTTGTATAAAACTTAAGACATTCCTTACCTTTCCCTGAGCTTTGCCCTAGTTACAGTTTCCCTAGCTAAGCTTCCAACTACACTGCAAAACAGAACTATTGGCCAGATACCTGGGCTTGACCATGATCCTTGGCCCAATCAAAGATTGAATCAATTCCAAAATTTAATTTACAGCGAACTAAGAACCGATGCAAGTTGTGTTGGCTGGGTTAGTTCTCCACAGCAGTTCCCTTGGCTAGAGATCACCACAGCACTGAATTTCACTGTCCTCACCCAAAAGCTCTCTGGGTTCTGACAGGCTAAGAAGAGATGGCACAAAGTCAACAATGCCAGCCTTGTGTCACATCACATTGCTTCAGGATTTCCAACCTTACCTATTCTGTAAGGGCAGCTTTTTATCTCCATGCACCAACTAAGTACCACCAAAGTAAGAATCAAACCTTATCTTTAGAAACATTTTAATGGAAACTATACCGTACACTGTGGAAACTACTACTATAATGCAAGTTTGTGAGCAGAAAGAGAACAGAAGAAAAAAGACAACACAAGATTGAAAACTAAGTATGTTATCTTAGATTAACACTCTTTTCTCCTATTGTGCAAGAGTATTGTAGACAGTACACAAACTGAGATGAGGTTGTAGAAAGCGTCAAGGTGGCAGGCAGTAGTTAGCACTGCAGTTTTGGGTATGTGCTCCATACAGATGTGAAACCACAGAAGACAATACTGAAAGCCCTTAAAAATTATGTCACTGAAAACCTGAGTTAATAAAAAAATTTGGTCTTCAAGGGCTGTAACAGATGACATATTCTTTAAAGCTGGCAAGTGTTCTCTCTTCTGACAAGGACAACTCCATTGCTTAAAACACCACTAAGCTAGAAACTCTATGCATCTAGGTAGCTCTACACACACAGTTATTCAATACTACAGTTTCAGAACTTATTTTATGTTACAGCTTATAATATCCAACTGTGGACTGCAAAATTATATAGAGTGTACTAAGGTAGAAAAAAAATAGCCAATTAGGCAAAAATGGGCCTTTATTGACAATATTTTTAGTTTTACTTAACCAAGTTTTCCTCCGCGTTTTTTTATTAAAAAACAAAAAGACAAAAGCTTAGTTTGTTGAAGACGGTATAAAGCTTTCTTTTCCTGAAGAATCTTGCAAGGAAGGTTTTACAAGTTGGGAAATCTTTGGCAGTTCTGACATTTTTGACTACCTGAACAACCACAGTAAAACACTGACTAATACCGAGAACCAGGAAAATGACGCTTCTATGATAAATATGAATTTGTATGTGCTATTTAAAGAAAAGTGACTTAACAGAGCAAAAGATTAGTTTTCCCACCTCTCTTTGTACCCCCTCCAACTATCAACCCACTCCTCCTGCCAGCAGACAGTACAAATTGAATTCCAGTGAAATCTATGCTTTTAATAGTCTAATAGATTGTTACCATTCTGAACACTGGTTTGAAGCTATTCAGCTCCTGCCTGGAAAATTCATCTACACCATCTCCTGCCACAAGCGGGGAGGGGAAAATAGCTAAGCAATGTGATAGCTAGAGAATACAGCATCAGTCAGTTCTGATTACTGCAACAGCTCTCCAAAAGTTCCAATTTTCAAAAATGTGCAAAAATTTCCATATCCTCTTTTTAATCCAAACACTCTTTATTCAAATACCAAACCCAATATTACAAAATGGACTGCATCATGAACTGGCTTAATTTGCTTCTGAATGCTGATATAAAAAACACTGGAGAACCACAGAAATGCAAAATTTTACTTACTTGAGAAATTGCAAATTATAGTCAAATAAATAATAACAAAGTACAATGAGCTGTGTACCTGAAATTCAATATTTATAAAGCTAGTGGATCTGCAGAAACAGAAGCCTCTAACTTCAAGATGCTTTGAGGATAAAAACAAAGTGAAGATTAATTTCTTCTCCCTCTTCACAGAGATCTAGCAAATTTGTTTTCTGCATTCCAGAGCTTAGCATCGCTTTTGGGCTGTACAAACAATTATTTTTTTCTGTTCTCTTAACAGGAGCTCAGAATTCCTTATTTGCTCTGTCTTATTAAGTCAGGTAACAGCAGGGATAATGATGCTCTACCCTTTGACCATGAAAGGAAGAAAGAGTAAATCACTTACCTGTGAAAATAGAAAGGACAGCCAACTGAAATTAAATGCAACCAATCAGGCCTAATTAAGGCAGATGAGACCAAAGTGGAGCATGCTCTTTTACCATCAAGTTTAGATGAACAGCTATACAAGAACCAAATAAGGCCTAGTCCTGTGAGGTTTGTCAACTAGCACTTCATCTAATACTCTTCAATGTGCTATGGATAAAGAAGAGAAGGACTGCTCTAAGGCATCAGAGCCATAGGTTTTAAATTCCGTTTAAGCAAATGACTATTAAAGCATAATTATGGATGAGAAAAAGATGCTTTAATCACCTAAAATCTATTGCAAACCTATGCTTTATTTTTACTTAGTTATGCCAACACATCACAGCCAAAATTAAGAGCCCCACCGTACAAGGTAATATGGTCCTTCCTGAAAAGTTTACAATTCAAATAAACGAGATGGAGAAAGCATGAGATAAAGATAGATAATCCCTACTTGACAAGATGAAAATGAAGCACCACTCCAAGATCATGGGGAAAGAAATTCATTTAACTAAAAACTGAAACTAGGTTTCTGGAATAACAGAAGAGCTATCCTTTCTTTGTGACACCTGTTCTGTTACATTTCAGATTTATTAGCCACATTAGGAGAGAACAGTTCCTGGAAAACTGACATAATGGGATATAAGTGAAAATACTCTAAATTCTTGCAGAATCATTCCAAGGAAGCAATTCTCTGAAGACAGAACTCAAAGCAAAGAACTCAAAGCATATATTAACTATTGGCCCTCTACCAATATTGTATGTGTTACTGCTCCAGATCTACTTACTGTTTGAGATTCAAATGAACAGGTAAGATAAGTGAAGCTCAGAAAGAGAGTAATTTATCCCAGGATACGTCTAGAGCTTCTTTAACAAAAGCATAGGCAAGCATACAAGATCACCTTCTGTAAGAGCCTGAGCATCCAAAAAGCACTGCAATAAGGTTTGGCTGTATCCTCTCGGTATAAGATTAAGCCCTGTAATGTAGTTTTTATATTCACTGCAGAAGAGTTTTTCAGCATGCATGACACACTGCACCCCATTTCATCAGAACATGTATTCTGTGCTGAAGTAGTCTAGGTACAATTGAAAGAAATGGAACCAAAAAGACCAGCTCTTAAAAAATTGAGTGCTGCTACAATTTTACAATAATCATTTTCACCAGTCACTCATGTTCTCTGCTCCCTTGGTTCACTGAAATGACCTTAAAATGAAAACCAAGGCATACTATAAAATGTTCTTTTCTGCAATGGTCAAAATATTCAACCTAACAGATACATCATTTTATGTATGCTGGTCAGCATCATGTGACACAACTAATTTTTCCTCTCAAGTTATTGCTGATAATTGCACTGCCCCAAACAGCAAGGGATGCAGAACATTATTTCATACAAAGTGATAATTGTCATATCACTTTAAAATATCATTTGTTAATGAATGGTAACTGAAAAAAATGATTTTTTTTCATAGCTTCTTAAAATATAATCAAGAACAACCACCTTTCTCCTAATACTTGAATGTCTATAAACATCTTCAAGAGCTTTTGCCAAGCTCTTTTGTTTTGCCATCTGATAGATAAACTTGGACATCTAGAGGCATAATCATTTGACCACATCAGAAAGTCCACAGTAAAAAGTTTCTGTATAATCATAGTCATGGTGGAAGATATGAAAGAAAATGTCAATACTTGTGCTGCCTTTATTTACAGTTCATCTCCAGAGCCCTTTCAAATCAACACATTGCTTTCTTGCAGGATTATAATATCATGTATTAGGCAGCACCTGATAACATATGGAGTGATAGCAAACTTTTACTTAATACAAATGCCAAAATGAATACAGAAAAAAAATGATGGGCAAGTTGGTGGAAAAAGCTGTAAGGCAAGTCAATTTTTTAATTAAAAAAAATTGTGTACCAGAGAATGTTAATGAGCCGGAAGTCCCCTGAGACCACTTTTACACATTCTGCACTATTTTGATGCCCCTGCTAAAGAAAACTGAACTGTTCTCACTCAGACCTGGTTGAAGACACATTCTTTTTTGAACGTCCTAGCAAAACTTGAAATCTGAAAGTATCTTATTCATCGGGTGACTTTACTCACTTTCTTTTAGCCACTCAGTTATCAAACTAGAAGTAGAGAAGACAAAATGATCACAAGTCACAAAATAAAAAAATCTCAGCAATACCTTTAACTTCTTCGTAAATGCTATCATCTATTGGTTCACTGCTCACTTGTCCAACATCGTCATATTCTTCTTCCTCCTCCTCAGGAATTGTATTAGATCCCATATCTATGTAACAGCAATTTAAAAAGTTAACATTTACTAGAAAAGAAGGCCTAAGCAGAAATTTATGCAAAATAAAAACACAATTCATCTTCTAGGAGCTGGTGCTTACAGTATATTCTGATTACCTTCTTACAGTGTTCATAAGGAAGAGCTTTCAAGCTAAATAGTATTCTTGGAAAAAAGCAAAAAAATTGCAAAAGGAGAAGAGTCATGTAAAAGCTACAGCATGATTGAGAACTAGGACTTGCTATTCAAAACCTGGATAAGTGGGAATACTAGATATACAAACATGACAGATACGTTAATGGAAAGAACTACCATCACTAAACAGTATTGGCAATAAAGGCTACTGCTCTACTGGCTGGCTTACCTTGAATTAGAAATTTGACTTGCTGTACCCATTCCTCTGCTTCTTTGGGAGTGGCAGCTGTAAACTATTAAACATTTATTAAAAACTACTAGCAGTAATGACAAAGACACAACTACAATTTCATTAGCAATAAAAAAGTGGGACTGTAGCATTCTCATCACTTCCTCAAGAAACCATTAATAATTCTTTTCATGTCTTCTGGTACTTTTCTTGCAAGGATGCTTCTTATAATGTACAGCTAATTTTGACAAATTTACGTAATTGAAGGAGAGGATGATGGATTTGAAACTCTGATCAGCAGCTGGCAGCTGTGCAGAAAAAAGCTGCTTCTCTTCATCAATGTCAAAGCCAGAACTGATGAACAAAATTTGCCCTTGACAATTAGAAGACACCCATGAATTTCTTTAGACTGCTGGGTACAGTTTTCTTAAAAATGTTCTTGTCAGACTCCAACACACTACTTGACAGCTTAATTAACTGGCTTTCAACTGCAATCTCAGATATTTAAAACTTATTAAACTTACATTCCATATTGATGTCTAGCTGATAGATCTCTGAATTGCACAGCTGATATGTGCCTTTACGCAGATTTTCCTTGCAAAGCCATAACCAATACAATATGTATTTAACACTGATATATATTTTAACTTTTTTTTACTATTTAATTCATCCAAGAAATCACACAGACATACTATACAATAGATATTAAAATGCTAACATTGAAATGACCAATAGATAAAGATGATAGATTTCCTTACTCTTGTCCAAAAAGATAATATTTGAACACATACATGCATATTTTAAATCAGATTTTTTTCCTAATATATGAATATACAATATAAGCAAGCTAGCGTTTCCTCTTTTCATTAAGATGTCAGTGAAACTTGTTTTACTGAAATGTTAATTCAGTAACTGGAATTGTAACAGCTTTATCAATTTAATTTCAAGTCAACATTAAAAAGTCAAACCTGATAAATGCGCTTATCAGGAGCGGAGATTTCAAAACAGCAATCTTTCTTTGCATCCTTCCGAAGGCTATTATTCATTCTGATGGTGTAGCCCTCTAAGGCAAATTCACCTTTCTGTTGTTTGTCTGTTGGAGATAAAAAACAAAGTTAGAGCTTCATTTACAACAGTGAACGTAAGTGGCTCAGCAGGTTATCGTTTATTCAGATTTTGTTTTCTATTTCATGAATTTTACAAAGAACAGAGGTTTTTAGCAAAATGATTAGGTGATGCTTCTGGAGATAAAGCTTTATTTTAAAGGAAGATGTACACACAAGTACATTTTTCTGTAGGATGCCTAAGGAATTCCACAGGGGATGTTTGCAGATGGTGGTCTTATTTAGTAAGAAGTGCATGTTATGACGCTTGTATCTAGGGAAAGCCAAGAACTGGAACTTGCAAGACATGCTTCCTATAAATCAGTGTCTCTTTCAGGTTCAGTAAACCAATGGGAAAACCTGTCTAGCTCAGAACTTGCTGAGCTCCCTCCTAAACTAACCACTTCACTCAAAAAATAAACTTCAAACTTCTTTTTAAGCAATTGGAAAAGCTTCTCTTCACATTCTCCCACCCACTCCCAGATGAGCCTCCTTTCCACATGGCAGAAATACAGAATGAATTTTGTTATAAATTCAGGCGTGTGTTCCAAAGCATTTCTCTCAACACAGCAAATGTTTAATTAGCTAATAAAAGTACTGAGCCCTACCACAGTTTATTATTTAGAGCCATGTGGTTGTTTTAAAGACAATTCAACATTTCAAAGGTTCTGGTTTATAAAAGTATCACTTAGAACAGGCCTGAGTTTAAATATACTGCATGTTGGGCAAGCGGCACCTGTGCACTCCTTCTGAGCTCTTCAGACCAAACCCTACATCTGATTTTATGTCCTCTGGCATGTTTTGGTGGATATTAAAAACAAACCAAAAAAGTGTAAGTAAATCAGTTTTGCAGTTTCTGTAGATCACAGTGCAGTATTCAAGTAAAGATAGGCATCATCAGTCACATTTTGCTCAGGCAAACAAAGAACAAAGTGCAGTTGCAAATGAAAGAAAATGACATTAAGTGTGGGTTTTTTTCCACAGTAGAGAAAAGCATTAACAATAAGCATCAGGCACAACAGCAAAACTACTTTAAGTGTTGCTGAACAAAATTTAGGTGCAAATCTAGCATCCATTGTTTATGTTTGTCAACAAAAGGAGAAAACCTCTGCAGCAGATAAAACAGGAAAAACTACAATTTTCAACATAATTTTGTCATCTTTCTGGAAATTTAATAGGAAAGCAAATCTTTTTTCCACTCCTGAGGGCAAAAACTGGCTAACACAGCAACATGAACATCAATGGACGTAAGGGCAGTCACCATACAAATACTCTTGCTAGTAATCTTACATGCACATAGACACAAATTCTTTGTCCTTCCACCTTTTTACGAACTCTCACCCAGGGCAAGTAAATACCAAATAACACAATTATATGAGAAAATCCAGGGCACTGTTCTATTTTCTCTTCTAGTCCCTTCCCCCACAGTAAGTTTTATTATGTCTTAATTAAGCACTAATGATACAGTACTAATATTTTATATTTGCTCAATTCTCCACCCCTACATCAAACAGCACACAGATGCAAAATTCATGGAAACGCACCAAGGCAGATATTAGAAATAACAACTTGCAATAGGTTAACTAGGTCCCCTTTTAATGAAATTCATTTCTGCCTAGAAATTTTATTGTTCCCTCACTTGTGACCTCAGGGAGAAGATGAAGTGAAACACATTAATTTCTCACTCTCCCATGCTGGAGGTTTATCAAAACCCAAGAAGATAGGAGCACACAGATGGAATAAACACCAGGTTCAAAAGGTAAAAACATTTTGTCAAGATAAAAATGAGGCAAGTATTCAAATTTAGTCTCTTGGATTATTTCTGAGACTGCTTCTCTGTGACATGGATGATCCCTTTTATGGTAATACAGTTTTACAGAGCTAATCTCGGATGATCTCTATACTGGTACTCGTTCTTTCAAAGAGCATTACAGTTAAAACAGAAAGATGCTGTATTTTGCACTGGAAGGGGAACACAGTACGTGGTATCCATATTGCATTTGATTGTTTTATTGTTTGTACTGTCTTTGTCTTAGCTCTCTGAACACACCATTCCAGTGCTAATGAAAATTACCTGTATGACCACCAAAAAAATAGATATCTTTTGCTATTAAATTCTTTCACTGACCTTTATAGCAACAGACTAGTCATAGCATTTCTACTTTTGCTTCTAATTGTGCAGTAAAGTACCTCTGATTAAAACCCAGTGTAGCATTATGCATATGCTTAAAATGTTGACCATGAGGAAATTTTAAGACAATGAGACACTTCACAGCCCTGACCCAGAACCCATTAAAGTTGAGAGAAAGACTCTCGGGATGCATTCACACTCCCTGTGGCGGCAACCCAGAGGTAAGACCTAGTATGTCCTGAGAAATGGCTCCACAAATACAGAGTGGCAGGACACAGGTCAGCTATAGCTCAGCTGCATGCTCTGATGGTGACAAGCAATGGAGGTCTACAAATCCCAGTTGCTCTTGCAGAATACACCTTTCCAGGTAGGACTGGAGACCAACCCCATCACCTGATCACCATGGAGCAAACCATGACCCATGGTAGCTGTTTGGCCAGGCACAGTAGTCAGGTGTGAGCTTGAAGGCGGGGCCATCTTATGATCATCGGACTCAATGATCATCTCAACTTCATTTATTGGCAAAGGCTTGCAGCTAAATAGGTGTGCAGACAGACTTGGGCTGTCAGTTTAAAGCTGCCGTGTGAAGTTAGTGCAACAGGGGCTTCTGTGAACTTTCACATTCAGAGTTATATTGTTTATATCAGAAATATTTTCTGGAGACTGTGCTTTAGGGAGATATAAACAGTTTTTGATGTTTAAAAACTTTGAAGACTTAAAGATTTTACTTGGAGACTTAAAATTAGTTATAGTTGTTTTTTATGGCGGGAGCCTTAAAGGTAGCTTCAGGAAGTACATTTACATTACAGAGATTTCACTTTCATTTTGAACCCCCAAATCAGAACTGGAGTTTTGCCTAGGCAGGAATACAACAGCATATTTAGGAGGAACTAGGGAGAGACATGCGGATGGAACACACTTCTCTGAAGAACAGTATCATTCTTGCTGCCTCTCATTTTCTCAAGATAGGGCTTTGCAATTCAACAACGGGAAACCCTTAAGTTTCCCAGAACAACACAGAACAGAATTGTAAAGGTATAATCATCAGTTTTGTAAAAACAAAAAGGATTGTAAACATCATCAAGCATAAGATGTTCCACAATTAGGTCAAATCTCATTTCAGAATAAGCTGCTCTCTGCCCTCATCTCCTCCTCCTCCACCACCCCTCTCCCCGTATCAGGCACACAACAGAAAAATAAATCTGGGTCTGTGTAGATCATTTTGCAATAGGAATTTAGAATTGTAAAAAGCTAGTATAACAGAGTGGAGAGTCAAGCAGTAGGTATTAAAAAAGAGTCAAAACTAGTACACAGATATTTGAGAGAAATAAATATGGAGGGCTATATTTAAAATAAAGAAAATACAGATCTGAATGAAATGAGAGCCACTTTAAACATTTTTCTTGCATATAAACTTCATTCATCCTAAAAATAGTGAAATGTTGTTAACAACGGAAACAGGGCCAATATCATATTGGGAAAAAAAAAGAGTCTCAAGGGAAGCAGAGAAAAAGGGCTTTGAAGTAACCTTGCGTAACTGAGTCCATGGGAACTTTTAAAACAAAGAAGGGTAAACCTTCAACGGGGTCTTGAAATGATTGGGTTGTAAATTTGAGGCCTAAGGCAATGTGCCCATATTATTAGCACATGTAAAAAGAATTAGTGCGTTCTGAAGAACAGAGAGGACTCGGATAGTAGAAAGGAAAGAAGTTAGAGAAAAGCATAAGGAACAAAGGCAAACAGATTTCAGAGAGTGATAAAGTATTTATAGATACTATTAGAATCTATAATTTAACTCTCTTCATCTTGAAATTAGGAGCCTGTAAGATCTTATGGTTTACATGGCTTCATGCTAAATGTAGTTTCACATACTTTTCCATATGCAGGATGTCTGCTTTCTAAAAATAGTAAGTGTCAGTATCTCCAAAATGGTAATTTCTTTTCCAGCTTTTGGAACAGTCCTTTCCAAACGCATGCATAGGATTTCTTCCTTTTTAGATAGCAGATCTAAAATGCAATCGACTTTTTTTTTTTTTTCTTTTCTTTAATCTAGTCCTCTGAGAAATCTAAATTTAAAACCATGAAGAAATGGAGGCAATGATTGAAACACACTATTTAGGGCACCAGTTTGTTTATATTCAGTTTGCTTATACTCAATAGCTGTTTTTTAAATAACGCACTATTAATGGCAAGCATGCTTCTCGAGGTCTGAATTTACCATTCTCATAGCAGAAGATTCAGTACTTGTTAGATAGATGCCTTTGATCGCCATCACCCTGCGACAACAAAGTCCTATTGAATATTCACAATTCCTGCAGGTTTCAATTATGGATTCTGTCAAAAGTAAAGTCTAAACTAAACAAGGATTTTCGCCTTTTCTATGTGGTTGTTCAGAGAGGGAGGACTAAGAGAAGGAGGTCTGTGGCTAAAAGCAAAATGATAGTTCAACAGCTTTCCATTGGGTTTGTGTATCTTTCCTCGCTCCTAGAAGGAGAAATTTGGTAGCTTAGCATGTAGCAGAAATTCCAGTAGCCTAGTTAGGTGAGTCACTAGGACAGATTTGCAAATGCAACTCTAACTAGGCTTCCCTCTCCCTTAATATTGTTCAGTCATAAAGTTCTTCAAAAAAACAAAACGCAAAATAAAACAAAAACCCTCTTCTGCACAAATAGAAGTAGTCCAGCCATTGGCCTGGCCATCACTGTCTTACTATTCAGAGAAATCCAAAATTTTCATGTGTATGTTAAAAATTATATATTAAAAAAATAAACTCAGACTTTTCTAAAAGCCTCTGAATTATACCCCTCTTCAACATCATATTACTGGCAGGCAGATACCATTTTCAAGTTATAAAAATGAAAATAATTTTTTTAGTGCCCATTAACAGGGGAAAAAAATTACCATGATGTTATCAATTACTGTCTTGCTAAACATTTAGCTGATCTCTCCAGTTTGCTGAGACAGAAGGGCATATAACATTGTGGCCTAGTGAGGAAGAAGTAATGAAGCCATTAATTCATTCATTTATAAAGCAACAAATTAACTTTCCTTCATCACATGCACTTTGAGGTCTGAAGGGTTAGCTATACCACCTAGGTGCCTGAGTACACAGGAACTGCCAGAGATCATATAGCAAAGTGATATGCAAACAGGGTACCCAACTCAGGATGCAACTGCATGGAAGCAAAGAAAAGAGAAGGACTAGGAAAGATTTATGGATGGAAAGACTATGAAAAGGAGGACCAGACAAGCTTCTGGAAATCTAAGCCAGCTCTGACATTTGAACACGCTTCTCTGCAATGTTGTGGGCCACATGCTGGCAACAGATATTGCAGCACAAGCACAAATATACACACGCTTCCTGCAATACCTACTTCTAACACGTAATTAGGTCAAACCTTTAAGCCTTATTCCTCCATCTACTCCACGTATCATTGATCAGGGGGGAAAAAAAAAGTAGGTGATTTACTTAGACCTGTCTATATTGCAGGGATAAATAACATTGTTTCACTATCCAATGCTGCACCAAATGTACAAGAAAATAGAGGAGGAAACAGGGAAACAAGACATTCATTAGCCTGCAGGCATCACAACTGTTAAAAGGATGCTTGTAATCTCTTAGCTGAACACACATACACACAAAAACACAGTCATTTACTGTATTTTCACAGGCTTTAGCTTGTACTATATTCTCCTGGACTAGGCCTCATTTTTCATCATTCAGATCCGAATAAACTGTTATTCAGAACCTGAACAGGAGTTTTCAGGTTCTGAAACTTTTCCTTACATGTGTTTGTGAGCTTTATACACTTCCATACTTCTTCTTGCTTTCCCAATGTAAAAAGGAAAAAGTTAGAAGAATTAAAAGTGTTTTGGAAACAACAAATCTACACTAACTAATAAAAAGGCATCCTATAGCCTCACATTTAGCATTCAGTTATATTTACACTGATAATTTAAGTGTGAAAATCAAACCTTGGCCAACAAAATACACACTGCACCAGATAAAATATCCTTCACAGATTATTTGCCTTCATGTCTGGTTTTAAAAACGTAGACAACGCAAAACAAGCCAAGCGGGACCTAGAAATCCCTGCTGCCTCTCTGCATTACGTCCCACAACACACAGGCACTAGCACTCCATTACCCATTAAAAGTGACGCAGGCAGCAGGACTGAGCACATATGGAATCCCCCTCTCCCTTGTCTCTCTTCAAACCAGGTTCACATCGACTAGGGGGAATTTTCCTGTTGTGTGAATCCGTCCTGGAACCTGTCAGAAACCAGGGCCCAGCTGATACAAAACATCTGCAGACACTGCACAGGAGAGACCAGACCGGCATCGTTTGTACAGACGCCATCCCAACGATTCAGGAGGTGGCAGCAATTTGCATGAAGCCACCCAAATGCACGCTTCACCACTGTTCTACAGTTGGTAAGAACACACCTTCATTTCCTACGTGGTCCAAGTTATCTGGTACAGCATCAAGGGTCACAGCAAAAGAAGGGCCCCAATACGACAGTGTACTATGGCAGGTACCACTGCTGGCCATAATAATGGAAGCGAAAACAGTTTCAGGTTCTTCCAGTGACTAAATACCAGATCTCCTCAGGATTGTCTCAATGCACACCTCAGCCATGCTGACAATCTGCAGCTAAACAGCATGATAAACAGCAGCACATACGTTCACAACCATCAGGATGACAACAGCTCAGTTTCAACAGCAAACTAGTTTGCCATGGAACTACAGCAATCGCTTGTATCCAGTTTCTGCACAATGATGGCAATTTGCTTCTGCACTGGAACAGGCACCTTTACGTTCTATGGCATTCAGAGGGCTGAAGAAAGTACTTCCGACTAGTCTAGAAAAGAGCCGCTTCTTCAAAGGCAAGTTCTGGAGTGACTTGGTCATCCCAGATCTGCAAGACAGAACAATTCCACCATGCTGTGCTAGTTTTTCTGCACTAACAGCACCAGTCACATGGAAGTAGGGCAGAAAATCATGCATCTGATTTACTTCCCTCCTCCATGAGCTACTGTTTGGAGTCCGGCCATGTCTATGCAATTCCCAAAAGATGATCCATGGACTATGTACCTAATCATTAGGTTACAGTTAGGAGAATCTTATAGAATCATATAATCATAGAATAGTTTGGGTTGGAAGGGACCTCTGAAGGTCATCTAGTCCAACCCCCCTGCTGTGGGCAGGGGCGTCTTCAACTAGATCAGGTTGCTCAGAGCCCCGTCCAACCTGACCTAGAATGTTTCCACGGATGGGGCATCCACCACCCTCTCTGGGCCACCTGTGCCAGTGTTTCACCACCCTCAGCATAAAAAATTTCTTCCTTCTATCTAGTCTAAATCTACCCCCCTTTAGTTTAAAGCCATTCCCCCTTGTCCTGTCGCAACCGGCCCTGCTAAAAAGTTTGCCGCCATCTTTTTTATAAGCCCCCTTTAAGTACTGATAGGCTGCAATAAGGTCTCCCCGAAGCTGCCTCT
>NW_008824983.1:2095515-2096832 GCF_000699105.1 Pygoscelis adeliae | reverse complement strand
GAGCAGAGCAGAGGGGCAGAATCCCCTCCCTCGACCTGCTGGCCACGCTTCTTCTGATGCAGCCCAGGATACGATTGGCCTTCTGGGCTGCGAGCGCACATTGTTGGCTCATGTCCAGCTTTTCATCCCCCAGTACCCGCAAGTCCTTCTCGGCAGGGCTGCTCTCAATCCCTTCATTCCCCAGCCTGTATTGATACTGGGGGTTGCCCCGACCCAGGTGCAGGACCTTGCACTTGGCCTTGTTAAACCTCATGAGGTTCACACAGGCCCATTTCTCGAGCTTGTCCAAGTCCCTCTGGATGGCATCCCGTCCCTCTGGTGTGTCAACTGCACCACCCAGCTTGATGTCATCTGCAAACTTGCTGAGGGTGCACTCGATCCCACTGTCTATGTCACTGATGAAGATATTAAACAGTACCAGTCCCAGTACGGACCCCCAAATAGTCTGCAGCCTACAAAAGCTGTAAATGTATAAGCCAAAGCATCTGTCTATAGATCCATAAAGGAAAGAGATCCCACAGTATATCACAGTCAATTCCTAACATGACACCAACCTGCTGAGTGCTGGGGAACACGCTTCCGTGTATCTTAATTTTCAGCATAAGTATTAGAAATGACAGTGTAGCCTTGATAGTCAGGTTGTTGCAAAAGACAAAAGAAAAAAAGGATGGGAAACAGGCAGGTGGGCAGTTTTCCAGCCTTAATCCAAAGATCATATGCTAGAAAGCATAAATAATCATTAGAACAGACACAAGAAAAAAACCCAAGCTTTTTTTTTTTTAAACTAACAGATGAAAAGACAAAGATTTAAAAACACAGAACAATCTTTAAGAACTAGCAATATATTCTGACCAAAAAATTTGCCATTTTTAAGTACTAGATAATGTATAACTATATATAAACAAACAGCACAAGATAATTTTCCAGAGAAAGAAATAAATCATTACTGACAAATCAGTGTTACGCCACACCTCCTCAAAATTTCTGAAGAAAGATTATTTGTTTTTGAAGCTTGATCAATCTGTAAATCCCAAGAAAAGAGTAAAGAAGAAAAGGGAACATTTAGCAGATATACTCTGGAAACAGAGAATATGATGGGAAACTGTAGCAAGATGAAAACTGGACTTACAATTAGACCTTACTTTATTTCTTTTGTTTTTAAAGACAGGATGCGATTAAATGAGTCAGCATATTGAGGAATGAAAGAAACTGGACCAAATTAAATTAGTCTTTCAATAAAACAACACAAAATAACTACCTGCACTAATTGCAAGTGGAGTCACACAAACATAAGCAGAAGAAAAAAGCTTCAATGTA
>NW_008824983.1:2071643-2095462 GCF_000699105.1 Pygoscelis adeliae | reverse complement strand
GTAATTTCACTTTTAAAATTTACTCAGATATATTTTTGTAACATTTGTTTTACCCTTAAACATCAAATACACTTGGCACACAATTTAAAGGATGGTTTTTTGACTGTCAATTTTAAAAATTCAAAGTGATATTCCAACATTTATACCAGATTCTTTCTAAACTGGCCATTAGAAGTTAAAAGCCACCTTCAGAAGCTAGCTTTAGTCTCCATGACTGGCTTTTAATTAAATATATTACTTCATTTCTAGCTTTTTCAGAACATAAGCTATTTAGAAAGAAACATGGAACTCCACTATGCAGTTTTTAGACTAACATTTTCCTGGATAGAACCATCTTTAAAAAACTCGGAAGGTATAATTGCTAGAGGGTGCTTTAAAATGAAAATCCTATTTGGACAGAAAGAACATTTTGTGTCCAGTAAATTAATTGAGTACCAGCATACTATCAAACCCAATAGCTAGCTGTTATTGGCGCACAAAGTAGCTTTACAAGTACCTTAATCTTTTTTCCTCAGTTTCCCTGCTTTAGAAAATGAGCACATCACTTACAGATCTGAAGAGTATTGCACATTTTTAAAATTCACAGCACTGTTTCAGAACCACCTGTTCTTTTAAAAGTTTCATTTGCTTTCTTAAAATGACCTTAGATTCGCAGTTTCCAACTCCACTAAAGCTTTCATATTCTTCTGTGCATTAAAAGATCATTTTTATAGTTTATCATAATTATTTTAATTACCTTTGTCACTTCCATAATAATAGAAGACTGTCTTACTGATAGCACACCAACGCTTCTGCCATTCAAAGCCGAGAAAACTGTGGTCTGCAATTAATATAATTTGTGTTATACCACTTTATGTCATTATTGAACACAAATACATTACTTCTTTTCAAGAGTAAGGTAAGAGGGAGGAGGAGACAGGGAAGGTGCTAAGGAAAGGAAACAAAATGGGGATATGAAGATGAGAAATGTATGGCACTGAGAAGGAAATTAGAAATAAAAATTGGTGGTAAGAAAACAAATGGGAATTTGAAATCATATAAAGAGAGAAGTCATGTGTAACATTAAATATAAGGAAATAATGAACAACTTCCTAAATATTTCCTAGAGTTATTGCAGCATTAAGTGGGTATTAAAGTGACAATATAAGATTTATTGAATCAAGGTAAATATTGACTGAACCAAAGCTGAGATCAATATTTGCCCTCTTGAAGGAAAATAAATCTTGATGCTCACTGAAACATGAAGTCAACATATGGTATTTTTACATACGTTCCTAATGTTTTCTTCAAAAATATCTGAAAGTCTCTGAATTATGGCTGGCAGTGGACTTTCACAGCATGATTTTTTTAGTCAATAAAGAAATAGGATTTTCTTTTAATACTACAGGAGCAATTATGTGCTGTGCTGCTTTTGCATAATAATGCTTCAACACTTCAGTTTCTATTCCATTTTATTTATCACTCCTGTATAAACTTATTTGTGTGTATAACATCAAATACTGACACATAGACTTCCCAGATATAAAATACACGCTAGTTTTCACAAAGATAGTTAGACTTACCTTTTCTGCGTTTTTCCAGGTATCCAGCCTTCAGCACAAACTGAAGATCTTGAGCTGCAATAGGAGGAAACTGATTCCCTGAAAGAAAAATAAGTTCTGTAAAGCACCGCTTTTCAAGAAAAATACTATAGTAGCATCAATAAACTTATGGATTTTACACTCTCAATATGCAGGAGCTACTGGAAAAAATAATTCTAGTAACTACTATGCCAGATTATTTTAAGTACAAAAACCCTCCAACTATAAATGTCAGAGCTGTTGCTGCTGTCCTCACCACTTTAGTAAGGTAAAATATAGCTGTGTAGCAGGCCGTGCGAGTCTCAGAAGGAAAAATATGTAATTAAACAAGCTACAGCAACTTAGAAAACATTAGTTGTGTTTTGAACATGGTCTGTAAAGCAAGTTGGATAATGAAAGCAGTTAGTTTTCAAATGTGCAAACAAAACCAAGTATCACAATTCAACACAATTAAATCAGGAATGTGGTTTTCAATACCAGCTTCACACAAAAACATCTCGAAACAACACACAAGGTGAGGACCCTCTATTACACCATCTACAAAAGAAACCAGATGAAGAGATGATAAAAGGTGATGCCTGCTGTTGACAGGCATTGCCTAATTTGCAATATGACACAAAAGTACTGCCTATAGGATCGATAAGGCGATACTGGATAGACCAAAGACATTGCACAGAAGTCTACAAAATTGTTGATCTACAGATACTAATTTTAGATTTTTGTAGAACATGGCTGCATCTGCAAAATGGTGTGTTCTACTGTATTTTTTTTTCCTTTTTTGCAAGTGCTAATTCATAGCTAGATACATGAGACCGACCAGTCAACCCCACCTCAACTTAAAATAGAAATCTAGATGTTAAAAATTGCATCTTCCATCCTGCATCCTTTGCCTCCTAAAACAACAGGATTATGATTTAAATGGAACTCCTCGTATTAGGAACAGAGATATGCTAGATATGCCCAATAACTAACATGTATATACATGTCATACTGTTTACCGCAAGCAAAACAGAGAACAAAAGGTATTCCTGTGCTGCTGGTTTTTTAAGTGCATGTGAGCATCACAGTGAAGTTCCTACTACTTATTATCATCAAATATTCATAAAGAGTCACTGTAGGTAGGTGGCAATTGTTCATCAAAATATATGTAATCTCATTAAGTTCTACCAATATAAACATACTAAAAAGGGCTGATATCAGCAGACAACCCCTGTGCTAAATAAAAACCACTTTAAACTATGCAGGGTGGGTTAAAGATCAATCGTCTGACCTTGAACCAAGAACACTGTCTGTGGAAGGTGATGCCAGCTTCCTGGATTTTTAGGTTGTCCCTTAAAATACAAATTTTTTTTAATCAGTGTCCACAAATGAGTTGGTTTATGGCGGTCTTATTTAAATACAGTTGTGAGGAAAAATAAGAGAAAAAGAGGTAGGAAGGAACTTGCAGAGATTGTTATTTTTTTAAAGTATGAGAATACTTAAAATGAGAATGCATTCCTTAAATAATACAATTGGCTTTTTAGACAACAAAAGATTTTGTTGGATACCATAAGGTAGTAGATAAAATTTTACATACATTGACATTTCCACTGAATTTTTTTTATTAATATTATTTTTAAAGGTTAGGAGTACCCTAGCTATTATTTCAGCTTCTATCGAATTCTTACTACTGTGTTAAAAATACAAGAGTTACAGGCTCCATGTACATGCATTTTAAAATGCTGCAGCTGTCCCCCCTCGCTTGATCATATGCAATCACTGCACAATGTTAAATGAGGATTTAACACAAAGACACTCACTGGCTGGTACATGGTAAGTTTAATAGTTACTTTAAAAGATGATCTAATGATGATATTATGAGTGGGGGAGGTGAAGAGTTTTACAAATATACATAGTGTGCTGCTTTATATTGGTCATTGGGAGGCATCAGTGTGCAACACTTACAGCTTTCCCTCATCCAGTAGGGCTCATTTTAGAACAGTGCATCTCCACAGATGTGGAAGACACAAAACATAATTAAACAAACAAACAAAACCAGTTCACTCTTAAATTTCTGAATTTAAGAATTTCAACAACTATTTGGATCTAATTTTATACATTATTGTTTGCATCGGTTTGGTTTTTGATGAGAAAACTTGGCAAGTGATCATTTAGTGAACAGTCAAATCAAATGGGACACACAGTCCCAAACAAGTACATACTTTGGGGACTCCTTAATGTTATTCTGCCTATAGGTAGAAGCTCAGCTGAACCAGCTACTTCAGAGCATCAAAATTCCACTCCCAGTTTTGCTGCTTCTGCTGAGACAAGTCAGGATAAATTTGATGATGGCATTTTCTGAAACTACATTTATTTTGCATAGGGCACTGAAAGCTCGTGAGGAAAAGAACCTGCATGAAAAAAGGCAGTCTTCCACTGTTCCGGTGACACTGCAGAAAGAAGTCCTCCTCCCACCCTCAACCTGTAGAGAAGCCACTTTCTTTTTCTGTTCCTCAAGGCAACTGAGGCAGCAACTCCATAAAACAAGCAGCAGCTGGTCAGCCCCACTGCTACTCACAATCTGTAAGTAGCTGAAGCAAAAACAGATCACGTGGATATTATCATCCTTCTGTCAGCGAAGCCTGGGAACCACAAAATATGATGGAACTTTAGTGGAAAGGCAGGAGAAAGGGACCCAATTGTAATACCCCAAGACATATACAGCTGTACATGAAAGAAAAAGCATAGATCTGACTAAATTCCTTCTTTCATTCCCCTGTACATCCAGAAGGAAGGGAAGGGAGAATAAGTAGTATGAAAAGTATAAAGGAAAGAAAGAACCACCTCCTCTCAGATTCTCATTAACCACCGGTGTTGTGCACATGTGGCGGGAAGAAGGCACACACACAGATACACTCTTACCCCTGTAATGGAACAAAAACAAGAAGGGGAAGAAAGAAGAGCAAATAACATCTTCCTTCCAGCTACTGCCTAGAGCCAGCATGGAAGACTCCTAAACTGGCTCACCTTTCTACCTTTCTTCCACTTTTTCATTGCTTTACTCTCCCATCCACATCTCAAACAGGATTTAGAGTGAACTGCAACCCCCAGATGTGGGACCGCCCAGCTGAAAGCTTGGGATTTGCATAACAGGTTGGGTTTTGCAGTTGCTTTCAATCAAAATGTTGCTTCCCCATTCATTTGAAATAGATCAGGCTTGGCACAAATGTCCTAAAAAAAAAAAAAGTATCACTAAAGCAGCACTTTGTTATAGTAAAGCAGCATTTGTTTACATTACACTAGCAGCTGAGATCAGAGACTCATTAGTTGACTACTGCATGGGGCTTTGAATAAGACAGCTCCTTCTACAAAGAATCTATTTAACACAGAGAAAGACTGCCAAGAAAGAAGGCATTACTATTTTTTTTAATAAAGAACTGTGAAGCAAATTAAACAACTGGCTTCAAATCACATACTCCTTTAGAGTTTAAAGCTCTGAATTCCCAAATATTATACTCCCACGCACACCCCAGGACGTCTTCAGGACATGGAAAATTTTTCCCCTCTCTCACAGATGCAGGTGAAATGGCCTGAATTTCAGTTTCCTCTAATTTCACTGGAGATTGTCCACTGTAAGAAATGAAATGTAGAGATGCAAGAAACTTGCATCCTAGGGATGCAAGATAGCACCCACTGGTATTAACTTTCTTGGGTGCCTCAGTGTTTGTTGCTCAGACACTTATGGTCAAACTGACTACCAGATCAGAGCAAAATTTCTCTCCCAAATCAGACCAGCAGAGACCACCATGTCTTCCTACCTACTTCCTACCCCTGTGTGGTCTGTTTCCAGATACATCTCAAGGATTTAGAAATAAAGATGTTAAAAAGGCCCATAGTCTTCCCTGGTTTCTCCTTTGGTACACTGTCATTTCTGAAGCCAGTTTTAAATACCAAAGAGTAAAGTGGCACTGTAAGTCAAGAAGTGCTCTGTGGCTTGCAGCTGTGTGAGTTTACAGGTGGCAAAAGGTACAATGATTGCTCCTACATACCCTTCCAGACCTAATTTCTGCTGTATCATTGCCCTGACAATAGTGGGCAAGCACAGAGTTGAGGACACTAAAAAAGTCTCCTCTCCATTCCCAAGTTTCTACCTCACAAATAATGTCTTGAACCTTATTCTTTTGATGTGAAAATCAGGTCTATACTATCCAATATTTGGGGAGATGATTATATTGCATTCCCAATATACAGTATAAAATGAGGGAGGTCCATCTGCTTAACGTTAAAGGTTTTCCTTCTTTCTTGACCACCCACTCACAGATGAATCTCCCAGAATAATTTCTCTTCTTATCCTGGTGGGAATTACTTCAATGTACTCCAAACTAAAATCTGCAAGCTATGCTCCACATGCATATTCCCAGACTGATGTCTACAAAGGCCAAAGACCAGATCAAAATATTTATGGGGCCTAAACCTTCAAGTTTTAGAGAAAAGTAAATTACACATAATGCACCAGGCTCTTCCTCTTGGTTCTAGGTACTCTTCTGCCAAGTGAGCAGCTGGCCGTTATTATAATGCTATTACTGCCAGGCTAAAAATTCCTCCAGTGAAAAGAAAGCGAAATGCTCTCACTCAAGCATAAAGCCAGCTTTTCTACCAGTCATGCTCTGACTTCAGAAAAACATGAACATTATTAACGTAGGTGTATTAAAGTACAGGTTCCACTGCACAAATCCCACAAATCCAACACATCTTTTGACTTCAGAAAGACCTCAGACTACAGCTTATAGGATGGCTACAATTTTTTGCAACTTGGTAATCAGTCAAAAGCCTGAATGATGCAATTTTATGCCCTACTGCAATAGTGAATTTGGCCCATTACTTAAAAACAGTTTGATCAGTGTCAATTCACATGATAAAGCATGAAATTCAATCATTATGCATGGCATTTTGATTTTTGGAGGACCCAAAGGTGTTAAAATTTCATTCTGTATACAAAATAAATAAAACAAAACCAGGTTGTATTTTTCTGCACCGTATACCAATAGGAATATTTTTTATTTCTTCAATGTGGGCTAAGGGATACATAAAGCAAGAAATAATTAGAGGTCAATGCATTCTGAAGAGGTGCTTAGCATGCTTATGGGAAGTTAAACAGGCGAAGTGGAGATAAGTGTAATTCAGTAACAGTTAAGTGGCTGATTACAGCTTGCTTTCCTAGTAGAGGACCATAAGTGTAACTATCATAATGGTAAAGACTTCTTGCTCAAATAAGAATAATTCACTGTTCTTCAGTCTTTGTAAAAGAAAACTGCCAGGACAAAATATATTAATTTGATTATATGGAGAAAACAGTGATTGCTATTTCTTTATCTTCCTTTAATTAAAAAAAAAAAAAATCACTATTATTGAAAATTATTTTTCCAGCTTCCTTTTTACTGCACTGAAGACCCATTTATACAAAAGGAGAAACTGAAATCCATCCCTGTTTGAATTACTGTTAGTAAAAACTTTGTCATCAGCTAGAAAACAGAGAGGAAAAATGCTGGCAATATGAAAGTGTACCTTGTAATCTAGTATGAAACTGGGTGTTTCCCTAAAAACAAAGAGTTGCTACTCTAACTATTGAAATAATATCCTTTAAAATGCAGAAAATAGGGGGGGTGTCCTCAAGGTCAGGGCTTTTATGATATCTCTCGGGCTGCAATTCTAAATTGGCAAAGATTTTCTGAAAATATTTGTGTTACAGTTGAGCTAAGGCATAATGTTTCTAGCAACACAAAAAGTATTTTCATCTTCTTTTCTTCCCTCCCACCCCCCTTCTCATACACTTCTCCCAAAAATCTTCGTATCTCTCCATTACATTTTGATCTGGAAACACAGCATTTACCCACTTTTAATAGCTACTACAGAGGGATTCAATTATCTCTGAATCTGTACATAGCAATACACTAGGGTCACATCTGTTGCACAAGCACTGTGAATCTAGGCTAAAGAGGAGGTGTTTTACTTTCATATGCATACCTTCTCCCTACACTTTTTTTTTTAATTAAAAGAGAAGATTAATGTATACTGAATTTTAAAAAATCCTATTTCCTAGAGTCTTCTGATTAAGGAAAGTTATCAGTAGGAAGATCACATAAAATCTCAGTAGCTTCATCAACTGTCTTGAACACTTTCAAAGACCACTTCAGTATTTTGCAAAAGTAGTAGCCTAATAGCTCTGAATTAGTTTAACGTGCAAGAATCAAAAGATAAATGTTAAAGAAAACACATTTCACTCAGGGGAATAAATATAACGAAAATGTTTAGCTTTTGAAACATCGGTTCAAGAAAAGTTAGCATTTTGGTCTTCAAAGTGCTTGTTCCAAAGACTGCCTAGTCTGTGAAGTTTTGCTCCGGAGCCATCCCCAGCATTCACCATTGTGTTCTCTAATAGTTTACAATAATTTTCACAGAATAAGTTGCCTTGATATATTCCTCTAAGAAAAGCCAGCAGTGTATTTTATTAAAGAATACTTAAAGCAGTATCATCTGTTTCTAGTTTTAATTCTTTCTAATTTGGGATATGAAGTTTGGGTTACAAACACTAATACCACACCCTCAGAGGCCTAAAAGCTGAGTATTTCTTCTTGACTCCTCCCTTGGAAGAGGAGCAGTATGAGCATTTCTCCTCCCTTCCCTTCCTGTAAGCTCAGGAGAAGGCAGTGGGCCAGGCAGCCTAAAAACTACTGCAACATATTCTTTACAGAAATATTTAGCTCTTAAGCAGTTAGCATGCTTGAAATCTGTCTCTTTTTGTCATTTTCATTTAGCCCCTAATTAAATAACTGTGTATTTAGATATTTTAAATTTAAAAAAATTTTACATCTATGGCTTCTCAATCCTCATCTGTTTTCTGAGCAAAGTTTCTTTAGTAGTTGTAACATTTCATTTGACAAAGCCTTTTTTTTTATTTTTAATAAATTACGGGAGTCAGCCAGTCAGACTCCATTCACCAGGATCCACAGCCTAATGGAATTATCCTGGATCATGCACTCCTCATGCAAACTTCACTTTGAATTTATAAACCAGTATTGTCCTGGACTTGTGCATTCTTTTGTTGGCTTTCAAACTGGTTCTAAAACGCCCACTGTTACATTTTGCATAGCACCTTAATGTACAGAGGAATTCATGGCTTTCACCCCTTGATCCAGATTTACTTTCACATAGGTAATTATTAAAATTTTACAAATGACACCCACAGCACATGGCAAAAAAAAACCAATGTTTTCTGCTGTGAGCAGGCATTATCCCCCAGGGTTATAGAAGGGGCTGCTGCACGCTTCACAGGAGCAGCCTTCCCACTTCTGCTGCTTCTCAAAGATTCTGAGGCAAGAAGACAGAAAGAAGATACAGCAGTAAAGAAAAGGTCTCTTGTACAAGCTCTACCGCTCATGCCACTGTAATACAAGGCATAGAAATGTAAAAGTTCTGCTTAAATCCCTCCAAGGATCATTAAAGTTTAATCAATCATTCCAGCGCAAGACAGAAAGGTTTCAATCACCCAGAGACTGGTCACACAGCTAACAGAAAAGTGTATCAGTTGTAGAGATTGACAATACAAATTTTGCCTACGCAACAAAAAGCTCAGCTTCCTACTTTGTTATGAGAAATAAAATATGCAGGAAAACACAAGAGATAAAAAACAATGCCTCTGCATTGCAGATAGAAGCAAGTCAAAATAGACCATCATGGATCAATTAGAGGTACTGGAAATTCTCATGAAGTAATGTAGGCAAGTTGAAGTTTCCCAGCATCGTCTCACAGACAAGCACACACATCCAATTTTGATTAGAAACTCTAAGTAAAGATTCAGAATATCTACACGATAGCTGAACCACAGAAGGTGCTGTTAGCTAATCAGAGAAAATTAAAAGGCCAGGAATAAAGAGTCTACAGCTGGAGTATGACCAGTATGATGTCAAATTGCATATGGATAGCATCTTTAACCACATCATGATTCCTATATTCCCAGATGACTAATAGGAAGAAAGTCCTATAGGTTTATCAAACAGCACATTAAAAGCTAGCATTTAATATGTCCAGGTGAAAAAAAAAACAATTTTCAGCTTAACATCTAAAACATCTGGAAAAGGTAATACTACAATACAACTGTACGCTGCAGTTTACTACTATTTTTAAATAGCCACCTGGTAAACATAAGAATCCCTTGGAAATAACCACATATCACAACACCTTAAGAAAAACTTATGGTAATCAGAACTAGAAGTTTCCTATTACTTTTCTGATTTTGTCATAATGTTTTTAATTAGTACTTTTGAAGGGTCTAAAATTTCATCTTTGGGCAACTGGCACATTTTGTTCAGCAAATAAGCCTAAACTGAGACTAAGCAATGACAACTATTTAATTGAACATGAGAAGGATTTATTATGTTTTGGCAGAAAAACTGCCAAATGTCATTTCTTGCAAAGCTAAACAATGAACTTAAGTTATACTTAAAAATTAGTAGTACATGTTCTTTTAGTTTCAGCATCATAGTAATCCAAGTATTTATTACTCAACAACATTTTGACAGATCTATGAGAGCTTAAATCACATGAACTCCGAGACTCTTACCCAAGTTTTGGTAATACCACGCAAGCTAGACTCTTCACAAATCACACATCAATTAAACAAAAAGCATATACATTTTCTTCCTCTTAATTTTATCATTTCCCAAATTTTTTGCCCTGTACCCTCTCCTAAGTTCTATTGTGTTTACCTCCTTTCCTAAGCTGTTCTGTTTCTAGTTCCAGAAGCTAGTTTAAGCCCCCTTTAAAAATTAAAAAACAAACAACAAAAAAACCCAAACAAAACCAAACAACAAAAAAACCCTACAGTTCGAGACATGCCAAATTTAGCTGAACAGGAAAACAATCCAATTTGACTTTCAATCTGTAATAGGGATATTTGGGAAGGGGAACATTTTAACTACTGCTCTCATCAGAAGCATAACACTCTGGAAATACAATGAGCAATACCAAAGAAATCCAGGGAAACAAGGAAATTCTCAGACTAGCGCAAAACACTGATTAAAAACCCCAGTGTAAATTGTATGATGCTTTATATATGGAAGTCACTTATGCCAAGTGGCAGTCCTCTCGGATTAGCTGTGTAGTCTGTGAAGTTCCAACTGTTCTGACTCGTGGCCAAAGGCTTGGCCTGCTAAGCTTCTGAAAGGAAACATACGTACACACTTCGAGCATTTTAAATGCTCCAACAGCTCATATCCTTGATCAAAAAAAGTTTTAACATTACTGGTTGGATCTGAAAAATCTTTCATCTGTATAAAGGAAGAGATTAGAATTCCTACAGTCAGCTAAAAACAGACTCACATCTTTAGAAGTGGCACTTGCAGATTTCAATACAGAGGTCCACAAAAGCTACAGTTTTCGTTTTCCACATTTTCTGTATTCCTGCAAACACAAAATGGCTTGAATGTTCTGCCTCATTTTTGATACATTTCTTCTACTACTGATAATTTAAGGAAAAAGCTACGCTCAGTGATCAGTGAACTATCCCACTCAAAGCTCCTCTGCATTCGAAACCTAATTTGGATTAAGATGGTGGTATGACTTTACACTGCAGTCTGCATGTAAAGACAAGCCTTTTTAAAATAAAAACAAACAAAAAAATCTCACATGAGCCTTTCAAGTTTTCCCACTGCAACACACAAAATGCATATGAAATATCATTCAGCAAGTAGAAGTAGGAAGTTCTGGTAGAATTAGTCTTCTGCAACAATGACGTTGCACTTACAAAAAAAAAAAAACAAAAAAACAATCAATCAATCTGCAGAGCAAGACCATGAGACAACTTAAAGGTAAAAAAACTCTGAAGTGACTAACACAGTACCTTTATTTCTAAGTACTCTGAAACAGGTAGTAAAGAGGTAATAAAAATCCACAGGTTTCATTGTTGGAAAAAACACATCACTATTTTCAAACCTCCTCTCACAAGGAGGTTGCTACCACAAAGATAAAAAATTCTCCTGTTTTGCTGTAATTGCATGGGACCAAACTTAAAAGAACAAGGGAAACACTGTAAGAAGCCAGCAGAGCACACTGCAAGAAGCCAGCAGAGCACTCTTGAGTTTCCTGAAAGCTTTCCAGATGTAAATTTCAGTCATCGTTCACCTTGGCGAACTGAGAATGACAGGAAGAACCACTTTCCAATATCAACTCCAAGTTTTCTGAATTACCACACTAATATTTTCCACTCCATTTGAAGTCTCCAGAAGAAATCACACACTTGAAGTTGCAAGCAACAAGAGCTCTGGCAGAAGCTGTTCTTCTCTGAACAAAGAGAAGAGATCAGACCAACTGTTCCAATTCTCCCATAAGTCCCATTTTGTTACACTCGAAATGTCCACTTTACTTTTTCAATGGCCTTTCTAAGTCATACCAAGCTACAGAATGTATTTCCTCTTTCACACGACTATTACCTTTCTCAGATGACTCTATGCAGTTCTTACTGGTTTTAGTATCAAGTAGGAATATTTGAAATAATATTTTTTATTTGCATACCATCTATGACATTGAAATCCAAAAGTGAAAGAGGATCACTTAGATTGACTTGCTAAATGCTTGTCTTTTCCCATGGTAAATGCATACAGGTTTCCATATCTACAGATCTACAATGGGAAATCCCAAACTGTTAAGGGATTGAAAGTTCACACAAACCAGTTACCATCGTATTCTGCAACAGGAATCACAACTTGGGAAAAGAGAATCAAGATAAGAGCTGAGATTGAGTTTTGTGGCATATCTGTATAAAAGGATAAAGATGACACATTGAGAGAAATGGGCATTTTTTAAAACTTAAGACTTTTACAATGAGGAAGTAGCTGAATAAATGTCAGTGGGATTTCTTCCAAACTCACTGAACTCTCATCTTGTGTCCCTTGATTCTCACACCACACCTCAATTTTCCTTAAGCCTACCTCTGAACATAAACCTAAATTAAGGATTCGAAAGACAAACCGCCCAGTAAATGTACCACTGTTGAAACTTAAACCAGTTCTAACATTAAAGGTTAACTGAATTAACTGAACCTGCTAACGGAATAGCGTTGCTTGGTCTGTGGACAGTTTTTAGTGGTAATACTATGGTCTGTGGACGTAAGTGGGACAGGATTTGTAAGAAACGTAATAATCTTTATCAGATAACTAGTAGCACTGGAAAAAAGCTAGACAAGCCTTTAGAGAGGCAAGAGAGTCATTTATACAAAAATTCCTCAGTTATTTTCACTTTATAGCAACTGGTTAACACACATACGCTCCTCTACAAACCTGGCTTAATGATACTACCACAATATCACTCAAAAGCTGCACTAAAAAAAGAATTCAAACCTGCGAACATTATTTTAAAAATCATATGCAGTATTTTCTTCTAATTTAAAATGTGTTGATTCAGTTCTCTTTAAAAGTGCACAAAAATAATAATTGTGTCAACACTATAAACTGGTATTGCCAAATTTCAGCAGAGCAAATTTTCAAGTTGATCTATGAACACCAAAAAAGAATATGGGACTTTTAATGGAAATGCTGACACAACCTTAACTATGACAATGCTAACGGCGCTGCTATAATAAATCTGTCAGTTTCTGTAATGCCTATGACAATCCCATTAATATGAATGATGTACACTTCACTAGCATACTACATAGCAACTGCACAAGTTATATCATCTTCATTCTGAGTAACAAATCAGTAATCAATATTTGTAAAAGCAGACTAATCCTTTGTAAAATCACTGGTTTGGTGATTGAAGAGTTTGCTCAATTTACACAGCTAATCCTTCTTCATCTGCTTGAGCCCTCTATTTATTCCAACCACTTACAGTGGTAGCTGTAGCAGATTAATACATCCCCCCATGCTAAACATGTCTTGACAATTGACCCAGCATATTGCTGTCAGGATAATCTTTACAAACACTGAGCTTTCCTTACCAAGCCTGAAGGCAACATTTAGAAATCAAAAGTTTACAAATAGTCTCAGAAAGATCCCCTCACACATATTATCACTTTTCCATTTAATTATTTCTTGGAGGCAGCATCTACTGTCATATTTTACGGCTCCAAAAGGTACGCTCCTGACTTTTTTTTTATTAATAAGGTTAAAAATTATTATAATAATGAAGTCACACAAAGATTTTTTTTTTGAGCAAGAAATTTCTATAGAAACAGGAAAAATAGTAAAGAATGTCTTGTAGCGTATTGTTAAGTGAAAAAATGAGATGACCATCTGTGTAGATACATGTAAATTAGCATCCTTTATTCAGAGAAGTGAGCTGAAGCCGTAGCACTAAATTAAGATTACACAGAAAGAAAAAAGGTCACCATGAAGTCTATAATGAGAAAGGGAAAAACAATAATGTTTAATTACAGAGACAAAAATATTTAGTTACATCTACATACACCTCTGTAGCTCTGAACTGAATTTTACAATAAAGATTGGTGTGGTCCTTCAAGATTTTTCTCCATTTTGAGACTTCTACCCCTACAGGAGGCAAATATTAATCAAAGCATAATTTTCTAAACAACTGAGAAGAATTAATGGAGGTAGTACTCTCAGTTACACACTAAACTCATACTAATCTTTCAGATCTATGAAGCTATTTGTGCCTAATTTGCCATTGTATACAACAGCATAAGTTAGATTATGTAACTAAACTGACAACTTAAAGGAGTAAATCTGAAAATATTGTTAAAGGTACAAATCTAAGAACTCATGTTTAAGGACAAATAAAGTAGAAACCCTTAAAAAGTTAATTTGCATGATTAATCATGTCATAGTTCTTATGGTTATTTGGTAACTTATTTCAGAGAAGCATGATACCATATTATCTGCACAGGGCATAACATCTTTAATGTCCATACAGAATTAAATCTCAGAGTTAGAACAGCACAACTGCTTAATTAAGTTTTCATAACAGCAATTCTTGATCTATGGAAAGACAGTGTAACAAAAAAACCCTAAGCAGATGAAGGTGGGTGTTGGTCGGTTTATTTATAAAAAAAAGAAAACAAGCATTAAGAGAGAAATGAGAGAAACTGATACTCAGAACAGAAACTGAAACAAGCTGGTTTGGCTGGTACGTTAATTACTAGGCTACAGAGCCTAAATTATCCAGCTGGCTCTAGAGATGCAATCTAGATTCAGGAATGCACTTAAACACAACTGGCCGAGCACAGAACACTGACTTAGTTACCAGGTATAGTCACAGCATACATCACTTGATGTGCTTGCTTTATAATTTAAATAAGATCCACAGGGGAAAAAAAAAAAAAAACACACACAACACACACACACACCCCACTATAGTAGGAGCACTAACTTTAAGTGGCAGTGATGAACTTCAACATTGAAGGCCATTAAAGCAAAGACCAACAGAGGGATTTAGATTAACAAGACAGAATCTTGTTAAGCAGATGGACAACCCAAAAATCAGCACACAGATTTGTTCTGTTTGTTTCACTGTTGAGAACTTGTTAGTCTTAAGAAACAAAAAACATGGCTGAAGACATGTATTACAATACGGAACAACCTAAAATTTATCATTTGGTTATTAAATACAGAAAGGTGTCGCTGTTGAACAATACCATTTGAAGGGTGAGAGAGGTGAGCTGCAGCACAAAACAAGTCAGCACATTTTCAAGAAAGAAAGGGGGGGAAGACACACCAGTCTTCTGACTCTCTCTTTTAGACCTTAAGAAGCAAGTAGCCTTTTAAAAATCAGGGACCTGACTAACCACTTGAAGCTAGCTGTGGTGACAGACTTGGGGGCAAATACTGAACTTCACGTCTGTGTCATTTGTAGTCTCCTTTTCAGGTTGAGTAGAAGATATGTAGGGCACAGTTATCCTACAACACAGTACAGTGCAGTACATAAAACATTCTCTCTGCAAACTCTGGAAGAGTTTTAGCCAATCAGAAACTCCAATTCAGAGTAGGAATAATTTTCTGGAACTAAAATTCTAGAGCTTCCCTTGAGGCAAGTCATCAAAAACGGATGAACCTTACTGGTTAAAAAGCATACTAGAATTTAAGCCTATTAGGAAAAAAGGCATTTTGTAGGTATGCGAAGGATTATAAATTGCATAGTAGCTCAGATTTATTAATCTTTCTTCTGTTATTCAGATGTTCATAAATCGAAGCTTACTGAGCTGGAAGCCGTTGCGTAAAATATTTTTTAAAAAGATTTCTGTAATACAGAATACGATCTGGCTTAGGAATTTTAAACCTCTGGCAAAGCTCTCACAGGAGACTTCAGCAAAGCAATAATGTTACAGCTCAAATGTAGCTTCAATATTTAGTTGGATTATGGAAAGAGCGTCTAATCATCTCTAATTTGCAATACCCCAAGCAATCAACGAAAAGAGCAAGCATGACAAAGACACCTACTGCAACTGAGGTGAACACGATGAGCATCCTAGACATTGCCTGTACGATCAAGTAAGAGGGTTTCACTTTACCCTACTGCCAATTTTACTAGCTGAGTGGTTGAAAAAGCCCAGCTCTACTTAGTCATGACTAACGAGTAGATGGAGGTTGAAACCACCACTCAGAGGGTTTTCCTGAAAGCTTCCAACAACATGGCCAAAACCCGCAGAGTTTATTTAGCCACCCATTATGACTTTTTAAAAAGATGCTACATGGTACTTCAGGGCGCTTAGTCTTCTGAGATTTAATCTGATACCCTTCTCCTATGAACCGTTCTGTTTTAGCAACTAGCGGCAGAGGCTGCTAATTTGATCTCTAAATGACACAAGTGCCAAAAAGAACAAACGAGTAAACAAATGCCACTGAGAAAGTCTGCAGCTGCAGCAAAATCTCAAAATATATTAGACTTCTGTGAACTCTGTTCCACTGCCATTCAGTGAAATATGGTCAGGAAAACATCTGGGGAGCCAGACTAACAATTGGCACCACCAGTGAAAGACAAAGCAAGACCAGACTTCTGATCTGCAGCACCCCAAGATGCCAACGAGATGGCACATTGCTTTTGCCTCCAAATCCATGGTGAAGGGCTGAGTATCAGGATAGCCAACAAGTTGCAAGTCTCTGCAGGGCTCAGCCAAGCAGCCGCTGCTCATACTTAAGGCCAGGCTGCAAAAATGGGAGAAGGAGGAAACCAGCTGGAACGATCAGACTACAGGTGGTGGAGCAATGGCAAGACTGACAGGCCAGAATGCTGAAATCCTGAGGCAGTTTCTGTGAAGGCAGCAACAGTCACAAAATATTGCCTAAGGTGCCTGTTAACCCTTTAACACACATTGATCCTGTGGACTCCTCCAGTACCCTGTAGCTGCAGTGTTGGCCACTGCAGAATAAAGACTAAGGCATTATAGGGTTATAATTGGTTTAACAAGACCTTTTCAGCAGCTGACAGGCAATTAAGTCTTCAGTTTAGCTCTAAAATATTTACTCTGACTCCCTAACTGCATATAAAGACATCTCTGAGCACATCACAATTCCAGTTACAACTAGTAATGCCCTCTTTAGGACTTTTAAGCAACTTTCATACAGGTAATGTAGAAGATGCATGGATTATTTTAAGTTTTTCACATCAATAGAGACATTATCAAAAAATGTTTTGAGCAATATGCATTTTCCCCAAGAATGCTGTTGCATGGTGTACTTTTACCCACATTCTGAAGCACAGCTTTATACATTTATATATTTTAACTATTCAACATAATGCAATTCCCCTTGTTCAGTATGTCATTTCATCAGCATAAAAGATGCAGAAACTACTTTGCTTTTAGACATCCCAACAGAAATAAACATGCATATGTGATGACTAATCCATACATGTTCTCTACACAGGTTTCTATCATGCAGAAATAGGAGTGAAAAGATGTACTTCAAGGAAAATTTTGTGTTGAGAATGATCAGTTGATTAGGTACAGGGTAAAAAAATATACATAGAGGTTGTCAACACTACTGTCATGTACAGAAAGGAAAATTAAGAGTCATTCGTTATTCTCAGTTGGAGAGGTCACTAATGTTATCTTGCACATGATGATTTGATGCACTACATATGATTAATGCTTGTTTAAAGGACACTGCCAAGGTCTCTAGGTCAGACTATGACCTTCCATTTTTTTTCAGATATCCATAAGCAGAATATTAATAATTCTGTAAGTGCTTTCCTTCCTCTTGAAAATATTTTAATACTCTCTGCTACTATTAAACCAAGAAGTCCAACAGCAGAAGGTGGCAAAAGAGCAAGAAAAAAATTCCAGCAAGGAAGCAAATGCTTCAGAATCATATTCTTATTGTATTATTTTAAATGGCTGGTCCAGTTGTGACTATCACATTCTAACTGCACAGGTTTTCACAATCTCATGTATATATGTGTCTTAATGCTTTGGGATAAAATTACATACACTTGGACTCAAAGTTCTTTCTCAAAGTCAATTTAAGATGCTCCAAAATTTTAATGAGAAATGCAAAGTGAATGTATTTGCTTTTTTCTAAAGAACTGAAAAGCAAAGTTCTCAAAACTCACTAAGATGTTGCATTTGCACACAATGTGTACAAATTATATTCCTTAATGCGTTCTCACATCTCTGGCTGGAGCTTTAGTTCTCTTTATCTCCAACATGGATTACGGATTTTAAGTCTTTCAGTTTATGGAGAGAATTAATCTATTTTTGTCATTTAATTTTTCATATATTTCTTAAAAATTTTAAAATCTAGGTTAAGGTATTAGAAAATATACAGTAAAAGTGTTATAAAAAAATAAGGAAGGGCCAAACTCCTGTCACTGGCTAGCTATTCACAAATCTTTTGGAATTGAACTGTTGTCTGGATCATACTTGGAAACGTCCAGTTTATATCAATATAGAGGCATGTAATTTTCTGTCCATGGATATGGGAGTGGCTATTCATTACCTAGGCCAAGATCACCTTCAAATGAGAAATAAGCAGTACTATTTTTCCGTTTGTTTTTTTTTTAAAAAACACGAAACATCGTTAGTGATAATATTAATTTGTTTTTCAAATTTGTTTTCTATGTTTTTGAACAGAATTTTTTCCCCATAACTTTCCAGCAGCTCTAAGAGGAAGATACTTTTATAGATCACCATTACATGGCACTTGTTTCAGATTTTAAAATGTAACTCTGTGGTTATATTTTTCCCTTTATGGCAGTACTTCCACATGTCTAATAACAGACTGATTTCTATATTGTCCATGTATTCTTCTGCTTTTCCACAGGGTAGCAGTGTGCTTCAGAACAAGGCCACCACTGTGGGAATATGAATGAGTACACAAAATCCCTGCAGAAAGCAGCTGTTCCCTCTTGTACATATGCAAATGTAAGAATGCTAAATAATGAGGGCAGCTTTATTTCACAAAGGCAGGGAACAACAGAGCCAAAGTGGACTACAACAAAGTTTTTGTAGGAAGCAGTGAACTGAAGTCTACAAAAAAGGATATGAATTCTACTTAATATTCTCAGTCGTGAGAATCATGCTTCTGAGGAAAATACTGATTAATTTTTGCAAAATTAATCCTGAAAATAATTTTTTAAACCCTAAAGACAAAGACATAGATGCATCTTTTCTAAGACAGTGAGTTTATTCAAAAAAATTATCATGTAATTAAGACAGAAGTCTGGACATTTTTTTCCCCCAATACTACCAGTCTTACGTATGACCTTGGACAAGTCATTGAATCTAACTCAGTTTTCTTGTCCATAAAATGGAGATAATACCTCTGCCCAGGGCTACTGGGAAGCTAAATTCATCGTCCATAAACGTGATTTGAAATAGCAAGGTGAAAGGGCTTTATCAGTGTTACGTACTGCTGCATTTTTCATTGCTTTTAATAAGCCTAATGAAACCATGTAAATTTTGAATGACAACATTAAGCAGGTTTTCAGGCCAGCTCTTACTAGACGTAAAAGGCATTACAGATTTCTTGAGATGACCCCGATTTGAGCTCTGACAACTAATGGCTGAGTCAGAACATTGCTATGTGAAGTACTGTGAAGAGTCTTCCAGATGTCAGTTGTTCTAACAGGGGACCGTTTATTCAATACTGGAGAGAGCAGTTGCATCAGTGATAGAGTGGGAAGAAGAAATGCTAGAAAATAAGAAATGGTTCACATTTGCTTGCTGGTTAAGCAACAAACAACTCTAAAATCTTTCAAAGCTTATGACTGGCATTCACTAGTGTAGTTCAGTACAAACCGTGCTTCTCGCACCAGCAAGTGCACAGACAACAAGAACTAATTTATCAAGCCAAAAAAAAAAACGTATATATAAGCTACAGACCAAACTGCACAGTTCTCCATACTGATCAGCTACAATCCCTTACCATAAAAAGCTGCCACCATAACCCCAGCAGTTTTTTGGTAATAATACACACACCTTGAATTCACAATCCATAAAGAAAATCCTTTGACAATTATGTCTTTTGCAACAACATTGAGTGTCACGCCTCTATCTCACCTGATACATGCTTAGGGCCAACACAGCTGCTGCAGTTTAAAACAAACAAATTGACCTCAGCTTTTAACCTGCATAATTTAGCAGCATAAAGTTACACATAAGATACTGTTTTAGTTTGCATGCTCTTTATTTGTAGAACATCCAGGAAATGTTACATACGTTTTTTAAAAAGAGAAGTCTAGACCAAAATAATTCACCTACTATCCTCAAATGCCATCTACAGAGAACACCCTTGTCATTGAACAAGTCTGTGAGCAACATAAGACTAAACTTCACAATTCAGAATCTTCTGCATTATTTTTTTAGAGGATTATTCAACAAAATAACTTCAAAGAAAAAAACAGTTATATTTTCACTGGCACTGAGCTTCATGTTTGTACTGATCTTTAGTAGAGTTGACAGGTCTGCTACTCTGGGCAGTGGACTACAGTTTTTGCCGTCATCTACCACCTTTTGCTTTTGATGTTAAGCTATGAGACTTCTGTACATGTATCAGGCTAAGCTGCCAGACGCCCTTAGCACTCAATCTAATAGCTACTAGACTTGCATAAAATCAGCTCTACACCTCACATACAATAAGGACATTTTCGATGCTGTCGCACTTGCTGCATGTGCCATAGAGCAAACCGAGTAGAGGACTGGTCTGTCTGAGGGTCTGCTTTCATGATCAAGTATCCCAACAGACACAGGAACACCAGACTGCTGAAGCATTAAAAACAACACAAAAAGCAGACTTTCTTCCCCAACAGAAAGTCTCAGAACAGCAGAAAATAACAAAAGCATGTGAAAAAAGTGTACTCGCAGACATTTCTGCAGTAGGTTCTCCTAAATATTGCACATATTTTTTCATATATTTGTGTGGCTAACTTTCTAAAGACAACTAATTCAAAGTTTTCACCTCATCTGGGAATGAAACATGTGGAAGTATTATAACATGATGCCAAGGAGTCAGTTTTTTCCCCTCCCTCTTGAGACATGAGAGAATTTCCAATCCCAGAGCAGCAAGGAGAACAGCAGGAACTTGTGGGGCTCTCCTTAGTCCGCCTGACTTCCAGCACCCATTTCTCCTCATTTCCTAATCCTGTTCTAACCCTCAAGGTGGGAAATAGCAGTAAGCTGCAATGGCAGGTTGTGAGAGCAGACACAGGGCACAGGAAACGGGCTTCAAGTCCAAAGCTAGGAGCTGGGCCCGGCAGTGCTATAAACCAATACACATTGACTACAGAAGGTATCATCAAGCCTAGCAAGGGTATGTGAGAGAACTAGAAAGATCTCTGCCTATCAGAGGTGAAGAAAAGCACGTGAAACAAAAGTATGAAATTCAGGAAACCAGTTCCTTGCATAATATTTATGGTATAAATAAAATTTCCCAGAGAAACTGTATCTTCCAATCTTAAATCCAAATGGTTAGTGTATAGCCTTCCAGCCAGAAGACGTTTTCTTTTTAAATAGCTTCAAAGCCACCAAGCCTGCGACACTTGTTAGAACCTTACTTGACCATTTCATTGTCCACAACCACACCTGAATATCAGTCAACATGACATCAAGAGTGGGCTGTTCAGACCCATCCTCTCTCTCTCACCATTAGTGAGAATCTGAAGTATACTTTTGACAGGTATTTCCCCTCATGTGATGGAAGAGGAGATGGAGGGTCTTCTGGACACAGCCGTAGAAAAGATTAATCTCGCTCTATTCTGCTTTAGAGAGACACTGTCAGTTTACTCCCATAATCACCTAGATTTGCCAAACAGAGCTCTCTAAAGAAAATGCAGTAAACTTCTTGCACAGAAGCTGGAAGAAAAATGTGCTTGCAGGAAACCACCTTTCCCACCCCACTTCTTTCTATTCCAGCCATTCCCTTTTCTGACACCAGTGACTATCTCTGGAAAAACCTTTTCTTTTGCATCAAGCCTTAGTGTCTTACTCCCTCAGAGCCTTTCCTATGTCCAATAGCGTCATTTTCCAGGCTGCTTCCTGCTTTTAAACTCCCATCATTTCCTCTTCTTCTTTATCTCCTCTTTCTCCATATCTTCGGTCCCAGCTCCCCGAGATCCTGCTCTATTTAATGGCCTCCTCCATTTATGAAGAACTGACCTCTCTGGGTTACCCAGATCACGTTGTGCACCTGCTTTACTCACTGGCAGCTCTCCATATCAGGGAGATTCTTAGCCAAGTGAGCTCTTTATTCCTACATATCCCCACTCTCCTGCCACAGTCCTCGTAACTGGGTGAGCATGCCACCTCCACTGGGCACGGGTCCTGTTGCCAGCTAGACTCACAGAAATAGAATCCCCAAGCCATCTGCCCAGGAGGGCTGAAGCAAAGGGGTTGCACAGGTGTCAGGGACTGAGCTGTAAGACAGGTCAGCTGTTTTGGAGGGAGCCACATCTAGCCTGTCAATCAGGAGTCGCCTCTCCCCTAAGTTATGACATTCCAGGGAATGAGGTAAACGTGAAGACATTTGTTGGCTTTACCCTCTCCTTTCAGTGCTCTTTGACCAGCTTTGAACAACTCATTAGAAGTGCAACAGAAAGTATCCTATTACTTTTCTATTTTTAATATCCCTTTCTGCATTGTGACCCCAGTCCTCAGTATTATACTCTACCACAGGTACAGTCTTCTAGCATTAAAAATTAAAGAAATGCTTTGGGTCCCAAAGCACATCAGCAATTAAAAAGAACCAGTCCTTCTACCCCAGCAGAAGCCAGGATGAGAGGCGTTCCATGCCAACCAACTGTAAAAAATATAAATAAATAAGTAGGAAAACCAGGCCTGAGAGAGACCTTAGAGAAGTCTTTCACTTCACATACCTGCTCTTATTCCCAAATCAAGGCTGGATTTACCTAAAGTAAACGTCTGGCACAGGTTTGATAACTGCTTCATGGACAGCACAGCTACCTATGCAGAAGTAATGAACTACTGCGTATGGTGTGGCAACCTTATCAGCTACCCTCCTGCAATTCTGAATCAAAACTCAGATACACCTGCACTAGCACCCAATGCCAGACAGGCACAAGCTCTGTCCTCAAAAGCAGTAACTCCAAGGCTGTGAGCCTACCGTGCCCATGCTCACTGGCCCCACTTCTCAACAGCTATTTAGCCCAGGGACGCTGCTGCAACGACAGCGCTCCACTATTTTCTCATTCCAAGACTAGTATTATAAGCACTGCTATAAGAGTGGCTCAAACACCATGCTGGATTGTACACCCCTGCCTTCTTTATTTGCAGAGTACCTACTGCAACAGGACCCTATTTTTTTTTGCAACCTTTGAGCACTAGAAGAATGAGAATGGTAAAAATAAGAAGCAGCGTACGTGACAGAGCTTGCATCAACAGGTTTGGAAAGCTCCGTACAGAACAGACTCTCCTTTGAACATATATTCTCTTGCCACAGTTATTCTCAAAACCCTTGGGACAAACACTGATATGTATTTCATAACCAAGAGGCCTTCAGACAGCTATAACCAACTTCTACATTTATCTATTCTAATATCATCTGCTGCATTCATAGCATATATTTTATCAGCATGCCTCTATGAAACAGTCCACCGCACAAAAGCATGGCTGAAACACAGAGCAAAAGCCATTGCAATAAATGTAATTAGTACTGTAGCAATACCATAGGTACTAACTGTACTTCACTATGAAAGCTTACACTGATTGCTGCAACATAAAAATGTCTATTAAAATAAAGTTAATTGTATTTATTAGTACTGTATTTCGTAAGATGTTAACTACAGCTGTTGCTTATGCTC
>NW_008824983.1:2054143-2066643 GCF_000699105.1 Pygoscelis adeliae | reverse complement strand
TTGACAGGGATTACAATCAACTCCAGAAATTTAAGAGTAGCAAAACAGAGCGGTCTTCCTGATCTGGTACCTCTCTGTGGAAAACTAACACTAGCTACAAGAGGAGCAGGAACAGACACTAAATATTTATTCTGATAAAAAGTTCACATGGAATTTCTAGCATAGTTCAACTTACACAAACTGCAATTAAAATACCACAAGAATAAACAAACCAGTCTCTCTTGGAGCTTGGTAGGCAGTGTTAGAAGAAAAACAAGCATGAAATCTGCAGTCTTAGCTTTTATGCATGCTACCGAAATGTTTTCCTTAAAGGTTGATACCAAGTGAAAATGTGAGCAAAACAAAGGGAGCAAAATTAAAAACAAGATTAAAATGCTCCTTGCTCAGAATTACTGTGCTTTTCAGCATACAGCAATACAGAAGAAAAAAAAAAAGTAACAGCCACAGTAACAAAGTTCAAGCTGAGAAAAGACCTCGTTAGAACCCAACAAATCCAGTGGTAGTCTTGAAATGCATTTTTAAAGTATTATTTCAACAGCAGAGAAAGATGAGAATATAGAGACTTACTAATTTCTTATTAAAGCATCAGAAACACCACTTCTTCCATTTTAAAGGCAAAACCAGCCTCTCTAAGGGGCAAAATTTTCTGAAAACTTTGTAGCATTCTCAGTACTACATTTCTCCAAGCCAGAAACCACATATATATAAATTTGAGTTTTGAAATACACTTTTCTTCCTGCTTTGAAGTATTTAAGATTAAATGACTGATAGTTTAAAAAGTAAGTGCAATAGATTATAGACAAAAATATACAATATATTTTCAAGCATTATAGTTTCTAATTAAATTAGTAGCTCATTGATACACATAGGTTTTATTTTTTGGTGGTCTGAATGCTTACTTGATTAAAAATTTCCCAGCATCCCTGACAAACTGACTTTTACATGACCAAGACATTGGTAAGTCCAATAAAAAAAAGCAGATGGTCATTATTTTTGTTTTCCTAAATGCAACACACTACCTTAAACAAAAATTAAAAAGGTTGCATTTATCCCCAAAACTTAACTTGCTGTTCGAACAAGCAAATATTACTGATTTTAGAAATACACGTGTAAAAAAGTATATCTTGGTATCAGTGAAATGTAAGAGTTCAATACATTAATATTTATAAAGCACTGCATGAATGCAAGTTAAATTAATTCTTTAAGTCAAAAAAAGACGGTACCCATTTGCATTTCAACAAGTGAAACTTTTCCATCTATTTGACAGAGACAAGACTATAAAAGGTCTCAAATTTCTCCAATAAAAGTGGAAATTACATCTCAATATTTCGTCAGAGATTAAAAACAGAATTTTAGATGAATGATCTGATACAAAGATGGAAGTGAGGGTGCTGCTTCAAGATCTACAGAAGTAGAGCACTTTAAGACAATTAAATGATTTCCCTGCAGGCAATGTCTTTTCAATCCAAGCTAATGACATCATTTAAGGAGGATGGTCCATTTAACTGAAAGGATCTTTTACAAGGCAGACAGACAGAAGGCAATCCGGGAATGTTTTCAAGGACTTCCCATATTTCAGAATTATAATGGTGAAATGCCTACATCAAAATCTTAAACTCAAGCATTAATCAACAAAATGAAAGACTAATTTTATACGAAAAATGTAATAAAACTCATTTTAAGAAGTTTTCCCTTCATTATTTTTTCCTTTAAAGGAACCAATTCTCTCCTAATGGTAATTACGCTGCTTTGGAGTAATGATAATACTCGGGCAGCTCAGTTTTAGGCTGCTGTTTTTAAAGTGAAGCCAAATCACTTCAATCACTTGCAAGTTGAAGAGTAACTTTCATAAACTTCTCCACCAGTTTATGTAAGTTAGCTGTGATCTTTCAGATAGAAAGCATTATACTATTGCCTCCAGAACGTACTTTACTACTTTCGGTATGGTCTATATACCAGCCCTTAAATTGCACCACCACCTTTTTCATAAAAGAAAAACAAGCAACGCCCTCAAATGAACCAGTAAGGGAAAACTCACAGTTTTAGTGTCTGTATCAGCAGTTTAATGCACTGCTGTAACTCCTGGGGGGGGTGGGGGGTGGTATTGGGGTCCTAGACCTTCTAATTTAAATGATTTTTCTGATATTGAAAAATCAAAGCAGAATACGCAATTTTTTAAACAGTTAAAGGAACACCAACATTTTCATATTAAAATAATATTATTAAAACTAAGACATTATACAAAACTACAAACACCTCTTGTACTTCAGAAGGCGGCACCAGTTTAAACCCAACCAAAGAGAGTCTTTTCACCATTTACAATAACACTCAAAGCCATGGAAGTTGTATACACGTTAGGATGACATCTGTTAATAAATGATGTGGTTCTGAGGACAGAAAAAAAAGTTTACCCTATGTCCCTTTAATATCCATTTCAAATTGTCAAAAACTTCAGAAAGCTGGAAAGTGTGAGATATAACGGAGAGATCTTACCATGTAAGCAGGAGCTAGAAAACGTAGAACTAGTCCTGGCTCTTACCCAGATTCCTTTTGCAATCTTGGACAAGTCAGAGCTACTTTGCCTCCACTACTCCTCTTCATAACAGAGAAGCAGTATTCACATCTTTCTAGAAATGCTGTGAAGTGTTGTTGGTTTCATTACGTGGTTTGTTTTTTTTTTTAGTATTTACAGGGAAAAACATTTCATTTTCTGGCCTGCTGTGCCACTTTACTGTTTCTCCCCTGCCTCACCCCCCCTACACACACACACTTTTTCAAAGTAATGTAAGCAGTTGGAGGGAGGGAGAGAGAGAGAAGGGGCGGAGGGAAGGTTACAGCATGTGTAAGACTGGGATGTCACATATGTACCGATTCATGCATTTCACAGAAAACTGCATACTTTCTTCTGTGACTGCTATAGCATACATCAGATTGACAGAGAATAACTGAGGAAAAGACCATGAAAGAGGATCCTCACAGTAAACAGTAGGTTGACTCTGATTATCTATATGAAGTGATTTTCCAAGAAAAACAATTTTTGATCCTAATAACATTGCCTTCTCCCCCCCTCCTTTTAAAATACAAAATAAGGTCAGGTACAAATGCTGTTATCTAACACATACAAATAGCTTATTGAAAATGGTGGTAGTTCAGGACATACACCAATACCAAAGCCAAAATTTTCCCTCAGTTTGAACATGCACTTTTTCAATTCTCACTGTCACTCAAAAAACGAAATATCAACTGTAAAAAGTAAGTGGTTTTAGTTTAAGGACTTAACTGAGCTTTTGTCACTCTACCCTCTTTCCCCACATCAAGAACGTGGGTATCCTGCAGTGGTGAACAAGTAGCACAACAAAAGAATGCTGCCTATTAATGCCTGAATATAGTAATATAGAAATAATAATAAGTGGCAATGCACAGAATAATACCGCTGCATTCCTAACCACCTGGGCTTTTTCTTAGTTGACAGTTATGTTTCTAGTAAAGGAAGAAAAGATTTCTATGGACTTCAACTGACATGGCAGATTTAATTCCAGTCCCTGCTACACACCTTCTGTACCACCTACGTCCTCCACTAGTATATTTGCATATCTGTTTCCAAACCTTTTCTCCCACTTCTTGTTTTTATCCTGATTAGGTTCTCTGAACCATGGACTCATTCAAATTAAGGGCACATACATACAGTGGAAGATTCTAAAACTGCCTTGATCCAACGAAAATAAGATAACACATGAAAAATATATTACACGCATTTATTGACACTTTGCCAATTTTCATAGCTTTTTCATTTTTTCACCCCAAAAGCTAAATCACAGCTTTAGTTTGTACATAAACTGAACTCCCATAAGCAGCCAATGAGTCTATGACTAGCAACAAAACTGCATCAAAATAAAAATCTAATCATTATAAAGGTTCCTTTTTTATATTGGTTCCCGCAAAAGTATTTGCATCTACAACAGTTATCCTAATGCACAGTCAGATTTCCCCGCATGAACTTGCGATCCTCTAAAAATAATATACTTTGACAACAAATTCTTGAAAAATACTTGACAAAATTGTGCTAGAGAACACTACATGGAAGCCAGTCAGTGACGTAGAAGTACTAAATGACAAGACTCCAGGATCAACTTCTTCATGCATTATCTATACCAGTATGTGTCTTTATATCGCTACCAAAGCCCATTTCTGTGCAAGATTAGAGGTATATTGAATGAATAAAATGACTAATCACTGTTCTATTTGTTCTTATTTCATGAACATAATTTTATTCAATACTATATGTATTAGCCAGTAAAACACACTGGCAAAAGAAGTTATTTCTGAGTATGGAAGGGAAATACAACACAAAGACAACTTTGGTCAAAATATTTACAAATTACTAGTATATTACTTAGAACAATCTTACAGATGAAGAAACTAACATAAAAAAAGCCATCAGAGCTAGACAACTGATTCTCAGTCCCAAAGGATCCATGAAGAACTAGAGGAGGATCATCAATGTAAGTATCAAACCAAAAGGACAAATTACGGCCTCATCTGTACAGCAGTGCTAACCAGAATAACTAGTTATGTAGTAAACACACTCTTTATTATAACGCTACCTTAGAATAGCATGGTTTAATTGTTAAAAGGCAGGGGGAGCCCAAACAACAACCTAAACCACTCCTGTTCTGAGCTACTCAGTTTATTTCTCAGTTTTAAAGTGATTATAATTGTTTTAGCTTGTTCAGTTTCACACACATGATTTTCAGGTCTTTAAACATTTTGACTCAGTAGATTCGCTTTTTGTACAATATTTTCACCTTCTTCATTTATATTCGTGATGTTCTTCATTGAAGGCTACTTTTAATTTAAGACCTGAATTGTCACTAACTGCAGATACAGTGAAGAAATTCTCTACCTGACATTCCTGAGAAGACACTAATCACAGAACTTGGAAAAGGAGAAGTCAGTTGAAAAAAGACTGGCCTAGAGATTTAATTAAGGTACAGACACTCAAGGCCCTTTCCAAAACATAGCAAGCAGCTATTTGGTACCAACATAGTATGGTATGAATCACTGCACCTCATTATTATTCCCTAAAAAGGAAAACAAAACCAAAGAAAAACTCCCTCAAAACGTCTGCTTCCAAAGGACAAAGGCAATTAACGGGGGGGGGAGGAGAAGGGGGGGGAGAATCCAATGACAGTGTATTAGAGTGGCAAGGGAATTTCAAGATGCCATATGCATTAAGTTATATTTCCTAAATCAGGGCTTAAAGACAACACTAATTGTAGATTCCTCAGACCTGTTCAAAGAAATTTGCCCCAGGTTGAAAACATCCTGAGAGCACAACAAAGCTGGATTAATTTCCCTTCTCAACATCTGTAGAGGTAGAAATCCTTGTAGATTCTATCTTGGAAAAGGAAAATAAAGTACCACTAATATAAACATGGTAGTGGCTTAGCTGTGGCACAGAGTCTACCCAAAAATAGGCATAGCCATGCTGCCTTCAGTCTTCATATATTTGGTGTTCTGCACATCATGAAACACTCCTTTATTTCTACCTATCTTGAGCTATACAACCAAAAATGATCCATAATAATTTTATACATACTTCTTAACATAATCCAAGAGATGCTTCTAAAGAATAATAAAAAAAAAAAATGAAGATTCTTTATATGTATTACGGTTACGTTCATACACAAGTCAGTCACCCAATATCTCAATGACTGTTAATGAAACTGAAAGCCTAATTAGCAAGATGAGGGGAATAACCCCAGCGTTCTGGCCCACCTCCAATATGAATAATTGCATCTACCTATGCAACATCCCCCTTGTCATTTCAATTAGGTGAGATATTCCTCATAAATTGCTGGGTATTGTTTATAGTGCCATTGTAAAAGCTACTGCATTCTACCCTAGATATAGTTGCATTTTGATAGTAGCTATGTGGCAATTCCTACATATTTTAGTTACTCTATTCAAAAAGCCTCGTGCTTGCAAAAGGCTGTTATTAAAAAAAAAAAACACAACAACAACAAACACACACTAATTCATTGTGCATATATTACTGGAAGAAGTATAATATCCGTGTAGAACACAGGTAACACCTTAACAGGTATCGACGTACAAAAATATGTCAACCAGGTGTAAGCATTTCTTTGGCAATTCAGCAGCATAACAAGCAGCCACCTTATCACGCTATCACAACTCTGAATGTCTCAGAAATTAAGCCAAAGATAACACCTCTCCCTACTGACTGTGAAATCCTACCAGTATGTTAAAACACTCTTCTAAAAATTTATATATACACACATCAGACTGAACAAGGAAGAGAATGAAGTCAGCCACCAATCAGCCCTTCCAGGGCCTCCAAAACAACAGTTGCACCTATTTCTACGCCTTGCTTCCTGCTCAGCAGTATGCACATGCTGAATACCTGTTCCCCAGAACAGCCACTGATTCCTCCTCATCGCTTTCATTTTGTCTCACTCCCCCACCAACTCCAAAATTCTCCAAAAAGCCTAAATTTTGGATTAGAATTTATTTAAAAATCCTTCATCTGACTAAAAAATAGTTCCTACATGAAAAAGGATTTAAAACTTTGCTAGGTTTAATGTTGACTTAAAGAGGGACATCTGGGGTTTATTATTGCCTCACCATATCGGAGAGCTTTCTTCCTCTCCTCTTTTGGCTCTGAATTGCCACTGAAATGGTTATTAGTAAGTAAACTCCTGGATGCTTACATTAGCCATGCTAATATGGCCTACAGTCCTTTTATTGTGCACTCCTGCTTTAACTCTCCCTATCCCTTAAAAGATGAAGTTTTAACAGACTGTAAAATACACTTAGAAAAGTACTCACTGTTTTTAGTTATGAAAGCTAAAAGATCTCTTTTATTTTGGAAAATATGCAAGCAGATATCTGCATCAAAAATCCACATTAACACTAACTGTACTTACTATTTCATGCAACATTTCAGTAACCACGTCAGCAATTTATTGCTCCGCTATGGCAGTATGGAAACTTCTACAATAAAATACAGGCCAGGAGTGAAAAGAGCAGTAAAACCATAAAAAAAAAGTTTGCTTTTTTCTTGCCCTGGCCTCCTAGGACTGTAAATCTCAGGCTTTCTTTTTCCTAAATTGTCTTTTTTCAAGGATTACCGGCGTTATAAATACCTTTGCCTTCTACTAACTAGACACATTTTCTTCTGTAGACTCACTTCCTGTGGGAAATGTTACATCGAAAATTACACACACACACACGCGCACTATTAGAATTGCGAACGTTGCCGCACTTCTGTTAATATATTAAAAAACGCACTAAGAATAGAACAGCTTTCACTTCATCATTATATTCTATAAAAGGAATATCACTCTTGCATGGGAGATAGTAATATACGTATTAAAATTTATTTCAAAACACAGTAGAAAATAATTTCCATTAAGTAGACCTGCTGGGGAAAAAGCTGCACACACCAATGATTCAGCGTAAGTGTGCATCTGCCCTTTAAACACGCATAGCAGTAATAGCTTAGATGTAGGAGTTCAAATCATGGCCGGTCTTGCTGCATATACAAATTTGCATCAGGCAATGCTAAATTAAGAAGCACCTCCGATAAGTTTACAAGAGACAAAGAAAAAATTGGTTGTAAACTCTTCTGCATTGCAAAGATCTCTTTTGTCTGTCAATCAACAGAAAAGTATTATTCCACCATCACAAAAGGCAAACCTTTGGAGGCAGTATAGGTCTGTGTGTTGTGCAAATGTGCAGTTGCTAAGAAGCAAATATGCTTCTCTTCTAATCAAATAGCCCAGCTCAGCAATGCTGCTGGCTTGGGGCAAGAAGCAAATTCCACCAGCCACAAACTTAGAAACAGTCTTGAATTATTTGTTGCTGACCGCTGGCTGAACCCTGTCCTGATGAGCACCATCACCATTAGCCACTTCTCAGTGTATTCCATCAACCAATGGCAATAGCAGCATGCTACAGCTCAGGCTGCAAGGAATTGATCAAACAGGGTAATGAGACTATTTCTTCATGGAGGTTATTTTAAATGAATATAAATATTTTCTTTCTACATAATTTGCCACAAAAGGTCACTGAACTCCCTGCGATTCTAAAGAAAAATGCTGTGGTATCCCCTTTATATATTTGAGTTAGGATATAGCCAACAAACAATTCTGGGCATTTTTGATGATCGTGTAAATCTTAATGAGGTGGCATCCCAGACAATTGATTAGCGGCAACACTTTATCTTCACGTTTAGTTATGAACAAAAAGAAGATTTGGTGCTATTTTAGAAAATCATGATATACCTACACCCATAAAATCTTTCATGAGAGAATATATTCTGTGAACCTAAAGACTTACACTTTTACTATTACAATAGATCATGCATATTTAGCTGTGCTTGCCATACTTAGATATTATAGCCCTTTCTGTAGATTATTTCAGCTGAACTCGTATGTTAAAAATACCCAGTTTGTATCAGAGTCAAGTTACTGATAAGGAGACCCCCATTCAGACACCCTGTCTGTCGTCGTCGTCTTTAAAAGACTACTATAAAGAGACACCAAGAGATCCTTGAAATTTAATTCAAACCAACTGCTACAAAAACCTCACCAAGGCTCTCCTTTTGCCTTATGTAAGATTTTTAGTCCTATCGTTGCCAGTGCTAGAAAATTTCTCCAGTGCTGGGAAAGCACAATAATACTGATTTAAATACCAGTTTAATACTATTTTATTAACAAAGGCATTATACTAGGGTAGTGCTAAGTCTATGATAAATAAATAGTGCTTATTATTTGCTACTTTTAGGAATAATAATATAAAAATATTCCAATAGGGCAACTAAACACAATTGTTCATGTTTGAGAGCTCACAAGGTTACCTTGAGCAACTTCAAGAAAATACTTTCAACACGAAAGAAAATTTAGATTTACACCCAGGGATGAGTATAATTCATTCATCTGAGACACAGCACTTGAAAATGGTGCTTAAAATAAAAATTAAATATATATAAAGGATTTAAATTAGTTCACCTTGTCCTGATTAATAAGAGTTCACTTACATAATAATAGAAAGGGCTTTGGATTTTTTTTTTATTCTCCCAAAATATTCAAAGCATTTTTTTTTTAAGCAGAATAAAAATGTGTTATCTGAAACTGTTCTTCGTATTTTGTTGGCATCCTCAGGCTTTTCTTCCCCCCAAATGAATCTTTCTGACTAGTAGAGAAAATAAAAATCAAAAATAATTAAGAAATTAATAAGAACAATAGTAATTATAAAAAGAGTTTAGATCAAGAGGATTCTTCTCCCGCCTCCCATCTCCATCAGAATACTATTTACAGAGCATTCTTTTCTAACTCTTTTATCAATACTGTCATTATATCTTGTATGGCAATGAAATGCATCTAAGACTTGAATAGAATAAAGCAACTCAGATGTATTTGTTCTACCGAGCCACCATTTCTCAATATTTTTTTTTTTTAAGAAAAGTTGACAGCAAAAATAAAACTGTAGTTCTGCGATAAAAAAGATGCTCGGTTGGCTGGTTATTCCAAAACATACAGCTCATTACATCTGTTACACAGACCCTACAAATTCTTATTGTTTATCCGTAATTTCTTTAAAAAGTGAAAGTTCAAAAAAAAAAAAAAGTAGACAATTCTACATTAACTTTGAAGATCTATAAAAATCTGTGCGAGGACATGATGCTAGTACTATTCAAAAAGTACAAAAATCCTGGGAAACTGTATTTTAAACATGGGTGGAGGAAGCCGATTGATACACAAATCCTAATTTTTCCTCCAAGAGATCTCATATTATGTCCTAAATTCCTAACAAAAAAACCCAGCCCACACAAAAAAGCCCACACCAATATAAGCGGTCCCTTACACCACCAATAAAACCCAATATTCACTTGCAGGGGGTGGGGGGGGGTGGGGGAAATCAGCACCAACTAGCAGAAGACATCTCATCAACGGACTAACATTTGACAAAAATCAGTGGAAACAGCAAAGAAGCCAATACAACTTCCAGTGCCAAGGAGCCAGATGGCACTGCTGGAAAAATTATATCTACAGACTGGCAGCTTGATCCCATGTTTATTGCCCAAGGGAGGAGGAAGAGGAAAACAAGAGGTATTTCAGTGTGATGGAGTAAATCAATTATCACCAGCTCACTATGGCATTTTCACATTATTTTTATACCACATTCTAAATATCGCTCAAATGAATGAGAGCTCTGGAAGATTCCAGCGATCTGAGACAGAAGAAAAAGGTATGCCATATATTAAAAAAGCAATATGTACTTAAATGCACCTCTATCAACTGCATCACATAGTCTGTATTTTCAAATGAAATCTGCAGAATACGTTGTGGTTAACAAGTAAAAATGAAGTTTTTATTTTGCAGGTTTTATTTTCCAAATATTTTCCTAAAATTCCAAACATTATCTATACAGATTACAGAAAAAATATCTCTGCAATTCTCAATGTTATGACTACATTCTTTTGTGTATTTTCAACTCTTAACTTGCAGTTATTTTACATGCACAATTACAGAATAACCCTTTTGCTAAAATATTCCAAAAAGCTTTGATCTAAAAAGTTTGTGGTAGTCTCATCAATTATTTTACTGTTAAAATACAGTTATTACAGCTAGCTTCTGAAGAAGCTGTTAAAGGGAGAAAAATTACTCCACTCCTACTTTCATATAAGGAAAGCTGTTCTAGAAATCAGAAAGACAAACTTCCCCCCCCACCTTCATATGCATACCTGTTCAAATTACTAAACACAAAATAGACAGTATTATAAGAATGTGTTAGACTCTCCACCTGAAGACAGGCAAGGTTAATTATCTTTTTTAATTGGAAGTCAATGACAACACTTCCATTAACTTCTTTTCCAGGCAACAGTAATAATAAGGCCCATTTCCTGTATCCATGCTTGCAAAAAGAGTAATTTATCTGTTACCTACCAAAAAGACTTGGACCACCTTCACTTGTCTCCATCCCATTTTCGTCTTATAGCACAGCCATGTACACAGTCCAAACGTCCTTCTGCCCCCCCAATCACATTCTTTCAACACTAATCCTTTCCCCTTACCTCTTCCATGCAGAGTGGTGATGCACAAGTGCAGATACGTGAAGCACATAATAAACTAACTGCATCTTTGAATATGCATTGTGAGTATTTATACATCACCCATGTCCATATACAGAACTAGAAAATTTGACTGTTGAGGAACAAGCAAAAAGATGTTTTATATGAAGACTAGGATATCTCTCGAAAGTTATTATCAGGCTGTGATGTACTTTCCATTAAGGAACGTGTGTTCAGGTACACAGAGTAAATATTCAGAAGGCAGACAGGAAAACCTTGTTTAGACCAGAAGAGGTTTTCCTCCATTTTATAGTATAGGACCATTCATAATTCCTTGCCCAAAATGGGGCCAAAACTATTTCTGACTGCCCGCAGTAGAGAAGACAGGGCTAAGGTCCTCATGGGACATTACTTGTCATTATTGTGATAGTTAGTGGTGAATAGGCTCTGACTAATACTAGTTAAAACTGTAGTAATAAATTTAGTTTGGAGAGAAGGTGGCATTCAGCATTTTTATTCTGCTACTCTGAAGTCCTACTCTTGTAAGTAATCCAAGTAAGCATCTATGAAGAATTACTGAGGAAACTATCAATCAAACTAATACTGTCTAGTGACAGATGTCCAAAGGACATCCTGCAGCAAATTTTTAAGCAGTGAACAATACCTGCAACATCTTCTTGGTTAAGGGCAATAATGAACTTACCCATACAGTGGATATCATAAAGATTTAATTTACAGTGGGTTTTTTTCTTTGCAAAACACTTTAATAAACCTTTTCAGGGCATAGTTTTTACTTCTCCATTCAAAGTTTTTACTTTTCCATTCAAATTTAATCTCAAAATTCACAATATTAATCCACTGCAACCTCCCTTTCATTTAAAAGCAAACAAACCCAAATCCACTAAATTAATGCCTGGATTGCATGACACCTAACAGAAAACAGGCCCTTTTTGTACTTGCTTAAGCTCTACAGATACACTCTGCACTTCTACAGAAAGTACTAATCAGTTAAAACACAAAAACAAGAACATGGGGAAAATCTTTTTCTGTTCATTAGTGTTGATACACACTTCAGTGCATACAATAGATTAAATATGGGCAAAAATTCCTAATTACCAATTCAGAGAAAGAAAAGCCTACACCAAACTTAATTTTAATTCTTACTTTTATTGCAAGGCTATTTTTTTTTTCAGTTGGTTCCTATACCCAGGCACTCTAAGGCCTCATCCTTGACATGGAAAACATGAAGTACCACACAGAGCATTGTTTTACATATTTCTGATCTAGCCTAAAACAAACCATTGTGGTTTTGTAGAGTTTGTTCTCCCCTGAGATGTCTGGGGCTACTGCATAGTATATGCTGAAGGCTGACCCATTTTCCTGTCGCACTTGCTAGATATCAGGA
>NW_008824983.1:2036440-2054093 GCF_000699105.1 Pygoscelis adeliae | reverse complement strand
AATGCCGAGCAGCAACAATCTGTTGGACTTGCTCACCTCTGGAAAGGCACCCACCTCAAGGTGCCACTGAAGTAACGTGAAGCAGTGCTATCATCTACAATTGATGCATCTGTCTGTTTCTGGGAGGGAAGGAGTAAGGAGCAGAATGGAAGCCAACTTGCCACAACTGCTTGACAGGAAGAAAGAGGAATTACAGGGAAATCAGAACTTAGAAATTCACTCAGCTGAGGAAAGCATTAAGAAGGTCCTAAATCCATAATTAACAGCCTCCAAAACGCACTTGAAAAGTTTATCACATATCAAAGAGGCTGAAGGAAAACCTTCCTTCTTCCTTTTCATTTCAGCTATTTGTGATGTATAAAAAACAATCTAGAAAAACATTAGGCCAACAAGCAACATAAAGTAAACAGAAAAATCTATTGCACTTCAGCTTTCTGTTGTGGTTTTTTTTTACCATAATATTGTTAGATACCTTGAATAAAATTATGATCTAATATGAAAAAGAAATGGGTTAAGCAGATCATTATTTGTTTTTATTGTGGATATTGTCCTGCATAGTGGTGGAGCATACATGGCTCTTTTGTTATTGCTCAGTCACTGAAGCAACATAGATGAAATAAAATGAGCAACAAACCATGTCATCTCTCCCATGGGAGAAAGGTAAATGTTAAAAGAACACAGGGGTTTATTGTTTAATAGGAAGTTTTTCATCATGATAATTAGAAGTTCAAACATTTTAGTATCATCAATTTGTACACACTGTTAACCTACATGATGCCATTTTTAACTTTACTGTTGACTTTAATAGGGCCAAAATTTCACTTAAAACTTACTGCTTCCTATCAGAAATGAATCCCTTCTGTTCTGTGCAAATGGTTTAAATCAAAATTAAGTAGACTAGCTTTGCATATTTCACGTGCACTTTTTTTTTTTAAACTTCTTGCTTCTCCAAAATAAGTCATTGCTGCTATATGCACTGCTATGGAGCCTACAAATGAACAAACAAGCAAGCACTTCAGCTGCTTGTTCCTCCCGTAAGTTTTCAACGGCAGTCATGTGTGGAAAGTTAAAGACTCTTTTTAGTCTTCAAATATACTAATGACAGAAGGGGTGGGGGAAGGAAATATACCATCATTGTGTCCTTTATGGACAAAACAGTCAGTCTGTTGACATTTGACAAGAAGAGTTTAGGGTATGTATCCTCTCCTAGCAAGTACAGTGCAGCACTGGGACAAGCTGCCTGGGGATGATAGAAGTTCACCATTAGAGATTTTTAGGAAAGATGAGACAGGTGTCTGCCAAGAAACATCTCAGGCATGCTAAAGGTGATATACTGAATTTACTCTTAAGGTCCCTCCTATCCAACAAGGAGTTGATCTACTTTACAGCTTTTGACAATTTCAAAGTTAGCAGTCTCTTCCCATTTGTTAAGCAAACAGATTTGGGTCTGGGAATTTATGCATAGATGGTCCCATGTGCACCAATATCCTCATAAACTGAATTTTTAAAATACACTTCACATTAAGTTCCTCTTTAGTATGTTTTACTTTCCATTGCGTTCCATCAGCTTGTAAAAGATTGTATTCTGGGTGACATCTAAACTGTCCATGTCTCAGCCTAATTCCCTAGTGATGCATCCTTCCTCTGACAGCCTCAGCATACATTGGAAATTCTAGACTTCAGTCTTCCTGCTTGAGACCGAGTTGCTAATTACGATTTCTTAGAATTCTGAAAGCAACATTTCTGATCAGTCGTATTACCTTTTCAGCCACAAGTGTCCCAGAAATGCAGAAATACATTGCAATACATAGTATTTCCTCTGCTATACATCTGTTCAGACACAGCAAAAGAGTCTACTAAACTGTTGATGAAAACATAGAATTACCCACATATATCAAGATAGTAAGTTACATTATTTCCCAGTCACAATTCTGACAGTAACTAGCATACTCTCAAAACAAAGTTGGCATGCCAAAGTCCAGTCTTTACCCATTTCCCATGGCACTGATGCTATTGCCCTCCTGCCAGCTCCTAATAAGGGCAAAAAGAAGTCACCTTTTCTCACCAAAGATTGTGTCCCAGTAAACCTAGATCCTACTTCCCCTCAATATGATCTTTTTTAATCAAGCTTGAATATTTAAAGATATAAGAAATAAGAAAATATGTGTTTTTCTGCCTTCAAAGAGATCTACCTATGAGAAAAACAACACAAATAAAGAAGTTTCTCACTTCTTTGAATGGCTGTCATGAGCTTAGTTTGGAACTCTCCCCAGTACTGCAAAGCAAATAACTAATCTCCTAGAATAACTCAGGTAAACTTCCAATGCTGTCATCCCCAGAACAGCCAAACATCCTCTCCATGTACACGATTACGACACTAAAATAGTGGTAAACCAATACAAGACTGGGGGGATACGAAGGGCAAAAGGAGAGAGAAGAGGACAGAAAAATCCTAGCTGCATTTTCCACCCTCCAACCTTTAGTAACTCAGCTGCTAATACCGCTTAACTGGCTCAGTGATGGAACACGGGTTTTGCTTTAATATAGTGCCTCAAAAATAAACTCAGTAGGAATGTAGCTGAAGAAAGTGGGAAAATACTTGTATATGCATTGTACATAAAGATAAGGTCTTACACTGAACTCTACCCTTCTTCAGTGACAGTATTCAAACCTTTACGCCTACCAAATAGAGAAAAAAGAAAAAAACCTTAATCAGTACTTGTATTTGAGACTTAAACTGTCAAAAGAAGCAGCATGCAAAATTTAGTCACAATTTTTCATTCTCACTTGATCAAAAGACAAAATGTGACGTTCATGCAAAGGAAGTACTATGGATCACGTAAAATAGTTGACTCAAGCCTGCAAAGACTCGTATAGAACTTTTCCAGAGGAGCTGCATGAAAACAAAGTGCTAACACCTGTTGTTGCATCCAAAATTATACCAAGGAAAGCATGTTGCAGGGAGCAACAAATTCTGCTCATTTTCAAGACTGCACTCTGATGACAAACAGTTAAAGCACAACTCCTTCATTTATTCTGATTCCTCAAAGTTCTCCAAATGTCCTGTTTTGCTTGCTTAGGCCATACCTTCCTTCACTTCAACTATGGGGAATTTTTAGTATGAGATTCTCACCCTATTTAACAATTTTCTACTAAAAAGCGTATTTTATTCCTAAGCTATAGCCAAATATGATAATCTGAAGAGCATACGAGTCCCCAGACACATTTTTAGTACTTCTTTCATCTTTACACGCTCAAAGCAACATTTCTAGACCTTCCACAGAAATGATGATGATCTAAATTATTTTATCACAGCATTCACTGTGATCTTTTTAGATCCAGTAACTACCCAATCACATACTCCCTGCAGAGCTAAACAGACATATCTTCTTCAGAAATGGTTGGTTCACTCACAGTACTTAGAGAGTCAAAAAGTTTGTTCCTTTAATATCGATGGAATTTCCTACTATGGAATCAAGTTACCATACCACAAAACAAAAAATTTTACTGTTAAAAAAATCCCATGAGATCATAAAAGAAGATTACACTGTTAAATAGGAAAGTTTCAGCATGGCATTGAACCTAGATTTAATACCATCCTAGGAAACCTGAAAGTTAAATGGAAAACAGTAACTTTTTCCCCATTAATGTCTCAACCAAAAATGAGTTTGTTACCAACTTTAAAGAAAGTCTTACTATTTCAATTTTTAAGTATTTGGTATGCTTTGGTTTTTAACTGATCAAGACATATATTCTCCACTACACACATTCTTCAAAATACAGATGGAAGGGGAGTAAGAATTTACAAGACATAACATTGTTATACAATGTACTATACAAATACCTGTCATTTAAGTTGCAAGAAACCTAGTCATCAATAAGTGAAAAAATACCCTGCTCAAAAATCAATTATGTTGAGTCTTTTGTATAGAGAAGTAGTACACCTTTCAGGCAACTGGTATTAATGAGTAGACATGGCTATAGAATCTCCATCTGTTTTTCTGACAAAGCTGTGACTACTCCAGTCTCTCATTGAAATTCCATTAATCTGGTGCACCAAGGACCAATGCGAAAATCAAAACTCCATCTAACCCTTTATCAGCTCACAATAACCTACAAGTGAACTCTGCCTGTTAGCATACAGCAAGTTATGATTTCGCTATCAATCAGGCTGTTAGCCAATAAAAAAAAAAATCAAGTTAAGAAAGGAGTGCCTGGCAGTGCTGTTTTGTTTTGTCTGTCTTGTTTTGGGGTTTGTTATTTTATTTGGGAGTTTTGTTGTGTTTTATCCCTTTTCCAATTTCTGTAGGGTGTCTGGACACGTAAGCCTATGCATCATTCTCCTTCGTTGTGACTTAATTGCTGCCAGCAATCAAGTCAAAGCATCACTGAAGTGTGCTTGAATTTCATTAGAAGATATAACTTATGCTACTTTCCTACAGTACCTAATAAACCATAAAGAAACCAAAACACATATGGCTTGAGGGAATAACTGGAAAATTAGGTGGCCATTTGGGAACTGAGTGAACTTTTGAACCAGAGGAACAGAGAAAAAGAAATATTAAAAGGAAAGACAGACTTAGAATGCACACAGAGACGTGGAGGTTTGACCTTTTCAGTACCTAGAAAATTACATTAGCATTATGAAAAATACATATCATGTTTAGAGTTTATAATCCATCAAAGTTTAGATACTTTGTTAGTGCCTACCATAAGGTAAAAGTCAAAAGGACAACATAACAATCAGATTTGACAAAAGGCCTTTAGGTGACCTGTGCTAATTTAGTTATCCCATACTTATTGTTAAATGGATTATCTCTCTTGTAATTAATACACCATTAGACAAAGGTCACACAAAAACTCCAGGATTTTACAGTGACTGTAATGTACACGTAATACACTAATTCTTTATCTGTTACCAAGCGGGTGCCTTCACAAATTATATTTTGACGGTAACACTGCAAAGTCAAATAGTGACACTTTCAGAAGTTGTACAAACCTTGCAGTCTAACTCAAGTATATAAAGGTAAATGCCTGTTTTGTTTTTTATTTCAGCAGAAAATGTATAAAAAAGGCTTTACATAAAAATATGAATGTACTCAAATATAAATAAAGAACACCTCAATTTGGTTACCTACAGTTAGGCCCCTCTGTTAATGCTGAGAGCCTTGATCCTACACAAATGGGGTTTTACACCTGCACAGAGCCCTGCTGATCTAAACTGGCAACCATTAAGATCAAACATCTACCTTACGGATCCAGCTTCTTGAGTAGGATTTAAATATTGGACATTAACAGACTGGTAAAAAACAAAAATACAGTATTAAGCTTCAACAAACCCATTCGTGCCTATGAGAGCTGAAACAAATGACACCTCTGAGGATCAATCCACCTCTTATAAGATTCTCCCAACATACATTTTCATACATAGTCTAGGTGGCTAGACTTGAATGATGGACTATATACGTTAAAATCAAAATGGTCTTAGAATGACACACTGGACATTCAAAGAGGAAAACTGAAACACTCCTCCAATAAACGAAAGTATTTACAGATCAAAATCTACCACCTTTTCTCAACTGTTCCTCATGCTGCACTCCCACTACATAATTGAAGAGGATTTATCATAAAACATAGAAAGACCAGTGAGGTAAAATCATCTTAAATATAACAGAATCGCACCCACTATATTTCTACCTGAACTGGAATGGATTAGCCAAGATATTGTTGGGCAGCTATTATACCTACCCTCATAATTATAACTTCCAAAATAGGCTAAAAATTAATCACCCATCTGTACAAACTCATATGGTATTTCATATACTCTTGCATCAGCATTCTTCAGCCATTCATTATTTAGGTTTATGAACATTATCACTTTTTTCTTGATTAAGTGTTTTGAAACAAATCTATAATCATATCTCCTATTAAATAGTCATAGAATTTTGTCACATACCCTTTATGCAATCACTACCATGTTATTAAGTTACAATTAGCAATAATGTTAAGATTATGTTTGTAAGCAAAAATAAATACATGGGAAGTTGCATTCATCTGTAGTTTGGAAAATTAGCTTGGGTTTTCTAAAAGCCATATTCAATTTGACTGATAATTACATTTACATCAGAAAGCAAAAAGCCTTGGTTTTATTTTTTTAACAGAAGGTCACATTGCCAAAATGCAACAAGCTCAATATAAAAAAAAAAGTGTGATTATTATTGTTACACATTTTACAGAGTTCTGGATATAAAAAAAAATTGCGTTATTCTGAATCAGTGGTTAGAAGGTTTATCACTTATGCATGTACTTGACTTATCCCTGTTCTGCAATAGACATAATTTTATACCTCATAAAAGCAATTTATGTTTCCAAAGGGAATAATCTGGATAACATAAAATGTGGAGTGCTATGTTGCAGGAAGCATATTTTCATTCAGCAATTGTATTTCGAGATGGAGCTGCACAGTTTGATCATCATATCATGTCAGAAAACATCATTCACTAGTAAGTCTATCTAACTTCTAGTGCCACAAATTAATATACATCGTTAATTTATTTGTACATATACTTAATTTATTGCCATGTATTATCCATAGAAGGTATTTATATTATGTATACAATAAACGAATCTCAAAAATATGGACACTATGCTAAAGCAAGCTTGTTAACTGTTGAAATATTCAATTGTTCATGTCTTCAGAACAGTCGCATTTAGCATTAAATTTAATGAATACAAAATAAAACAACACGGAAAACAGCTATGGAGCCTAGATTTTTTTTTTAAATGCAAACTCAAATTTAAAATTTATATAATAAAAACATTCTACAAAAGACTGTCTTAATGGAAGGAAACATTGTAGGAATAATTAATTTAATATTTTATGAACCTATTCTGCATGGAATTTGCAGAAAAATATCAATCATGTAAACTGTTTCATTATTTATTAGATAAATAATACAGTAAGCCATTAAGTAGCACAATAAAATTAAGCAAGAATCTGATAATGTTGAATTAACAAACCATTTGTTACTACAAATATTCACACTTTTTTAGCCACTGATCTATCTTTAAAAACATAGGCATCTACAGAAGATGCTTTGTTATGAAAAAAAACTGAGTTTAAAAAAACCCATGTAAAATTTGAGACAGCTTCACTATGCTCTAGGACCACTAGAGAGAGCTCTTCAGTTCCTTTAAAGGTTCTTGTAAAGGTAAGGAAACTGTCCAGCTGTGATGCTTATCTGTTTATATAATTTCCAACACTAACATTCGCCTCACCAGGATCTCATTACATGAGTTTGTAGCAAACTGGCAAATCTAGAACGTTTTAAGGTAAACAGTGTCACATACCATCAGAAGGTGCTTCATCGTCTTTATCATACCGGTCAGATGCTATTGAGATACTATCAGGAGGCAAAGAAAGAGAGCCCTCAGACTCTTCCTCATCTTCCAATTCTGTAAAAGTAAAAAATACATTGCTAGTTAAAACAGTCTATCATACAAACACAGACAGAATCCGAAGACAAATATTTTCATTAGTAAGGAGGATACCAATTCCTATCTGAAACAGAAAAAAGGCCATTTCTCACGGACTCTCATAACACGCACCTTGTACATTCAAGCGCTGCTGTTCTAGGGCTACCTTCTAACCGGCCGTGTACATGTGGCTGCAGTGGTGGTTTCCCTAAACGCTGTCATATAATAAACCCGCTCCCAGTGCTGCACAGCTGACAGCTTCTCTCACGGCGGGGGAAAGAAACACACACACCACAGCAAAGAGGTGGGCAAGGGAAAACACTGGCAGGAGGAGAAACGGGCAGTGCCAAGCTCCGAAGTTCTGCCTGTCCGAGTGCAGGAAGGAGCTGCAGCGACTTCCCTTCCAGGAACTGCCAAACTACTTTTGGCAGCAGTTTGTCGCCCTCTGCCCACTTTTGCTTTTCTTCACCATAATTAGGTGCTACTTTGCAAATGGTGTATGTGTATGTGTATTCCTCCCATGAAACTAAAAATGGAATCGCCTTCTGACAGCACCCGGTCCGAACCTGTGGCTTAACGCAGCATTCTGTTGATGAGTTTCTTACACAGCTGAGAGCCCTACTACAATATATACAAGATCTACATTATTAGCTAACCTATGCACTACACTGATCAGAGTGCATTAAGTGTGAAGGTCTGGGAAAGGTAAAATGAAATCAACATTAGTCAAGGCTTTCATTTAATTAGACAAAAATTTAAGTTCTCTCTCCCAAAACTCACTACCTTTTCTGAGATTTTTTTTTAGTACCATCTAAGCGGATAAAAGATGGGAAAATAACAAACTACACTGTTCCTTTAAAAAAAAAAATCAAGTCTTGGTGAAGAAGGAAAATCCAATAATTAAATGTGATAAAAATCACCAAACCAAAATCATAAAGCTGATGCGCCAACAGATCAAATGACCCTCAATTTTCTTAAAATGTATATAAAGCTAAATTGCTCAAGCATTGGCTTTTGGTATATTCATATGCAGAAAGCTTTCCAGAGACCTCCAGACATGCTTCTCTATTCATGTGTTTGCTTTTAGAGCACTGTATCGGATAACTAATTTCTCAGAATCCAAAATAAACCCCACGCATCGTGAAAGTATTCTTCTCCACAGACATATGAATAACATTCATCAGTAGGACTGTCTATCTATGGCTGAGAGTTTTACTGCTTTGCTTCCCATTTAATAGTGGAAAATCATGGAAAATTCAGAGTCCATGCTCAAAAAGCACCACAGTTGTTCAGAAAGAACAGCAAGTTTTCTATGCAGATAAGACAACAAAGCCTGATTTTTGCCTTGCTGGAGTTCTTTTACAAGCCAAGACTGCTGAATACCAAATTGATTTTCCCTTCATTAATTTAGTATGCTTTTCTTGGGAAAGCTTCCTTTCAAGCTCCCATGCCATATAACAACTGCTTTGAATCTGAACCCAACTCCAATCTATTTTTGACACGGCCATCTTCCAGTAGCACTCCAGCCATCGTGTTAATCTGATCAAAATATTTGCATTTCATCACACCTGTCAAACCAATCAAAGTAAATTATTCCTCTCCAGGATTCACCTCTTTCTCCAAACAGAAAGCCAGAGACCAGATAGCACATGAACAGAAAATATTATGCCATCTTTACAACCTGCATGATCATCTTTCACACTTACATGCCAGAGACCAGTTGCCTGTCTCTGTCATATATATATCTTCATTAGATTATAGACGGCATATAAAAAGAGCAAACATGATATTCACAACCTATACAGTATCAAAAGTTGTTCCACTCTTTTCCTGTCCTAAACTTTTACTAGTACTAGAATGCACAGAGTATGTGCACATATAAACCCCCACCTCCAATACCCTGGCTGTCAGTCAAAAATGTCCTCTTATCAGCTATGCATAAACGTACTATCATTTAACCTTCAAGAAGGTGCCAGCATAAATTTAAAATATTAGGCTATATTTCTAGAGGAAAACACTTCCACAAACACCACACTCCAGCACTCAAAATTCATGGGATGAATAGTAAGACTACACCTAAGTATATCTAAATGAGTAGCACTTATGGATGAAAATAGGCAAGTACACATGTAGAAAGAACGTCTCCAGAGAATTTTGCCCCACTCAACTAATATATAATCGCTTTCAGAGAAGTTGATTCCTTATGTAAGTTTCAATAGCTGCACTGTTACCCTGCTCTTCCATTAAATCACAATACTACCATTTTCTAATTATGCTAAGGATTTCAAATTCAGTAAACCTTTGTGCTTTGCATTCATATAAAATCCAGATGACCTAGAAACAAGGAGCTTTTTAATACACACATATTTAGGGCACACCATGCACATACTCTAGGTATATACTATATTTGAAACAACAAAAACTATTGGCACACCAAATGCAGATTTACAATAAAACAAGTATCTGTCCTAAGTCTACAATATCGAAGTTCAAAATACTCCTAAACCAAAACAAAAAAAATGTTGCAGTATTACAAAGAAAGAAGTTATAAGCTCAGTGCTTTTAGAGAGTTTATAGTCTTCAAAGCATTCTCTAGATGTTAAACCCTAAATAAAGGCTTGAAGAGTTCCACGGGAAAAAAACTCACGGAGAAAGACAATCAGGACAAATATACAGATCCCACGTCATACAATAGTATGTTTAGGTACCCACACTTTTTTTTTTTAATGTAAAAAATGTGGAGAATAGGTCACAGACACTAAATACAGCTACAAGCAACCTGTAGCCCTGCAGGACTAGATTAAACTAAAAATCTTCCATTTTTTATTTTAGGTCAAATAAATGTATTTGTAATTTTATATTATACACTGAAATGCAATCCTTAAATCATCTAATTTGTATAGAAGAACTGCAGGCATTTTGATAGGAGAGGTGAGTCAGTGTGCTCTGGAGCTTTAACAGGCAACGTTCCACAATGTTTTTATGTGTTCACATAAAAGAATGACTACAGGCTAGTATCAACCTTGGGTTTTTTGCCTCCTAATTCTGGTAGGGTTAAAAGACATCTTTGGAGCGTATGCTATGCACTTCACATGCTCCTCCATCAAGGTGTTGCACTGCAGTTTATACTCCACCTACTGAGGAAGACTAGATAGAATTGCATTCGAAGCTACACGTGTTACTCCTTGAACAGTCAGAGGAGTCAGTGTTGAGCAGCACAAGCCACTACTCCTCCCTTCTGATGCCAAGTACCTAAAAATACACCCGAAAAGCATCAATAAATTAAAGAAAAGCATTCAACTTGCATTTATGTAATAGAAAACCGAACTACAAAGCAACAATGGGCATCAGGTAAATGTATCCAATACAATTTGCAGGCATAATTGAAAGCATTACTGTCTAATCAGACATCTAAAAGCAAAGCATGCTCAAACGAAATGTCTATAGACTCATTAGTTGGCAGCCATTCCATTACAATCACACATAATGTCAGTAGTGCCTTGAACCTGTGCCAATGACAACAGCATAAATTTTGCATCTCATTTCTGTGGTCATAAAATTAATGATCAGTTTAAAAATACTTCTTTGCAAAAGTTATTGCACAAAGAACTGACATGAATGTGTCCCTGTTATGTAGTCACAAGGATAATTAAGGAGTTGATGCTCATTAATATAGTTTCTTGTTTCCCCAGAAAACCATATGATTTATCTGGAAGTTGGAAAAAAGTTTAATTAACAGTAGATAAGTTAACAGTTACAACAATAACAAGAATATGTATATGAACTGACCCTATTCTCCAGTTTCTGCAATTTAAACTAACCTCTTACAGGTTTGATAGCTGAATCAGTATTTTATGTTATCTGTTAAAAAAAACCATAAAATGTCTTTCCTTATTAAATGCTACCTTTTTCGTTACAGCTTATTTATTGATTTAGGAAATACTGCATACCAAAGGATAAGTGTACAACATTAGGACTGGAGCATAAAAGACAAACTCTCCTCATTGTAACAAGAGCTGCACTTCAGTCCCTGCCTCCTACTCTGAAGATTTCCAACAGATTTAGTTGGTACAAGCTGAATATAGTGAACAGGACTATATTACTTTATAAGCATCCAGTTTAAAAAAAAACAATCCAGACTTCGTTTTTTCCTCCCAGGAACTGAATTTCTTCTGCAATGGTGTGATTCTAGTAATGAACTCCTAAGCATTAAAGATACTGCTTCAGCCACTAAATCTAAAAAAGAGCAAGCAAGATGTTTCAGCCAATGCCTCCAGAAGAGACTTGCTAGCTCAGGGTCCCCAGATCACTGAACACTTTCATTTTATTTCTAAAAAAGTCTAGACAGAGCGATGCATTAAAATTGTTCAAGTATAAGCAAAATAAAACAACTCACAAAAATAAAAAGACATGCAGGCCAAAACACCCTGCTTCTTGCCATTTTGGGAGGTCCCAAGTCACAGCAGGTTGAAATCACTTCCTCCTGTCCAATCTCTGCTCCGCTAAGAACCCACCAAACAAAGAACTGGATGAAGACACCAAGCACATAAATGCAAGGTCCTCACTACACAGTTTTTCACAAAAATAACTAGACAAAGTTGCTTTCAAGCTGGCACAGGTATACTTTAGCCTCTTGATAGCTACAGCCGATTTTTTAAGAAGAGATGCTGCTGACCCAATCTACCAGTCATCTTGCAAGACTGGATTCTTCTGACAGCCACTTTCTTGATATATGCTTTGCCATGTGATCTGCTCTGACACATTCATTCCTGAAGAGTCTTCTAGAGTCTCATATTAACATGATGGTTTTCAATGGCTTGTTTTGTAAAGGTCAAGTAGGAATTCTTTAGCAGCTGTTTGTTAAAACAATACTGAAACAGCATTAGGTTTGTAAGGAAATACGCTTCAAGAAAGAAAAGCAACACAACTTTAACTTGCTGAGCTGCCTCTCGTTCTGATGATGCACATCAGGGTAAGACTATTTTGTGCTGCACTGGTGGCTGTATCTTGTGCTGCTTGAAACTGCACTTGGCAGGGACACTTCACAGATAACAGCTGCATGTAGCTGAAAGGGACAGCACAGTGACTTGCCTACAATGAAACCCTCCAGACTTCCAGGATTGAGTGATATTTGGCACACTTCTAATACATCTGATGGTTTCTCCAGAAATACGTCATGATAATCCTCAAAGGACTGCATAACAACCAAGCCATATCTTTCCCATTTATGGTTAAATACTAACGATGTATTTATGCTCCTGACTGAAAGCTCAAAGTGTGTTAAAATATAGCACTCACATCCTCTGATGACCACAAGCTATCGCCTCCCTTCTCAAGTCCAAAAAGACTCCTACCTGCTGCCATTTCCTGAAAAACAGAGTGTACAGAGACAAAAAGGAAGTAACACCTCCACACAAAACAGGAAAAAAAAAAAAAACAGAAAATACAAAGCCTTTGCATATAGGGCTACTCTATCAGCTTGGCTATTTCCAGGAAGCAGATGTCTCAGGCTCCAGATACTCACTGCTCTACCAAGAGCCAAAGAGGCATCTGAGTCATTTAAAGGCTTCCTACAGGTGCTCCCAATAATTACACAGAGAACACCACCGATGCTCTAGAGACACAGGTTTATCTTCTACCATACTACGGTGAAATGGAAATTAAAGTGGACCTTCATCAGTTTTCATCGGACTCAAAAGTGGTAGTTCAGCAAATGTCAAATCATACTTTTCTGCGTAAACACTGCCAAAGTCATGTGCTGCAGATCAGATATAAAGTGCACTGAGTGCTTTATGGGGAACTCGTTCTGCAAATTCCCATATTATGACTCGATTTGGCTAGTACTTTCAGTGTCTCACTTTCAACACTGAGCCAAAATCTTTTGTGAAAAGTGATTAAAAATATATATTTTACTAAAATAAATACAAAGAACAGATGGCAAGTGAGCTTCAAACACAAATACAGTTTCTAGGGCTTATAGTGCTTCTGCCAACTTTAGCACTATTTTTAGCATAAACTGAAAACAAGGTTCTTTTAACTAAACATTTTGGCAGCCATGGTATTGATTCAATTAATCTCAAAACAGAGAAATGCCAAAAACTGTATTAACTCAGAATCTTTGACGAAGTCAAGACTTTTATATCCCTAGAGGAATACTAGTCTTATAAAAAATGAAATCTAATTTGTATGAAAGTTATCTTAGTTTTCAAGTTCCCTCCCAATTCTAAGATCTAGAACAGGTCACAGTGTAACTATGGGATTTTGCTTAAACTGCTGAGATGAAGAGTCAAATATTTCAAATGAAAAGGAAAAAAAAGCAGCAGTGTCTAAGAGAAGACGACATTTCTACCAAGTTCCTTAATTTAAGAATAAAATAAAAATAAACATTTAATAACATAACTCAATAAAGAAAAATAAATTTTGTGGAAAGATTAGTGGTTTGGATATTAATATAATTGTACATTTTTGGTCATAAGAACAACATGCACTTCCTTTGTCCGTAAATCAACATTACACTTAACTGTAAAAGTCAGTGTGAAATCAGATAAGACATCACACATGAGAATTAAATATTTTCCTGCACAATTAATTTCATGTCTTGAATTTTCACATGTACCACTTCCCCTAGAAAGCTTCATTTTTTCAGTGTGTAGACACAAAAGATGCTTTTGCCAGCATATTTACTGACCTGACAGACAACGCAAGAAGGCTTATTTTTAAGAGGATGCAAGAAAGTCCTTAAGTTCATCAATCTGCACTTTCTGAAAGTTAAGATATATGCACATGGATGATTTTGGTTTTAAGGAGCCTGGTTCTACTTGTGCGCATGCTTTTCAATTTTTTTTATTCTTTTAAACCTCCTTGCCTTGTCTTTACGGAAGGTAAGATTTTGTATGCTAGTGGCCAAAGCCCATACAACAAGAGCTCACATACAATACCTTGGTCAAACTGACTAGTCACCACATGCAAAGCCAGTGGAACTCCAGGAACATGCAATGATGAAAGAAAGTGGAATGACAAGCTGATGCCCACAAAGCATACCTGCGGAACAACTCACAGGTTGAAGGAGCTGCTGTTTGGGAGACCAGAGTCAAGTTTCATGATGTTATACAGGAAATATATGAATTTTGAAAGCATTAGTCCACTATAATCGGCCTCCAAAAGATTCTTCTGGATGCCTCTGGAAGGATGACAGGTCACGACTCACAAGGTTCTTGAAAAGAGCTGATATAGTATGATAATTAGTGCAGTATGATAATTACTATACCATAATAATATGGCACATAGTATGAATCATTCTTCACTTTCCCTTTCAGATACAAAGATTATTTTATTTGCATTAAATTAAAAAAAAGAGTAACTGCTACCACAAAACATGGAAAAGCAAATATGAAGTTTAAATGTGCACAGTAGTTTTTATTCTTCCCAGTTTGTTTCAGTGCAGTTTCCACCCCTCCTTTTTTCCTAAAAGATATTCTCCTTTTTCACCTTATATTTTGGAGTATTTCTTCTTTCTCTGGAGTGGGGGGAGGAACAGGAAAATGTCTGACCATCACTGCCACCTCAGTTTTTAATCTTTTCTCAAATTTTCCATTTTTCAAATGTCTAGGTGTGTACAGCGGTATGAATGGGCACAAAAGTTGACCTCACTCAGCTGCTGCCACTGCTTTGTTACACTAGTAGCTGGCCAAGAATCTGACTGCTTACCTCCATGTGGGTCCTTTGTTCTACACCTACACGAGTCACGCCTAATTTGTACAGGCCTAAAGTAAGAATGATACAACCAAATAAAGTTTAGCATACACTTCTTGAATTCTGGAAGTTATACCAACAACCCATACCACTGAACCACATTCCCTCAAGTATTTTGCAAATAAGTGCAGGCTCCTATTTCTTGTGAATTTTTCATATTCATGCATGTAAATGAATTGGGAGAAATTTATCCTTGCTTGTGGAAGACAATGGTATAACTTTAGAGCCCTCTCATTTTATTGACAAATACTGAAAGAAAAGAGAAGTATCAGCATTTGCAAGCTTCACCATTTGTACATAGTTCTACAATCTGAACCAAAGAGACACATCATGAAAATTAAAAATTAAAAAAAAAAAGCAATATATCCTTCTTAAGAAGTAAATGCACTCTAATAAAAAGAATAAGACTGAATACAATTTTCACAGAAATCAGAGCAATTCATACGGTAACAATTACAGACTATATCAATTAAGTCATCCATTTTACTGGAGATAATGAAATCTCATCTTTATTAATAATTTGTTGAATCAGAAAAGAAATTCTGAATCAAATTGCCAATGGAGAAAGTAAATAGACTAGAATATTCTTGACCTTTGAGAAAAAGCAAACCAGTAAATGCAAACTCTGCTCTTTGTCGACAACTCTCATGTTTATTAGGGCGTCATAGCCTCAGAAAGTTATTAAATCTTCAAAAATATGCTCTCCAGAAAGTCAGATGCATTTGCAATGAAACAACCATCCCACCTAATTTCATGTTAGTCATTTTCTTAATAAAATAACATTTGACTTTTCCACCCTTAATTCTGTTGGACAGTAAGGAGAGGAGGGAAACTACATTTTCACTTCAGTAAGGGTGCTGAGGTGCAATATAAAAAAAAAGAGCAAATTATTTTAATGCAATTTTTAAAGAATCACATAGTTAGAGTTTACAAAATCTTGGCAATCTTTGGGAAGTTTCAAGTTGTATTTTCTCCTTCGGTTGAACTGTTATGACTGTATAACTTGACTTAAACAGGGATAAGAAATGTATGAACTTGTTGTGCCTTGTCATAACGTTACTTGCCTAACACGACTTACATATTTGCACTTTATCGGGAGGCACGCTGTAGCCTACACATTTGAACCTCCTTGTCCAGAAACAGACAGTTCTTCAACCACGGCAAAAAGCGAGGCTTTGCATAGGCTTTTTTGACCTCGCGCTGTGACCCTCATACCAGCATCCACAGGCTATAGGTCACGACCTCAAGAATTAGCATCATGGAAATAAGAGCCCTTCCAGGTTTAGTTACAGAACAGAACACTGGAGCAACAAACTCCTCAGTCTTTTCTAAACTGAACTCTGCAGCTTTGTTTTAACTCCACTAGAAGACAATAGATAACCCACACTTCAGCTTTCATTACTCGCACACTAAATCACCTCCTCTCCAACTAAACCTCTGAGCTCCTGCCGCACTATGAAAACATTCATTCAGCGCGGATCGAAAGCCAATATCATATTGCCACTAGATGATCCTATTAAAAGGTTAAAGAAACATCACTACGGAATTGAAGACTTTCGCAGTGTTAAGGAAAAAGGCTGAAATAAGTTATCCCTACTAAATTTTATCTCCTAAGCAGGCTGCTTCGCATACACTTCCTCTGAAAAAAAAAAAAAACCCAACAAACCCGTATCACATGGTCTTTCGCAATGCTACGCTATTGCTAATTAAGCCAGACAGAACAGGCTCCATTTATATTAAATTCTGAACTCTATTTCCAAACTAATCTTTTCATCAGCAAGCGTTCTCAGATGCGTCTAATGAAGGAAATGGGACCTAGCGCTCGCGCGAGGGCCCAGCGGGAACTTGGCGGCTGGGAAGCTCTCCCCCGCTTTCCTCAGCAGGGGGAGCCAGCCCCCTCGGCCTCGAGAGGCGACCCGGGCGCAGCCGAGCACCGCAACAGCCCGCACCCTCCCCTCGTTCAAGCGAGAGCCCGTCACCGGGCAAAAACACAGCAGAGCCGGGAAGAAAAAGGCAGGAGGTTTACCTTTATCCTGGAATTCTTGAGGGTAGCTGCCAAAAGAAGAAGAAACAACATAAAGCAGTGCACACTTGCAAATCCACGGTACTAGAACATTGCGTAGAACAACTACTAGTTTTCAGCCAGTTTTGTAGCTGAAACTTAGCGCTGCAAGTTTTCCGTAATCATTTTTAAGTCTTTATTTTTGGCTAAAGTATTTACTCAGTTTTTCTCTTGCCTTTGCAGCTGAGAGAATCCCCAGTCGCTTCAAAGACGACTTGGACAAAACCAAACTCGGGTAGATCAGCCTTTTCTAGGAATATACACCTACTCAGATATTTTAAGGTATAAACATACAAAAGCATCTTTAATTTTAGTAAACCTTCTAAATGTTAACAGATTTCAGAAAGTTTTGTGCACGAGTAA
>NW_008824983.1:2024145-2036357 GCF_000699105.1 Pygoscelis adeliae | reverse complement strand
GCAGTAAGTTATCAAATCCAAGTGAAAAAGTATTAATAATTAACCAGAAATTAAAACGTTAATGCATGCCTAAATTAAAAAGTCATTTTCAAATAAGAAGACCTCAACTTATTTAATGCCTAAAAAAAGAAAAAATTCTATCATCCCAGAGGGAAAAAATACTGTTTCTTCAGAGCTAAATCTTGATATTTCAGAAACAAAGATAATCATAGGATACAGCTTGATGTATAAAGATAAATAATCAGGACAGAGTTATGTAAAATGGTATCTCAAGAAGCATGCATGGACAAGAGTTCATGTGAAAAGAGGATTTCACCAGAAATAACTGGCGAACAAAATGCAGCTGCCAAGACCATCTTTATAGACGACAAGCAGTAGCGCGTGTTATCAGGCTGGTCAGTAAAGAGATGCTTACAAGTAACGAGCAGGAGAGAAAGGAAGGGTCTAGGGATAAGAAACTGAGAAATGCAAACAGAGACAAAAGGCCAGATCTAAGAAATCCTACGTAGCAAGTAGCAGTAATAGTTAGGCACAGCCCAATATGTGGGATGTGAAAATCAAAGACGACTACAAAGTGCATGTATTTTGCAGCCTGCATGAAAAGCAAGACGCTGTTAACAGTGAATAATATTACAGGAGACAAGGAAGGAATTAGAAATTAAAATAAGATGTGAAATCATGGGGTCATGTAAGTGACTAGGAAAGGATTCAGTGTCAACTGCGCTCATAACTGCACGTTCCCTCCTTTGATATTTCATCATCCAAAAAAACATAGTTGAGTCGTAAGACTGAAGAAAAAAAGTCACTAGTGCTGTATCTGCAAGTCATCTGTACAGTCCCAGTTAGCTCAATAACCCAGAAGGGGAAGCACGAAAAAAAGAGAAAGAAAATCCCGGTTGCTTAAAAAAAAAAAGTTCCCTAAGCATTTACAGCCTGAATCAAAGGCACACAAATCTTCAATTACAAGGTTTTGCCACACAACTCATGTCTTCCTGCAGTGAGTGTGATACAAAGAATGATGCCTTCGCCAGATGATTGTGCTGTCTTTGAAATTGTAAACAAGTTGCCACAGAGGCAGGAGCATGTCATCAAAGTAAAGGTTAGGAGATATCCAATGGGAGTAATCAGTAGAAAACCACTTTAGAAACAACAATGGGAGAAGAACAGCAAGTACCAGATTATATCCTAGTTGATTGGAGCTGTAAGAAAAGAGATTTTGCAAAGAAAATGTTGTAGCACAAATAAAACTACAGCCAAATCTCTTTAGCTGAATTGTTTGACTGAAATTAAAACACAATAGAACAGTCTCAAATCATACCTGATACTAAAAAAAAAAGAGCAAAAACCACAGCCCTCTGCTTGGTCTGTCATAGTACTCCATTATTTTAATGCTGCTGAAACAAACTTACGATCTGTAAATAGTTTCCAGTTATGTTTCAATTTTCTATTACAGACAGAGCTAAACGACAGAATATACAGTAAAGCACAGTCAGCATTGAATTATGCTGTTTTACACCAGCTGAGCATGGCGACAGGAAGCTCATTCGTATTCTCAGTGCATTATATTTCTCGTATTTTAATGAATCTTACCAAAGCAGAGGTGAAGGCAAGCTCTATCCAACCAGCTTGCAATCAGGGTTCAGGATATTACAGCAATTCAAATGGGACAAATCCTTATGTTCCCATTTCTTACTAAATTCTAGCAGCTTCAAGAAAGATATAAATACTTGAACCCATGCAGATTATTTGACAAAATCAGGCCCTAGACAGATTTTTAATTGTTAATGGTTATTAAAAGATTGTAAAAAGTTATCAGTAAGTGAATTTATAACATTAAAGCCATGAAGCTCGCTTACCTTGCCTTAACATCTTTTATCTTCTTAAGAAGAACTTCCCTTTTTTCTTTTGCTTTCTTGGATAGATTTTCTCCTTTTAGCGTTTGGGAAATAAACGTGTCAATATCTAAATAAAGAAGGGGAAGAAAAAAAAGTAAACCTCAAAAAAAAAGATGGATACTGCTGTAATGAGTTTGTCCTGATACTACTGTGAAGAAACTGAGAAAATTGTTTTCAGGCCTACACACAGCATCGTTAACAGACATTCAGATCCTAAATGGGATACATCTGTTCTCTGATCTACTTCTGCTTAGCACAGCAAATCCTATAGTGACATTTGATTCTTGCTCACTTAATTATGCCACATAAGTCCTAATAAATTGCAGTACTATAACAACTACTTTCCATCACCTAAAGTAAGGGATAAAGCTAAAACATGGAAATAGCCTTTATGCATGTATTACTGCCATGTTATTTCAGAAGTTCAAATTACAAAAAAGGTTGAGTAATTCATTATTTCAGCAGTAACGCCTACCCAGCTACTAATATATGTGACTTACTGGTTACAGTATTTTCAAGTGTTCTCACATTGTCTCTGAACTCCCTACTTGACTAAAAGTCCATATCCAAAGTCTTAATCCTGCAAACAATTAGGTAGGCACAATAACCATATCAAAGGAGCAAAGCTCAAGTGTGTACTTGAAGTTAAGCATACCTGCACTTGTAGAATCACAAACTAAAGCTCTAACCTGCACTGTAATGTTTAATTCTTATACAGAAGATGCATTTATATAGTCATGTAGAATCAAAGCATTTCATAAAAGTTACCATGGTTCTTTGTAATACAGTAAATATCCATTCCATAGGATAAAAACAATGCAGTGACTGAGAATTTGGGGGAGTGTAACTTCTCCAGTAGTATGCTTTCTTGGTTAACAAAAATAATAGCCAAAACTAACTGCAAAAGTTTCTTATAATTACCAACCAACATATGAATATCCTGAGAACTGAAAAGTAGAAATATGATCAAAAAATCCTGCTTGTTAACTTAAATTTTTCAGCTGTATGGATAATAACTGTTCAGTGAATAGGAAAAGCATACGTAAGTAACACTCAGATGTTTGCATGCAAAAGTTTACATTTTAAAACATTAGATGAATTTTACTGCAGATTTCCTAACTGAAAGCCTTAACTGCCTGCTTTTTTATTTAGAAAACAGAAGTTCAACAGAAACATATCCCACTTTATATTGCAGGCTGCAAGAAAACAAGTTAAGTCAAAAGTTATTCTTTGAGAACACTAGCATAGCTATTACAAAGATTTAATCCTTTATAAATAATTTACCAGATTATTATTTAGATGTTTAGATTGGCTTGCTGTCGTCACAAAATGTGGCAAAATCTTCATTTTCTAAAGTGTTTTAGAGTCCTGAAGAATGATATTGATCCCCCTTCCCCATAAGACGGAGAATCTTCCCCACTACATTCTCCAAAGCAGTCCTGAAGGGTGGGGAGCCACACTCAGTTCTATGGCATTCCTTCTTTAAAAGGACAGAAGGAAAGGCACTTAACGTTTATTAATGAATCCTCCAGACACACCCCCAACAGCCTCTATGCTGTACACCGAGCATCCCTGGAAACATTTTGTCCTAACCCACGGAAAATGTATACATCTTCATAAATTCCTATGATTGTAATTTCCAATCAAGCAGGCAAATGAGGATCCACACAATCCCAAGACATTGACAATCCACAAAAACTCACTTAGGTCAAAAGACCCGATACTTCTACTGCTGAGGGCAAAAAACAAAACCACCAACAGTTTTTCCCCTCAATAAAACCCAACAGGATTTTCCAGTACAGACCAACCTTTCACTCTGGAAGGGACACGCTGATTAAATATTTGTTCCTTCATACTTTTACATATTTATTTAAAAAATTAGATAGCAGCTTCAAAGTTCTACGTAGGCAGCAATATGTGAAAGCTTAACGAAATTAGTCACGTTTATAAATAAGGAGCGATGCTTGCACAGTAATCTTTGGACACTAATTAATCACAGAACTTTGCCTCAGCCCTCAGCAGTTTTCATTTAAACTCAGTGGGCTTCTTTACTTCTTGGAAAAGCTCAAAACCCAGCTGAGAACTCGGTCGTCTCTGGTTTTGACTGACTCTCAAAGCTTTTTCCAAACACAAATGTTGAGATAACTTGGTTTCGTTTCCCCACATACTCCTTAATTGTATTATCAAAAGAAAGAATTACCACTTCTGGCTTAGAACACACTGTACATATGAAAATCTGAGGACTAACTAAATTGTCGACACAACCTGTTCTTTTCTGGAAAAGCTTGGACTTCAAAAGCAGAAATAATGCAGAATTTTCAACCATGGAGGTACAGGGCTGAAGTAGATGCTCCATCTCTTCTCACTAGAGGTAGGTAATGAGATGGAGGAGGAAAAGGGGGAAGGAGAGAGACAGAAAGAGAGCAAGCATGCACAAGCTCCTGATAAGTTTGTTGCTTCTGAACAGCAGCAGCAGTTACAGAGAAGACATCCCTGGGATGGCTTCCCTCTCCTGTGAGATTGTAAAACAAGTTCTGTGAGCTTAGGTAGCCACAAACAGAATGCACTGTTCTCATCATGGAATACTATTACTTCTGTGTGTCCAGAGAAAGCATATAGCTTGATTCATCACAATGCCAAAATATGAAGACAGACCTGATGCATGCCTGACCTTCAACAGGATGCTAAAGAACCAATATACTTGGAAAATTACGTTACTGTATCAGATTTTCTTATCTATTCACAGTTACACAGCATGTTACATATCTTGCTCAAGCCACCTTTTGATCTAGCATTGTAAATCCATTCAGGATGTGCCAGATGCACATGAGATTAGTAACTTATACTAAGCTCCTCTGGACAAGAAGCAAGGAAGTTATCTAAGTTATGATCATCTCTTCACTACCTTGTACTTCCACACCGCGTATGGAAGGAGCAATCCCTGCTATTAGAGAGAGCTTCATCACTGGCTTAACTTAAGGGAATGTTCACGCAATTTCTCTGACGTTCCTCAAAGTGATTTACCTTAGAATGAGGACAGAACTCAGGACTTCAGTATGACAGATGCAAGTCTCGGAGTGAGCTTCAGACAGACACAGCAAAATTTACCCATTTCTCACCACTATTCTAGTCACTTACTTGCTCTTCCTTCTCCAGGATGATCCAAAACTTAATCTCTCCTCTGCTAGTTTAATGCTACGCAGAAAAGGAAAGTGTAAGCCACTAGTCACAAGCTCTTCAGTATAGATGTGTTTCTTTCATGCTTCAGTTGAGGAATTTAAAAAAGTAATAAAAGATAAACTCCAAAAAGAAAACATCTTTGAACATATTTCTGATTGAAAAGCACTTTTACTAATCAGTTACCATAGAACAAACAAAACAAGTTATCTATTTCCATAAATAGTTTGTTTCTAAAAAACTGAACAGCTATTCAGTATCACACATTGCAGAAACTCAGCTGTTCCCATTGAAAACACTAAAATTACAAAGAGAAATAAACTTTGGAAACCTATTCAACACCTCTTAACTTTTTTTAAGCTTGTGTGTTAAGACTGCCCAATAGCTTGAAGACCCATATTCGTTGCTCTGTTTCTTAAGGGTCATAATTTTAACTTTGTCTGAACCATGCCCCAGAGAAATTACTTGCTTCCAGAAATGAACAATAGCTGCCGGACTGAAAGATCCGATTGATACGATCCACTCACAAATTGCTCTGTCAATACAGGTTACAAACTGACAGAAAAGGGAAGTCACGCTACAGTCTAGCTCTGTCCACTTCAACAAGCTCATACAGTTCAAAGCTTAATTGCCATTTCATACAACAGTCAAAAGCTGAAAAGCCATTTTAATTTCATTTTCCCCTATATTCCTTTTACAAGGAAAAAAGTTGTGATTTTTTTTGCTTTTCATTGTTAAAACTTTTTGTGGTTCTCCTTACTTCCCTGACTATAAACAGACAACACCGCAAGTTTTTCATCATTTTAAGTCTTTGGGGCCATTTTCTTTAATGAAGGCTGAAACTACACAGATGGGCTTTTTCAGGAATGTCGTAAATTTTTAGCCCAAAGCAAGTGCTGCGTTAAAAAGTGCTAATCATAACAAATCATAGCACTTTTGTTGTTTACAGGGCTTAATATCATGATTGTAAGTCGCACTTACAATAATTACAATAATTATCATTATTGTAAATAAACAAACATACTTAGGACAGAACTACCTCATTTTTGTGTCAGGACGGGCCAAACGGACTCTCATAGAGGCACTCAGACTGTGCCCTGGGTCTTCCTTTCTCCCCTTGTCCAGTAGATAACCAAAATGTTGTCTATCGCATTATCAAGAAGTTAGTCACTTCTTCATCACCTGATGAGTTCATGCCATTCAAATGACAGAACAATTATAAATTGGCGATGAGATAGGTGTGTTTCTACTCACATGGCAGGGCACGCACACAGCTCCCCGTCCGTGACCCGAGGAGAATGCAGGCTCCTGTTTCAGGGCTGGACGCTCATCCGTCATATGACAAGGGACACTTGCATGGGGTCACCTGGCGGATGCGCTGCCAGTCACACAAGAAGGGAATGGCAGGTCAGCAGAACAATTCCTCCAGCCACCAGCCTTTTCCCATCTCTCTCCTCTGCCTCAAGGACTCAAGAGTGCCAGAAGCCGGCTGCAAGCCAGAGAATTTGGGAAGGCAGGCCAGAGAATTTTGGAAGGTAGCTGCAAGCTAGGCACATTTGTGCATACACACTGCCCAAAGGTGACCAACATTAAACAAACTGCCATGTATCTTTCAGCTTTACATGGGCTGGCATTAGAAAGCAATTAATTAATTTTATTTCAAAGCTTTTGTGCAATTCATTAATAGGGAACAGGTCTGAATACAAATTATCAAGCATATCTATGACTGCCTGTCCTCTTGAATCAAGAAATATGAGTATTTTGCTTCTGCTCTCCCCCTTCCTTCCCAACTATATTTAAAAGCCTCTCTCCAGAGTTTGCTAAACTGTCTTTTAAAAAAATATATATATACTTATACAGAAACAGAACACATGATGTAAAATAAAAGTGACTGACACTCTAAGTTGCCTAAAAATATCACATTGATCCAGCCTAACAAGTAGGTGAGCATTTCTTTTACCGCAAAGTCCTGGAAAGGATGGCTTTTAGAAACTGCTGTAGCTTAAATCCACAAAAGCAAGGCTATCTTGCCAAGTTGCCACAGACAAAGTGAGTATCATGACAAAACGTTGACGCTCAACAGTTTCGTTAGTGATTTAGAAAGCAGAAGTACACCCAAACTGCTAAGACTCCTCAAATGAAGTAAACGGTTAAGACAACTCTTTCAAGAAGTTAAAGAAAAAAGATATTATAATCAAAGATATCTAATCTCAAGATATATCTAATCTCATTGGCTGAGTAGTTGAACATCCTCTCTCTACATTAAAGAGGTAAGAAAAGATCAAGCTGTAACATATTAAGCATATCATGAAAAAACCACACCAGTACAAATCATGATCAAGTTACAAAGTAATTCCAAATGAACTATAGTAAAAAACGTTAAGGATTAACCTAAAGATTTACACTGTATGCCACATTATGTTGCATCTATTGTGGTTTGTTGACATATGATTATGAAAGAAACGTAAACCCAGTCAGATGAGAAAGATAGACCCCACGTTAATTGAAAAAGACAAACTAAGTGAATAATGAGTATATAAAAAATAGCCTATGCCATTTTTATCACCCGTATATGACACTTATTTTCAAATTTATGGCAGAGACAATTGAACTATGTTTCAAATCACTGGAGGTTATTTCTTACCAGCAATGCCTCTGCGCATTTTTTCACCTCACTATTTCTATTCTTATTCCATTACTATTGAAATACATATATATTACCAACGCTGTAAATACATGTCTACTTAGAAGATGTCTACAATAATTGCCCTGGTTTATCTTGTAAAGATAGATTTTTCAGCAAGAACCAGCATTCGTTAAAGCCTTGGAAACGTGAAAAATGATACTTTAAAACAAAGAGTAAAGTTTTAAACAACAATATCCTTTTAAAATTGAACCAGCCAATGAAAAGCAGCTACACTGTACCTAGGTGGCTTTTCCTATGACAGAAATATAAGGAGCAAGTCCAGCAACAGCTGACAGGTCAAAAAAGGACAGTTAGTTTTCTGGGCATCAGGGGTAAATATAACTACTGTAGTGCCCAAAAATAAAAGGTAAGCAAAATTAAACTCTTGCACTGGATCCACCGTCTTGTAGTTTTCTTGCCTTGCCCTCTTCTGCATGCTATTTCCAGGATGCAACTAAACAAGCAGGTAAACAATATTAATTTGAAGAAAAAAATAGAGGAATCACATTGAAAAAAGGCAATTTAGACAATATGACTAAGCATTTAAACAAACTGAGTAGTATCTGGGTGGAAATGGTCTCTAGGGCAAGAACATTGGTTTCTGTTTAGTTTGGGGTTTTTGTTTAGTAGAACAAGGAAAATGGATCTTGGGACTGGATATAAGGTTCCATGTGAACTAGAGAAAGTTTTATTCCATTTTCATAGCAAAAATCTTTATAACTTTTAAAAGACGAATACAGAAGATTCAAACTGGAAATACTGCAAAGTGTGAAAGAAAAACTGAATAAAACAAGCAATAGGACCCTTACTATAATCACAGCTGTCATGAAGATAAGAGGGAAAGATATAAACGATACATATATCTAACGATCATGACACCATCAAAAACTTTTAAAAAATGAAGAATCCTTAACTCCTCCAAATAAATCTCCATTACTGAAAAAACTCAAGATTTTTTTTTTTTTCCCAATCAAGATGACTGAAGCAACCAGTCTGATTTATGTTACAGGAGAAATAATATGCCTTTGGGGAAGAAGCAGCCTCTGAAATCTCTCTCAGCTATGGACAAGCCAAAACTTAGAGCGTGCACCAAAGAGTAAGGAAAAAAAAAAAGAGCAGGCCTCCAACAATCTGCATAACCAATAATTCGACAGTGAGGGGGGAAAAAAAAACAAAACAAAAAACCACCAACAAGTAACATCCCACTTTGCCAAACACCCACAAGAAGATCCTAAACATATAAACACAACAGAGGATACCTTTTCAAAAGAAAAAGGGACACAGTGGGGCTGGGCTTCCTTCACTAAATTCCAAGATCTCAAGCATCATCTAGAAGGTGCAGAGACACAGGTAGGGAATGAAGAAGTTACGTACACTACCACACATCTCCCAGGTGTAAAGAGGGAAACAAGAGAACAACAACATTACTTTCTCCTCCCACCAGAAGTTCAACTCATGACCAGAGGACCCTGTTTCTGTCTCCAGTGTTTCCCTCCCACCACTTGAACAAGTCAGAGAAGACAGGATGGGACTGTGAAATCCCAACAATCCTCTGCAATAAGCCCATTGCCACACTGACCCTTCCCCTTCAGCTTTACAGAAACAGCTTCCTCCTGTTTCCAACTAATGTGGTTAGCCCTGAGCTCAAGCTGTGCTTCTGCCTGGAACATTTCAGCACCGCTGACATGCAACTATAATGACCCTGCCAGCATGTGTGACAGAATTTGGTTTTGCGTTAAAGATATAATATTGTTTAGGTTCAAAGCAAAGCACCCACAAGTCAGAAAGTTTCCTGTGCAACTTTAATTCATCCCCTGGTGTGTTTATTCCCATTATCACCATGTTTAACTACAGGAGCACTTAGTATGTTTTCCAGTAGGACCCCTACTTGTTCAGCATAGTGGGTGGATGGTACTCCAACGATCAGTCAAGGCTAAGCAGGGATAAGGAGATCTGTACGATCGCTCCTCCACTTGTTGCAGAAGTTGGAAATAGTGGGCAAAAATACCAAGGAGAGGAGGAAGAGCACAATATTTATGAGATTTTGTATCTGTCACTGCCTCACTGCTATGTGACTATCAGGCTAAAAAAAGGTGCTTGTTGCTAGACATTAACTGGATGTTCTCAACAGAACCTGATATGAAGAAGTGCCCGGCTCTCATAATGGCCACTGAATATAGACATCCAGCTCACATATTTTCTGGAGAAACCAGCACAGCATGGAGGCAGGTGAATTTGAATTCTAATTCTGTTCCACCATTGATTGTTTTTTGCGACCTCAGATCACATCTTGTTTATTACACTAATTTTACTGACGGGAAAACAATAGTCCCTCATCTCAAAGAGGTGCTAAATCAGTACTTGTGAGCCATTAAAATAATACATTAAGACGCACTCTCGAAGAAGAGCATGCAGAAATTAATAACTCTCTACTCACCGCAGTCTTTGTATTGTGTAAGAGTTGCTTAATGAATAGTAAAGATATTACAGACCTCCCTTCCTTCCTCCATTACCACACCTCTTCACTACATGAATAGTTTGAGCAAAAAGAAGCAGGAGACTATATAATTAAAGATTACCAGAACCTAAACGTATCAGTGAAAGAACTGCTTATACAGTCTGAATTATTCTAGTTTCTAACTTTCATGCACTTGAGTGGTAACCTAAAGAAAAAAAAAAAAGAGAGGTTAACATACACAAACTGTGAAAAGTAATGCTGTATTTTTTAAAAAAAGGAAGCAGGTTATTGAATTTTTACATTGTATAACCATAATTAGCCTTACATTTGTTTTAATTACCCTTACATTTGTTTCCCTTTGATAATTCTGCAAGTAAGAATTAAAAGTTACAAACTATTAGTTGTTCCTCGCTACCCCAACTCCACCCTGCTGGATTTCTGCTTACTCCGTAATTACACTGTCATAAAATTAACAAGTGTTAAGCTCATTTTGCATTGAGTCCCAAAACAAAATTGCGTGTGAATGCAAGTTAAGTTGAAATTAATACCATTACAGTTGTAGAGATGTATTATGTAGCATTTATGCTACCATAATAATAAAACAAAGATTTAAAGATCATCGGTAAATCATTCCATTCTCTTCTTAACTTCAGTTCTATAGACAGCACTAAAGAAACCATCTCGTTTTCTTCCAGAAAAGCTGAAGCTGTACATACTATACAAACACTGAATACCTGTCTATAACTTCGGCCATTGATCATAGTGACTCTGAAAGAACATATACACATCCCCCCTTGAGGGAAAATAGGTGTTCTTGGTTTCACTTCAAAATACAAACTTTTGTATCCCTCTTTCCATGGCAGACTGGATAAAGATGGGGAGAAGGACAAGTTGTGTAAATGAGGCACCATGACAAAAAACCAAATCACAAACTAGAATCATCCCATCTGCATCACACCTGCCCCCTTAAAAAAATCCTAAAAGCACTTAAAACATGGAAGAGTTTCAAGATCAGCTTCACCCAGTGAAAATAGCTCTGAAACAAACACACACACTTCGTGTGATCACAAGCTCCAGAATACAGGAACACCACAGGAAATACCAAGGTTTGGAAAGGCTCTCTAAGGCTAATATATTTTTTTTTTAACTATTAAGAATCTATGCCATGATAAGAAATCATCACAAGCTCTCCTTTTTTCTGGTGGCCTTTCATGCAGATTTTACTACAGATGGTATGATCTGCAAATAATGTACTTACAAACAGCAGTTAGGAAAACACTTAAGACAGTTGACAGAAGTGCTTTAAAGATGAGAAGATGTGGCAAGAGCAATGTTTCAAGCATTAACTCTTACAATCAAAGTGTTAGAAAAAAGAACAGTCTTCAAAGGTGATGAGCTACACTAGATCCTAGCAGGTGCCCAGCCATGTAATCGAGTACTTGATTTCGGAGGGAAGATTTTGAAAAGCATGAGTAATTTGAATGGCTTAGTCAGAGCAAGTTCCTGTGGCAGAAACAGAAGTTCTCAAAAGAAGGAGACTCCCACTGAAATTAAAATTGTTTCAGGATAGCAAAGCCTTTTATGAATTTTTCCATAAAGATAAAAGAAATCCCAAACTGGAAATATACAATTTATTTCAATTAACAACAAAAAATAAATTAAAAAAAAAAAATCGACATGTAAGTCTTGAACATAAAAAACCAACACCGGTATTTTGAAGTCTCTACTAACACTATTGCTGATAACCTTTCATGGTGAGAAATCATCCCATTCCTATGCTCCAACGTACCCGTAAGAGCGTGGACAGTCACAGTCAGATATTTGACGTATCAGTCAAATATATGCCAGCAACTCAGTAACATCTTAATTCGCTTCGGTGACATTAGCCTAAGCCGTTCAGCGGGGAAGCTGTTTAATTTTTTCAGGTAACGCGGGGAAAGGGGCCTGCCGGCAGCAGGACAGCACGGGTTAACCCCCGGCAGGACCTGCCGGGCCG
>NW_008824983.1:1954551-2023153 GCF_000699105.1 Pygoscelis adeliae | reverse complement strand
TGTCCTCCCCTTAGCAACGCCCCCGCCACGAGGGACTGCCTCCCACGTGACCGTTGCCAGCAGCCATTTTGCGTGAGGGCACCGCGCAGGCCCGTCCCCCTTGCCAGAATCGAACATGGCGCTCAGCGTTAGTCGCCTGCTCGCCTCCGCCCCGAAGCCCACGAGAAGTTGACTATTGGATGAGAATGCCCGGAAGTTGCTCTCTGATTGGTCCATTGGTTGTCCCGCCCAGCCGTCAGGCCCTTCCTAAGCCGAGGGCTGGGGGTCCCGGCTTCCTCTCATAGGGACAGGCAGGGCGGCGGAGGGGTCGCTCGGTATGAAGAGTGATAAATTTTGGACCCAGTTTTCTTCCAAATATCTTTCCGACCTTCATTCGGGGCACGATGGTGACCTCAGCTCGCATGTTGGCAGGCGGGATGGCACTGCTGCGGGAATAAGGGAGGGAATGTTGGCCCTGGCATTCAGCAAGGCCCTGCTGGTTCCCCCTCTTCCCTTTCGGCCTGCTGTCATTACCAGTGCCAGGGTTTGGGATAGCGGACCACAGGCTGACCTCACACAGTGGCTGTGCCGGTGTCGCAGGGGTTGCAGCTGGCAAAATCAAGCCAGAGGACTTGAGAGGAGGAAATCCCATGCACGCATGAGGCATGCAGTGAAATAAGAAATGGAAAGCGAAGCAGTGGGAACAGGCCTGTTGGTATTGGCGTCTGTTAGCACAGATGTGCGGGCAGAGGTAGGAAGAGACGCTGTCCCTAAGCGACACAGGTGGGCTGCAAGGAGGGCTTACTTGGTAGAAGTTTTGCTTATGGGGCGGCTTTGATATATTTTTCCCACAAATCCCTAGTCGTATGCATTTGGAGCACATCAGTGATGTAGTATGTTTAGTGTGGAAATAGTCAAAGTAAACTCTTAGTATGTGCTTCTGTGACCTTGGTGGTTTTGGCTATATCTATGTTATTACTACAGGAGGTGTTTGTGTTAGCGCTGCAGTTATGTTAGCACATCTGTGTATCATACCAGTGTAGAAAAAACAGCAAGGAAAAGAAGTTATCTTTACCTTTATGCCAGTGTAATTACATTAACACTTGTGGCACAGCTGGCAGTACAGCTGTATCAGTCAGGTATTAAACAGTTTCGTACTCCTGCTTGATGTAGCTGTGCCAGCTGAAGTCTGCATTGTAGACGTGGTGTTAGGTTATATTGTTCTTCTGACCTCTGACATCTCTTTTAATTACATGGAACAACTCATTTCAAATACATCTGGGTTTTCAAAGCATTGCAGCTTTACTACCTGATTTTATGGCCATCTTGACTGAAACTCAAGCAGTTAACTAACTGACCTGTATAATGTTGCATAATGATTTTTATGTTAGTGATCTAATTTCAAAATAAACATGCTCACGCATCTGGGTGCATATGTGTATAAATAGATCTTGCCTCTTTATTTGTATAAATATCTACTACTCTTCTGGTACAAGAATGCATTTGATTAATTTTTCTGTGCTTGGCAAGGAGAGCTCTCTGGGCTTATGTCAAATTACACATTTCAGATGTGCAGTCTTGGGAAGCTGCCATAAGGAACGGGAAAATGGTTTGTAGTCTAATTTGTTTGCCCTTTTTCAGGTTAATCATAATCCTGCTTTCTTGTGTTGACTTTATGGCTCCATCCATTTCTGTTCCAGAAATGAGTCAAGGATGTCACTTAAACTCTGCTGTAGTCTTTGTTTTGAGATCACTTTTCCTGATAATTTATTCCATGTGTTTACCATTTGTGTGAGCTTTCCCTGAGCTTCAGAACATAAAATTAGAAGAAATAACTTACGCTTATTATTTCCCACCCCCCACTCTGTTTTTTTCTGCTTACTTTTTTTCTTAAAGACCTCCTTGTTGTTGCATGGAAGACCAGCCCATCACACAGTTAGCAAGATTTGTGACCCAGGCCTATTTTAAGCCTTGTTAAGTTCCAGATTTACTCATAGTTCCCTAATTTTTAAATCTACCGCTAATAGGAAGCATAATTCAAAACAGACTCCTTCACTGAAACAAGTCTGGCTTCAGCGCTGTTTCAGCCTGGTTTCTGAAGATTCCACAGCTTGCGCCTCATCAAAACCAGACACACCGCTTTGCTTAATCAGGCCCATAGATCAGGGGTTCTTGATGTGTGGGTAGCAACGCCACAGGGAACACACAGAAGTTTATTGTCCTTCTGTGTGGGGAGAGCTACGAAAGCAGGGAGTTCGGGAGGAATAGCCTACCTGAATCTGCAGAGAGCCTGCAGTAATGCAGCTGTAGGGAGACTGAAGTTTCCCATTCAGGAGCAGCATCACCGTTGCCTTGCCCCCCTGGAGAAATCTGATGTACCCGGCGTACTGGGAAATCCAGCGTTTTTCCATGAACTGTTCCACTTTTCTGCAGCCATGCTTTTAAAACTTAGGTTCTAGGAGAAGAAGGAAACGGGACCTGCGCGCAGCTGCTGGTTGTTCTCTACATGTCCTTTAATAGAAAATTAATTGGATTACAGTGCATGCTCCCTGCACTATTTCATACAGGCGGCAGCGGCCTTGTTGAGGCTACTCTCTGTTCTCATCTGTTCATCCCGTTGGCTGTCTGTCTTCTTTTGACAGATTCAAAACAAAATAGCTACTCAATAATCAGAATATTTATATTCTTTTAATTATTTAATTACATTAAACAGTAGTTGGCAAAGATTTCTGGCATGCGCATACAGCTGTTAAATGCAAGGAGCACAGACTTTCTTTACAGAAGTGCTTTCTTTACAAAGAAACGCAAAAACTTCTGGGTTTAAAAAAATCAGAAAATTATGTTATTGAATGACAGTGCTCTAAACACGGCAACTCTTTATGCATTTTGACTGTGGTTGCTGCACTGAAGAAAAGCTGTGGTGCCTCTAACAGTGGAAAAACATATTCTGAACCCTTTGTGCTCTGGCAAAACATCATTAATGTTTTCTTAGGATTTGCTACTACTGCTGGAGTTAAAATTATTTCCTCACAGGCAGCGATACATTCAGGTAATCACAGCAGTTGTTTTGAGAATAAGTTGACAAATTAACTTTGAAGCATAAAGAAGAACTAGTACTTCATGTAACAACTCATTAAAATTTCGTGTATCCTCTTCTATTCAGAATCCATCTCCATGAAAGCTTCCTATTTTGCTCTCCTCTTACAGGCATTTTATACAGAAGCAAAATCTTTGAAGCATTCAAGTATTGTTTGCACAGTTGGGTTGCATTGGCTGTACCTTGTTAGGATGTGGAAACATGGTCCTGCACTTAGAATTCAGCCCATTGAATTCAGCCTATCGAACATGAGCTGAACATGCTCTTCAGTTTATGGGACGCTTTGATGATCACAAATGGAACTAAAATGTACTCAGTGAGACTGTAAAAGTTTTGAACACCGAGTGCTTGTTTCTTTATTAGTTCATGTGATGAAAAATTGCTGCAGCAACCTTTTTTCTACACGGTTTGGAGACTTTGGTGTCACTGTTTCATGTTCTGAGTTACAAAACCGAAGTACTTTTCTTTGTGAAGGTGACCTGCCATTTATGGGGTACTTCCCAGGTTGGTACTGTCTTGCTTTCTGTAAGCCTATCATTTTGAGACCTCAAAATGTCCTTGGCAGCCCAAGGACAGCCATTCCCAACAGGTTTAAAAACACATGTTAAGAAACACAAGTTGTTCCTTTCCCAGCTATACAACCACAGAAAGGTGCTGAACTGAAAAAGGTCGAGAATGGTCCCCTAGATCATTTGCTGCGTGCTGTATCGTGACTACCCACTCAGCCTTCAGAACTATTGTTTTTGATGCTGAAGTCTTCGCCTTTCCAAATAAGGAGCAACAAGGGCATAATTCTTCATTTTTGTACTTGAATATATTCCAGCAATGTCTAATTTTACCTAACTAAGAACTACCTCTGGAAAGAAAGATTGGTGCTTACATTATCAAAACTATAGGATAATAAATATAACTTTGAATGGTGTTTTCTAAGCGTTACATGTTGTGGGAAACATTTTTGCGTAAGCATTTCTTTTTACCTGAACATCCATTAGTTTGTATAGGATTGTGCATTATCCAATATTTTATTAGACAAAAAAATATTCTGTATCTCATCAAGTTCAAGTTCAGTGTCTTGTTTAAAAAAAAATTATTAAGAAAACTCGTATCAGATAAGGCTTCAGAGTTTCACTATGGTCCTGTTTTGAGGTGATTTTCCAGCTGGATTGATTCAAATGGAACATCCTGAAAGTTAGTTTTGGCAGAGGTGTGAGATTTCAGTGGACATTTTGTCTCACTGAAGTCTATGAAAGCAAGCCAAAGATAACTCCCCAAGTATCACAGAAGATGACCTCTGCTGCTCATCATGCAAATAGTTCCAATGAAGTGTGGAGATGACCAGCTGAATAAGAGTTGCGAGATTTCAGCTCATACTGAATCCATTTGTTCCTGTTTGTATCTAGCCCTTTGTTCTTAGACATCTTAAAATTAAATGCTAAAGGAATGAAGACTCTTCCTCTCCCCATTTCTCCTCTTCAAGATGTATAGAGATGCCCTGATGGGTCTTCTGCAGCTGAGCATGGTTTTAGGAAGGAAATGGGGAGGGAAGCTCTGTTTGACTGGAGTTAATAATTAGATCTTACATAAACTTTTATTTACCCCCTATATAACCTCGATATCTAATGAATATTTTGGAGCAATGAAGAGTCTTAGTAACTCTGAGGTGAGTAAACATGCGTAAACATCCTGTTGCATTCTCCAGAAGTAAAAGCAAAACTTCTTCATCTTTGAGAGGTAGATGAAATAAAAAGAAAATCTAGGTAACCTCTAATCTAAATTTAGTGTTCCTTCTCGTTCTTTTAGCCTTTTATTAACTATGATATAATGCATTGAGTCATATTTTAAACAAATTATACCATAGGTAATGAAATTAATGAAGAACACTTTTCCATGCATTCCTTTATGAAGATCCTATATCCTTTTCCTATTGCAATAACATCACTTCAATCCCCTGTGCCGTAAGACACTCACCATCATCTGAGCCACTGCCTTCTTTTTTTCCCTCCATGCCTCTCACTCCATCAGTGAGAAAGAGGCAGCATTTTCTGTGGCCGATTTGGAGGGATTGCTGTGCTGTTTGGCCTGTCAGCACACTTCTGCTGGTTGACCAGCCTGCAAGCCAAACAGGATAGGTACCCGCTGAGCCTGGGTGGCAGTCTTTTCTGCAGTGGTGTCATTAGCCTGGCTCTCTGTCCTTCATCCAGCAGCTGCTTTTCAAGAAGTTTTTAAGAAGGTAATATCTGAAGACTATATCTACCCAATAAAGCAATCAGATTTACGGGGAGATCAATAGGTGGACAGGTTTCCTTGGGTAATCAAGCAAAAATTGTTACTTTGGAGACTCGGAGGTAAAGTTGTCAGCAGTTAGCAGAAGCCTTGGGGCACAGGCAGCTTACGTGTGCCTGTCTGCAAGTATCGTGTTTTGTGAGCAGCAGGGCAAGCCCCTTTTTTAAGTTCCCTCATCTGTACATTGTAGAAGGAGCAGTAACAATAGATTTGCAGGAAAAAAAGGGGTTTCCAGAGTTGCAAAACTTTTCTGTGTAATGCTACGTTCCCCTTCACAGGGGAAATAAAACAGTCACTTTGGTTTAAGGTGGAACTGAATCAAAATCAGGATAAAATCTAAATAAAATTTCTGCAATAAGCTACGGAGTACTGACTCGCAGCCTCTGAATTGCCAATCTTTTAACTGAAATAAAGACAAAGAACTTCCTGAACAAGCGGCATTTCTCAAAGAGACACACGGAGAGCCTTCCACTAAGCTTTAGTGAAGTGGTAAGCTAAGAGTTAAAAAAGTTTAAAGGAACTGTTGTGTTATTTTTATTTTTAAAAAGTCAAAGTGCACTTTAGAAGAGTGCTTCCACCAGCCTAAAAAAATGAATATATGACAAATTATAGTCTAGCTAACAAGAAGAGCTAAATGTTACATCATATGCATAGGCATTAACCCCATCTTTCTTTTTAAAACAGCTCGAATGAATTTTTGTCTTAATGTGCTTCACTCAGTGTTTTTCCTTCCAGCATTCCTAGCTTCTCCCCCCCCCCTTACATGATTGCCACAAACAGCAACAAATCCGGAAAGTATCATAAAATTTCAAACGAAATAGCTATTCTTGGTCTGAATTCAACATTGTTTCTGGGAAGCATAGATGAAAATCTTCTTCAGGCTCACGTAGAAAGGACTGGTCCGAGTGAAGCAGATGTATAGGCTCATTTCTTGCCATGCAAACTCATTTTCTCTACAAGAGGAACATCATCAATTACCTTCCTTAAAGTGATACATAGATATGTAAAGTATCATGCCAAATAAGAAGCATTTGTTGTCTCCACTAGAAATTGCATTTGATCCCATTTTATTAAAGTGCTCAACTGATAAACTTCACCTCAATGGATTTAGTTTAAGCTGTGAATTATTGTTTTGTAAAATAGAGAACCTTGAAAAACTCCTGATGCAAATACACTTTATTTATAAAGTGTCTTCTGGGATATCACATGGTTTACAGTGAGACTAGTCAATTAATAAAATAGCTTTTCTCAGCAAGTATTTCTACAATAATGTCCATAAACTACAGTGTGCCTGGCTAAAAGTATTCCAAGACAATCATAGCAATATGCTAAAGGGGGCAAGCAGACCCCAAGCCAATATTGTCTCACTTTTTTTTTTTCCCTCTTAATTTAATAAAAAGCTCTGAATACAGAGACTGATGGGTTTTCAAGTTCTGACTGACAGGTTTTCAATTGATCTTGGTACTTTATAGCTCCCGACACTTGGGTAACTAAGCACCTTACAAACCCAACCAAAACAGAAACCTTACAAGGTAAGGAGGAGTTACTACCCCCAGGCCGTAGAAGCAGCGACCAGGAGGAGAGGTGGCTTTGCCAGGATGACAGGGGAAGTATGTGACTCCATGTGGAAATCAGCCAGATCGCAGAAATCCCAAACAAGTACATGCACTGCTGGGTCATACCACCCCTCCAGCAAGCCACCGTAAAATCCTTCGGCTGTCACTGGCTCACTGGAAGATCGTTTGATTCCTGTTCTTTCTGTTAAAGGTGTTATCTATACACTCCTTATAATTCTTCAGTCCCAGACTCTGCATTTTGGGAGTAACCAACATTCCCACCAGCTGGCACAGTGCAATCCTGCTAGCTTGGCAGAACTGCCTCCATCGCTGTTTTCGCAGCTGCTTCTCTTTCCCAGGCGTGAGCTAACATTAGCTCCCATGCTAACATAGTCAATGCTGTTAACAGCTAAAAAGCTAAAAATTTAGGATACTGACATGTTATATTTAATTTAAGAAATCAAAGCACGCTACGTAAGACTCCTTCCACATGATTGTGTTCAGAGACATCTATATGGACCTTCCCACATAGATAGCTCCTGGCTTCAACCGTGATGTGAAGAACCACCTCAGCCTCATCACCCATCTATCCTTGCCGTTCCCAGTGAGGCTGCTGACCTGAAAACCAGCCGCCAGTTCCGTAGTGTCTGCTGAGCAAATGTCTCCATGATGTATAAAGCATATAAATCCATAAAGGATGAAACTGTTGTGCTTTCATCTTATGCTGCTAAGCATTAAAGATGCGACATTCTAGACCTATTCACTGACAAATAAAAGAAAAGGAGGCTAGGGCACGGAAGGCAGCCTCAGGGCTTCCCAATCAACTGCTGGTAAGCTTGGTTTTGCCTAATACACTGATCCATCTTACCCATTTCTGCTTAAAAGTTTATCAATGCAATTATTCCTAATGAAAGTATTAAATACAGTGCCAAACTCATGAGCCAGAGGGCTGTTTTTTCAAGTTTTTCATTACCTACTAAGTAAATTAATTAATGCAAATGAAACTCTAGTGTCATAAAAGCACATCCTGCTCTAATTGAAGACAATGGCAAAACTGTCATTGACCTCCATGGGAACAGGTTCAGGCCCATAACTTTCATATATTGTACATTAAGCGACATAATCAGAAATACTATCTTCTCCCATTAAAATGATATATAGATATAGCATGACAAGTAGCAGCACAGGGACTCATCTGATGGCTGTAATTAGAGGTTTTTAATGACAGGTTAGGTATGTTTAATATGCAGTTCCACATTGCTGTTACACTATCAGATTCTATTCAGGATCTTTACACATAGCATAACTGAATTCAGAGGCAGATGAATGTTCCCGATATTTCAAATTCAGCAGTTTTGCTGATTTAGCACCTTCTGAAGCATGCACCGTGTGGTGAACAAACACTACAAGCAAAGATGTTTTCCACTGAGATTTGTCAGGGATTTAAAACATTAACACTTTCCTGCTCTCCTTACTGATAGAAAAAGTGTTGCTTTCTATTTAGATACAGAGAGCTGTGCAATCATTCTAATAGGTATCATTTCATTATCTCTGAGGAATTTAGGTGTGGAGCCAACTCCATGTATTAGTTAATAACCAATCCATTACTTGATTAACTGACTTATATGAAGAAAGCTTATCATCCATAGATTTGTCTGCTTGGAATTAAGTCAAAACAAGATATTGAAAAGATAGTTTTTTCAGGTTTCAATATCTTACAGAAAAATCACTGTGCCAGATTACAATGAAATATTCTGAAGAATAATAATGTGCCCTAAAAATAGCAGATACTATAAACGCATAAAAACAATATAAAAATAACCCAAGGCACCACTAATTAAGCATGAGTCAGTGCTTCCAGTAAATTCATGGCAACTGCAAGCAACAGGAAAAGAGTTGTCTATCTCAAAGTATTGCCAACTTACTGTAGAGACTTGATCCAAAGAGTTTGAACGTCTCATGTATATAAGATTGCCAGTTCATACCCATATATACAATCGCCTTCTCTTGGGATTTTTCTTTCTCCCCCCTGGTTATCAGTAGCTTCTTCAGAAAGTCATCACTGCCTGATATAGTAAGATTTAGGAATTATTCCATGAGCCGATATGTTTCTTTTCTTGACATAGTGTTAGGAGTGTATTTTGGCCAGGAAGCCTGAAGCTAAATACTCCAGCATTCATAAGCCATGCCAGGGATTCTTGGAAACACCTGCACCTTGCAGTTATGCAAATGCCTTTGAGATATGTCAGAACACTGTTTATTTGCACCATACCAACAGCATGTCATCTGAATTAATTTTCACATTCTTGTCCTGATGGGACATGGCTCTGAATATAAAAATTGACTTATGTGAGTGCTGTGTGGTTAAAGAGGTATTGATGCTTTCCCAAAATTACCCAATAGGTCTTTGCTGGCCAACAATATGATTAAACTAAGATACCTTTGTGAGTTACGTATTAACAACCCCAATTCACAGGCGTGTATATTGTTTCGCAGAGATGCATCAAGAGATGCATCCAATAGTGATGTGAACGGGTTGAGAGTCAAAGATACACCAGTACTAGAGTAGTATAGCAGTTTTAAATAAATGCAATACATCAATGCTTCTCAGCACTGTGCTGCACGACAGCCTACACCCTGGGGCGAAAACCCCTGCAGGCAGGTCCTGCACTCTTTCTTCAGCAAAATCAGGTCACTTGGAGAGCAGAAATGAGGTGGGAGACACCATGTTCACCTGTAGTCCTTTGAAACATCACTAAATTTTTGTTTAAAAGGTTCAGTAATATAACAATTATAGCTGGTGCTGGAATCAGCATTAGAGATGTTTCAGACTATATCACCTGTACCTCAGGAAGGCTGTGGCAATTTGTTCATTTCCTATGTTGTGGCTTCATGACCTACAGATCTGAAGATTGTATTACTCAGAAGATTGTCCTTTTTCTCTCAATCTCTGTCTCCTCCATATGTATTTTTCTTTCAGTTGTGTGACACTAGCAAAGTAAAAACTTCAGTAGATGGCTTATCTGAAAGCAGGACTGTAGGAGGAGAATCTGATCTGCACATTTTTGTCACGTTTCATGCCATATATGTGTCTGAAAGGGGTGGGGATGGTGTACTGGTAGGCATAGTGCTTTTATCACACAGCTTTCTAGCTTTATCTGTCAGCTTTCTGTAAAAGAGAATAAATAATGGTGTCAAGCTGGACATTTGCTTCTAGATGTTCCTAAATCAAAGAGGAAAGCTGAGGAGATAAGATGATGATTTGCTTTCACTGCAGGGAATATCCCTGTTACTGGGTATTGCTTGCAAAAGAGTACACCTTCTCTGAAGGACATGGGAAGTCCTGCCAGCCCAGTAGCCTCTCCTGTCCAGAGAGGCTACCAAGCAAGGGACTCCAGATCATGTGGGTCTTGCGAGTGTATCGGAGAGCAAGCAGGTAGTTGCCTTTGGTCTATTCTTTTACAGAATAGATCCCCTTCTTTCTAAGTGAGTACTTTTACGAGCACCGGGACTACTGAAACCAACCATTTTTGTCTTGTGGTTGACTATGAGCTCTGCGGGAGGTTTGTTCACAGGCTAGCACGTATGAAAGATCCTGCTGTCTCCAGCGTGGATTCTCTTAGGTCTTACGACTTTTGAACTCATACTTCAGACTTTTCTTTGTCCAGAATTTATGGCATCTCCTCTCCTGTTCATATTGTCATGAACTTTTAAATAATTTAAGTATCTATGAAACATTTGCTCATTTCTAATGAGGTTGAAACCAAAAACGTTCAAAGATAGTATTGGGTACATACATAAACAGATGCAAACAAATGCATAGCACCAAGAACACCATATTCTCAGGTGGCTTTGTTAAAATGACACGTCGTGGATAGTAGCTGCCTGCAGGAATTGCTGTCCAGTTCCATGTTTGAAGCTGAACGTATTATTTTTAATTATAATAAAATTGCTACCTGTTTTTGTTACAGCTTCTGCCTGACCACGTTCTAATGTGCCCATGGCAAGGAAAATATTGTTTCCATTCCAATTGGCATAATGAGAAAATGCGTTTAATGTGTTGGCTTTTACACAGTATTTATCAGAAGATTATCCTTTGAAATTGTCAGTTTATGGCATGATAATTAGATCTGGTACTTGAAACCTGTCAAGTAAAAGCAAGCGTTCTTCAATAATCGTATTCCTTTTCACTTCACAGGTGGGGCCTAATAAAGTGAACTACTGAAAAGTATTGAGTCAATAGGAGGCTTGGCATTTCAGTAAGTGCGACAAAGACTGCATCCCAAGAAATTGCTTGGCAACGTTTTCCATATACAAGCTTTCTTCATGAGTATGTCCTCTCCCTTACAAACCAGAAGGCAGAAGACTCCTGAGCAATAAAGGGTGGAGGGAAAGGACATGGTAGCATAACTAATAATTAATAAAGGTATTGGTGATATCTAAATGTTAATAGGAAACCTTAAATATTGACTTTGGTCCAGTATGTTTTGTTGAATGAGATACAGTCTGGCTTGGCCTAACCTGCCCAGCTGACCATGTCCAGTTCACAAGAGAAAAGCCTTTTCAAAGTAAGTACCCTAAGCAGTAAGATAAACTCTGAGAAGTAATAGGGGAAGTGTTGTTCCACCTCCAGGAATAGGGAGGTAAAAAAGTTAATTGTTAATTCTAAAATAAAGCCCATGGAGCTGTTTCCTTGTTTCAGCTGAGGGCATCACACTTTTGGTGATGATGAGAGTTGAGAGAGTTAGCCTGAAAACTATAAAATTCTTTCCAAATATTAATTTGCTTAATATACTGTCCAATGAATTATGTTCAGATGAAACATAGTGAAAGAAAGCCTTCTTGTAGAGGTTAAGACTTTCATAAATTTAACTAATTCATTCCTTAATTCTAATTAATAAGACTAAGGAATAATACTGGCTTTTTTTTCCACTGGCTAATCAAGAAGTTGTATCTACCTGTACGAAGACAATACAATATGCATATAAATAGCAGTATCTAAGATATCTGTGATCTTATCTGCAGCATTTACGTTATTCTGATGCTGGAGCCAACTAGATGCTCAGAAAAAAAATACAGGAACAAAGTGACCTAGCAGCTATGCAAAATTGTTGTTCGGAAGGGCCTCTCACAGAGCTTGAGATCATATCACGAGATTTTTAATTGCCACCTTTGTTTCTTGTGACTGCCTAGCTTCGCAGAGGGGACTTAGAACAATGGCAGAGAGTCCCCCTTTACTTGGGGAATTCTGCACCTTATTTCCACAAAAGTGTTGAGAGGCAGCTAAGAAACACTTCATATCATACAAGTTAATTAAAGAATTTCTGTGTTTTCAACTACGTTTTTTAAATTATTAAGTTTCTTCTCTTCCTCCTGCAAGCACTGACCACATGTTCCCGTAATGCACCTGAAGGTCTCTTTCTCAAATGTGAGTTACATATATATTTATGTGGAAATTTTATCTTTTGGCCTTATGATCATTCCAAATTAAACAAATCCTGATGACTTTTTGCATGGCACAAATTAGTTCCTGATTTAAAGTGCTCTAACTAATATCCTAGACAGTTAATGGTACATTTTAGCCTTTGAAAGGGAACAGTGGTGTCAAACACGAAAGTAGCTGTGAATCTGCCATCTCCTGGGCAAGGCCTTGCTGATCACTGAGTTCATGGCACGGATTTTACTCAGATACAGGGCACATGGAAATATTCCATCAAAGTATGTTATTGTTTTTGTTTAAAATCTGCTTCATTATGCCTGTGAAAAGCAACAGTCAAATGCTGTAGTTTTTTTAAAAAAACAGAACTATTGAGGGTCATTTTTCTCTTTCTTGGGCAAAGGAAATCACAAACCATGTGTTAAGATACTGTCTTTATAGAATTTTAAGGGCAATAAATTGTCATCAATGATAGATTCAAAATTCTGTGTATACAAGCTGATGCTTTCTTTAAATGTGATTCATTGTCCACATGCAAATAATGTTCCCCTGCTTGTTCTGTGGCAAGTGATGAATAGGGGAAAAAAAAAAAAAAAACAACCAGAAAGTACAACTTCAAAATCTTTTTTAAAATGTAAAATTTTAATTTTATGGCTACCCCTTTTGAAATCACTAAGATCAGAGTCCACTATCCAGAAGAGCTTTGTCTGGATCTGTACAGCATGTGCTGCATTGCTGAAAACCCAGCATGCCATATTACAGTTTAAGTAGAGTTAGAAGAACCCATGTTTCAAAATATTGTCCAAATCTGTTTTTTATTTAGCACAGCTTATACTGCTAGATGCAAAATCATTACTTTGAAGCAAAACTTACAGGATTTGTTTCCATGTCAATTGTTCTTCACTCATTTGATCTTCTTTAAATAAACACCATAAACTTCTTGTGTAACAAAGGACTGTCCCATATTGAACCGTCTTGAATAAACCAGGTAGAGTTTTCGTTGTCTTTGGCAGTGACCAATATTTTGTACTTCAGAGGAGGAACAGAAACCTTGCAAACTCATACAATCAACTAGCTGACTCTGCAATGGTCATCTGATGCACCAATACATGGGATTTTAGTAACACATCTTATTGTAAATTGTATGGCTTTGGTTATAATGCACATTCAGTAGGCTGACACTATAATACATGAAGTATATTTTCCTTTTATTCATTTATCTGAAACAAAAACATTAGAACTCTAGAGACTGGCAACACGGCATGTAGTAGTCTCAATACTGTGCAATTTCTGTAGCATTTTTAAAAGGATTTGGGCACTGATTCACTCCACATCTTAAGCTTAAATGATTGACACAGCAAAGGTCCACTTTAAAAATGGACTTAGACAACTTCAGTGACATTGACTTATAACGAAACTTAGGGTCTTAAGTGCTCAAAATACATCTGAAAAAGAGTCTCAAATCATGCAACACTGAAGGCAGCAATTGCTTGCTACTTTTAAAAATCTAGGTCCAAATTTGAATGAGTGCCTAAGTAAACATTCAGAACTTGGTTCATAAACTAAACTATGGGAAACCTGTCCTGAAAAACACCAGGGTTTTTGCCTTCTAATATGCCCAAAGGTGTGCCTGGAGTCATTAGGGAACAAAGACCTGTCTGAGAAACATTATGAAGATTAATAACTGTGCATACAAGATTGGAAAGGAGCAAGCAGAGGGCATATTGCTTATTGCCTGTATCTATCTGGGACTGGGATGAAAAATAAATCAAATCCAGAAAGGTTTTCAAAGAGGTTTTAGAAAAAATTAAGAGTTGTAGCTGGGGGTGGGGGGAGTCCCAGTATAGGTACAAACAATCTTTCTTCCCACCTCCTGGAACATTTGAAAGAAGTAAGACCTGCTCTGAAAGCTGGAAGCTGACAGTAAAGTACAGATGCAATATTTTCATATTCATTTAAGTAACAGAAGGAATTTTTGCAGGTATCATAGGCACTGAGAAATCTACATTTTGAAAGTTTAGGCATAGAAGATGATGAGGTGCATTAGAACGTGTTATCTGGTTTTTGGCCATTTTGTTTTTTAAAATAGTCAACCCACTTCGGGAATATTTGACATACCTATGTGTAAATGGAAAACCTAGCTTTCCTAAAAGGAAAACCTCCTCGCATCTTTATTCCATTGCACTTGTAAGACACTAGGCACTAAATAAATTGAACAATCTTTTGTTCTTACACCTAGAAGACAAACAATTAAGCACAGATGCATGCAGTACAGAGTGAGAAAGTAGTTTGGGAACTCTTACAGAGAAAGGTTTAATTTCATGTCCCAACACATGATACCCTCTCAGGTGGCTCATCTCTTGCTTGGAAGGCTCAGCCCTGTGGAATGTGCAGCTGTCCTGGTTTCGGCTGGGATAGAGTTTTCTTCCTAGTAACTGGTACAGTGCTGTGTTTTGGATTTAGTATGAGAGCAAAGTTGATAACACACTGATGTTTTCGTTGTTGCTAAGCAGTGCTTACACTAGTCAAGGACTTTTCAGCTTCCCATGCTCTACTGACTGAGAAGGCTGGAGGTGCACAGGAAGCTGGGAGGGGGCAGGAAAGCTGGCTGGGGGGGGCCTCTGCTCAGGGACTGGCTGGGCATCGGTCGGTGGGTGGTGAGCATTTGCGTTGTGCATCACTTGCTTTGTATATTCTATTTACTACTACTACTGTATATTCTACTATTATTATTATTATTATCATTATTATTATTATTTTCATCATCATCATTTTCATTTTTACTATTTTTTTTATTTCAATTATTAAACTGTTCTTATCTGAACCCATGAGTTTTCTCACTTTTACTTTTACAATTCTCTCCCCCATCCCATGGGGGCAGGGGGAGAGTGAGCAAGCGGCTGTGTGGTGCTCAGTTGCCAACTGAGGTTAAACCACGACAGCAGCAGAACTTTTGGAACAGAAAGAAAAAGAGAGAGATGTATGGATATAATGTCAGAGTCATGGATTGCAGTTACTTGGCTTGAACTCTTTAAAATTGCTCAGGTCGGAGGTAACAAGATAAAGGGAAATTGATTTGATCAGTTTTAAAGCCGTTTTCCTGAGTTACTGTAACAAGCACTTGACTGCTTTTATCCCTTTTGTTAGAAACAATGGAAAGAAGAAGTATCTGCACTTCACAGGGTCTTATTCTTCAGACCAAAGTCATCTAGAAGAGCAAATCCAGAGTGGTTTTGGTTGTAACTGGCTGCAAAGGATTGTGGTATGTGCATGCAAAAGACAAGAAAGAAGAATTTTGTAGTATGCGGTTCATTTCACTGAGAAGTATAATTTCACCTAACAAGCACCACCTTGCTACCTGCTGCAGGATTAATCAGGTCGTTGCCTATTGACAGGATTGGACTCTGGCAGAAAACAGTCAAGGAGCCAGCCGTCAACTCTATTGGTAGACAGCTTTTTTGAAGCATTTGTCCAACAGGGATAAATTCACCTTGGCTTGTAGAGGGAAATGCATATAGTGCATACCTGCACTGGGGAGGATTGCTGTGCTCGGAGCGTTTATCATTGGCTTTGCTTGAGGAATATGCCAGACATGAGAAGGTTTGGTTCTCATCAAAAGCTCTGCAGAACTGCCATCAGAAGAAGCTGCAGGGAAGACAAGCTGAATCAAACCACATCCTCTGCCACGAGCTTAATGCTCCCCTGACATGACAGCTAGTGGGATGGGTCTGGTTTTGCAGCCAAGAGTGTAATTCTTGTGAAAGATTAAAAGAAGTTTCAGTACAGGATCAGGGCAAATCAGATTTCACAATGGGTTAGAAATTTCCAGAAGAAAGTTCTTTCTTACTTTTTATTGCTTTCCCCTTGACTTCTTCTTTATTTCTGTCATTATAATGTCAGAGTCCAGAAGTGAGGTGAAGAGATTTGATACAAAACACCTCTACTCTATAGGGTGATCATGGGATTTACTCTCACCGAGTCCTGTATAGCTGGCTTTTTCTCTTCACACATTTCCAGACCCTCTAGGTTTTTTTGGTTCTAGTCTGCCCTTTAACAATGTCATCTTCCTTTTAGGATACCATTTGTCATTCTCTCCCTGTTTTATCCAAATAAGTGGAAGGATCCACGCCATTTGCTGAACCATATTTAAGCTCTCCACATGACCACTAATTTTAACATTGACTTATGGGAAGCAGTCTTAATGCCGAGTAGTGGTATTTGTGATCTTGATAACATTTCTGAATGTCAGCTGCAATCATTTTGCTCATAATTGGTTCTGATTACAACACTTATTTTCATCATTTTCATTTTAGAACCTCTGTAGTGTTAACAATAAAATTCATTGAATGTAAAAAGCATACAACTTTTTCTGCAGCTCTCCTGAGGTGACTCTGTGGTGTTCATGGACATGAAAAGATTCTGCCCCATTCGTGGACGGCATGGAATATGTCATAAAGAGTATATTTGTGACATCTTTCAATGGAATTAGTAATTGATGAATTGTGGTATTATACAAGAAGCACAGCTGCTGTATAACACAAGAGCCTTACAGCTAGAAAGCACTCTACAGGAGAAAAGCCTTCAAAATATAAACCTTTTACTGTCATCATCTGCAGAATACTGGACATTCACAACACGCAAATGTCCAGGTTATAAACTTGCAAGCTGCATTAATGTGGCAGTTAAATTTACTAGTCTGAAAGCTGCACTTGTAAAATATTTATGAATACATGTGGTTGTCACTGCAAAGAAACTGCACTGTCAGCTCAACCTCTCTCCCTGATTGTTTCCTCTCCCTGTCTTCCCCCACTGGATTTTATTCCGTGAAATTCAAAGCATGAGCTTTACCTTACTTTAAAAATATCTACATGAGAGGTGTTACACTGCGAAAGAAAAAAAGAAGAGCTGCTTCCATCATATTTTGGTGCAATCGTATTGACTGTTTTATCCACTCAGAAAGGTTTCAATTTGGTATTCTTTAATGAGAGATTAAATTTGGTTTTCACGTCTGTTGTTTTTCAAATTAAAAAATGAACTGTGAAGAATGATTTGACATTTTTTCCACAAATTTTAAACTGTCCACTAAGTCATCAAGTGCACTGTTTTTGCAAGTGCCCTGCATAGCTGCCTAACTGGGCATTATGGGAGAAGAGGGATGAAAATCAGGCTGGAAGGATTAAAAAATATACTATGTGCTTTAAATACATATTGTACCTTTCCTTTTTCTTTGTCCCAAAGAGGTCACAGCTTTCATATTTAAACAATGACTGATTTTACGTACATTTTGCGTATGAACACTCCCATTACTGTGGGATGTCCCCATGCACATTTTGGAGGGCTCAGTCGCTAAACAGACAGAGAATACAAGAAAGGAAGCATGAGGAAGAAATCTTTTGGTTTCGTTTCCTGACAGCAAATTTACATCAGTGTGATTTTTCTTCAAGAAGTGTTCAGGGCTGCGTCCTTTCTTAATGCAATATTGAATTTCGAAAAAAAAACCCAAGAAATTAAAATGTTAATATTGGTCTTTGAGTTGCTCAGTTGTGATAGCATGCACACAAGAGATATGAGCATATTTATCCAGTAGTTACACATCTTCAAACACTTTAGTCCAAAGTACCAGTGAATTTGCAAGCACCCATGCTGAAGCTTGGGGCCAAGGGAGGAAGGGTTGGCAGATGAGCTCGGAGTAGCAGCTGCAGTGCCTCTCAGTTGCATCTCCAGCATTTCAACAGCTCCAAAGTCAGGGGTGCCGCTGCCAAGAGCAGTCCACCTCTGCCAATACATGTCCCACTAACCAGCGCCCACACCACCATGCCAACCAGCCTCCACACCCATGTACCCACTTGCTTCATCAAAAGCTCCACCACACAGAGGATTTACTGGGCATGCTGTGCTTTCAGCCCAACAACAGCATACTGTAGAAAAATGGTCTCTGTTACTCCACAGATACCACATATCAGCTTTTCTCTAGGGAAAGTCTCTCACAGCCATAAATGCTGTCAGCCTCCCCATCTATATTCAGAAAAAGGAGGTGAGCTGCTCCAGTGGACCAGGGCATCTGCATTGCCCACATCCTTGTCCTCTTCTTTCCAAAAGCTGTGTTGTCAGCATACCACAAAGAAGTAAGATGGTACAAGGCAGAAGACGACCTACGGAAGGCTTTCTCCTGCTTGGACCAGACATTGTCTAGCCTGACCTGTGAGCACAAGAAGGTGATTGGGAGTAGTCATCATGGATTTATGAAAGCAAAATTATGTCTGACCAACCTGATAGCATTCTATGATGAGATGACTGGCTTGGTGGATGAGAGAAGAGCAAAGAATGTTGTCTATCTTGACTTTAGGAAGGCTTTTGACACTGTCTTCCACAATATCCTCACTAACAAACTGTTGAAGTACAGACTACATAAGCAGACAGTGAGGTGGACTGAAAACTGGTTGAACTGCTGGGCACAAAGGGATCCAGCTGGAAGGAAAGTGCAAAGTCCTGCACTTCAACAAGAGGAATTGCAAAGTCCTGCACCTGGGGAGGAATAATCCCATGCACCAGTACAGGTTGGGGGCCAACCATCCAGAAAGCAGCTTTGCAGAAAAGGACCTCAGGGTCCCTGTGGACACCAAGCTGAACATGAGCCAGCAATGTGCCCTGGTGGCAAAGAAGGCCAACAGCATCCTGGGTTGCATTAGGAAGATGATAACCAGCAGGTGGAGGAAGGTGATTATTCCCTTCTACTCAGCACTGATGAGACCACATCTGGAGTGCTGTGTCCGGTTCTGGGCTCCCCTGTACACAAGAGACATGGGCATACTGGAGCAAGTCCAGCAAAGGGCCATGAAGGGACCCTTCTCTAGGAGCGTGCTTTGTTTTTGGCTCTTCTCAGTGCTTCTAGTACTGTGGGTCCCTACGGTTCAGTTTGGCTTGTCTCCCTCCTTACAGCAATGCTGGGACGGCTGCTGAGCCCTTCATCCACACCACCCTATCTGAAAGGGAGAGAGTTGTCTGGGGACCCGTACTCATGGAGTCTCATTCACCACAGTCCTGGCTGTGAACTGAGCATCACCAAGCACTGCAGACCATCTGGCATACTTCTGCGCTGGTGAAATGCTGACTGAGGTGTGGATAAAGAGCTCTGGCACGCCATTCTCTGAGAGCGCTTGAAGCAATAGCTGATACAACACTGGCGTGTGTGCTCTGCCACGCAGAGACTGCATATAATGAAATCCTTGTTATATAATGCAGCTGATGGATAGGGGTTGATGTATAGTCAACAACTGGCGTTTCCAGGGGTGAATACTACCAAAATCTCTATTCATATTTAAACACGTGATATAGCTTTTCCCTCCACAGGAAAAAAAAAGTGACTGCAGATGTCTGTGACACTTGAAAAATCAAAGTCTTTCAAAGTAATAAAGGCAATGCTCAGAAAATATTATGAACAGTAGCCCTACTACAGTATTTCCTTTAAAGAGACATCTGGGGTGAATTAGGGTGCTGCTCAGACTGTGGCACTGCTACAGATGTCGAGGTGTAAACGTGTTTTGCAGGGACTGTAGATATGTGATCATGTATAATGCTTTTATTAGGAGCTCAAGCACTATATTTCCAGTAATATGAAGAATGACAGAGAAGAAAAGAAATGCCTTCTGAGTTTGAATTACAGCCACATCTAATGAACTCAGAGGTGTTTTCAGTCGACTTTAGTATTACTTTTCAACTCCTGCAGCCTAAATGAACCTACTGGTCATAACAGTAAATATGGGCTCAAAGAATATCCCAAGAGGTGTCATTAGTCACATATTACATCCTTTTCTAATTTGTACACTTACCATGTTGCAGGATTTCACAGGACTGATGAAACCTCCAGAATTTCATGTTTCCCTCAGCAGTCTACAATAACCCTTAGTCTGAATGACATGTATTATTTCCTTGTTGAACATGTGATGTAGAGGGCTTAGTAAAAGATTTATTGTAAGGAAAACTAGATGTTTTATTTCCAACCTAATTGAATACATTATTGCTCTGAGTTTAAAAATGCTGCAATGATATATTACACCTCAACACAACCGTACACATGAAATCTGCAGCGGGAAGGCTTATTGGACTACAAATCAGAATACAGCTGTTGATAGGAGAGCTATATACCTTAAGTTACAATATGTTACAATAAAGTTTTACTGTATAAGTCATAGTGGGAAATAAAATAAAAATCTGATGAAATAGTTAAGCAATACTTCTATTTTTACTGACTGAAATAACGGCAACTGCCAGAACTCAAATCCTCTTTGTTGTGTATGGATGATAAAAGGGCCATAGTGAAATCTCCCTGTCATGGTTACATGGAAAATAGTGATAAGGCTGCTAATCCCAGTGAGGATTAACTGCAGAACAGAACAGCTTCCAAATTCGCCCTGGAATGGAAAGTCTGCTCTAAGCCATATTCGTTGCTTGCCCAAGTATTTGGACACAGTGCAGGCGAAGCGCAGAGCAGCCAGGGGATATGCAATTCTCTCTTCCTTCGGCCCCTGCCCAGCAGGCAGGACTGCTGTGCAGCTCAGCCCAGTGCTGCCGTCTCAGCCTTCCCGCACCCTCCCACCAGGTGTTAGGGCCTCCAGAGCCGGGGAAATACGTGCGGATCAGGGGCCTCTCTGCTTTGCATCCATTCGGACTCGTGTAACTTTCTGCAGCTGGATACCTGCAAAAATTGGCGCTGGCACCCTTCTGCGTATAGTAGTGCCGTTTTGTGATAAGGTCAGCAACCGAGGCGCAGCATTGCTTTTTGCTGGAGCTTTATGGGTGGGAAATAAGATCTCGTGAATAGATGATTTCTACAATAAATCTTTCTTCTAAAGCTTAAGTGATGTCTACAGCATTTTACTCTGTGTTGAATTTCACCTGAAATGTTACCTTTCACTCCCCTCTTATCTTCTATCTTCCCCTGTTTTTTTTTTTTCCCAAGCACGTATTTTCTAAATATATATATAAATATAATAATAGGGTTGCAGTCCTACCTGACAGCACTGGGTCTAGCTTAAGTTGTAGTAATGAAATGTTTATTCCACATCATTAATGTGGAATATTAGTTGGTCAAATTATAAACTCTGCTGAAGAGTACCAGAAAGTCTGGAACTTCACAGTGCTGCTTGCTCTGAGGCAAAGAGAAGCTGTAGCTGACTGCGTGTTATGGCTTTCTGCCTGTTCATCACTCCTCCTGCTTTGTACCTGAGCTACCTGCTTAGTCTCAGTGGAAAGCAAGGAGAGGCGGAGGAAAAAAAAAAATCCAAATAAAATGGTTCCAGAGGTCTGCAAAACACATGGGCCTGATATCTAATATTGTGATGAATACAGAACTGTAACAAATTTAAGAACACTAAAGGTAAATGAATCACCCTATGGAATTTATTATATAAATATAATAATAGGGTTGCAGTCCTACCTGACAGCACTGGGCCTAGCTTAAGTTGTAGTAATGAAATGTTTATTCCACATCATTAATGTTTGAGTTCAGTGGGGGTCCTAAGATGAAAGCGACACAGAGATTTTCCAGATAACAATATTTAAGCAGACATTTTAAAGAAGGTGGACCACCCTGTTAACTTTAAGAATGCTGTCTCTACCAGGACAAGTTATTTTCTTTTACCAAAACCATAAATCCAAGGATTAAAACCACACTAAATATCTAAATGCCTACCTTTACGTGCTTGGTGAGCCTAGGGGAACTATTCATCTCTCCATGCTCCTTATCCACCAAGTCCTACAAGATGGCCCAACTGCTCAGCCTGTCAAAAGTTTGCCAGTCTTCCACTTTTCTTGCCAGTGCTGTAAGATTTCCATCAAAAATAAAAACCTCAAGTGTTCATTGCACACTTGAAATACTCTTCCATGGCGAAGCAAAAGCCAGAGGGTTGTGAATTGCCCCCATCACTTCCATCTGACTAGCACCATCCTGCTCTCCCTTTCTGTGATTTCACTACAGACATTACAGGACCCTGCGTTTACTTGGCCAAATCTACATATGGTTAGCTACCACTATTTCTTTTTTGTTTAAGTTTCCTTTTGTTGTGTGTCTTCTTTCATTGGCTTTTTCCCTTGGCCCAAGTAATATAAAGTCACTTTCCCCTGTGCAAAGAGCATCTTTATGTGTTCCTTTTGATGGACCAATTTTCTGAACTAATCTCCATGTATTGTTTTAAACAATTGATCCATGGGCTAAAATGGGAAAACAGAATAATCCCTCATTTAAATGATCAATGGAAAGGAATAACTAGGGGGAAATGTTGATCGCTGCTGCAGCCCTAATCATCCAAAGTGTTAGTGCAATTCGGAGACGGGAGGAGGGGGAGAGATTTACAACATTGGGAGCTCCCAGGGAAGGAGGTCTGTAAGGAATGGCTCCCATATGGAACTGGAATGCTTTGTACACCCTGGCTTAGCAATTAAATTTACAAGGTGTTGCTAAGTAGCAGTACCCCTGTAAACTCAGCAAACATTGGAAATGCTGTTACAAAACTAGGGACTTCTTTTATTGCTTCTCACATTTCAATAGGGAGAAAGTCATTAGCAGAAGGCTGTTCTTTGTACGGACTTCCCATTTGGAGAGTTGGGAGGTGTATTCTGATAAAAGATCTGTGAGCATAGCCCATTGGCAAAGGCAGGTTTTTCAGCAGGGAGGACAAAAGATGGAACAAAAGTATTTGGAGCTACATTAGAAAGTATGTATTTAAAATGACTGGGCAGTCATTTACTTACACACACACGTATATACATATATGTATGTACATTTCCCCTTGGAACAAAAACTGCCTTTTAAATTCTTCTCAGTCAAGTTTCACTGACAAACTTGCTTGACGGGCATCAGGGACCTGAAGCAAGCTTCAAGGGAAAAAGTAGCCATCACTCATGCTTCATTGGATTTCTATGACAGAATGATCAAATCCTGTAGAACCTGGCATAAGCACATCATTATCAAACCCTGCTTTAGCATTTCTTAACTGATCACGGAGGCTGAGGTCCTTGGTGACTCCTGTTTTCTGGCACTGTTTGTAGTTATTTGACCTTTTCTCAGTGGATAATCCACACAAAAAGCCCTAATTACTTCCCCAGCTTTGAGCGGTCCAGCACTGTGAATAATCAATGGCACTGATTTAGGTATTGCACAATCAGATGCTTATGGTGTTTAAAGAACATTTTTCCATTGACCTGCCACAGCCGTAGGACAATACTGAGCGCTGAAGTTGCTGTTGTAATCATAAGCTGGCCAAGTGACCTTGGGGGTCTGAAGTTGATTACTAGGGCCTTGATTTGAACAGAGACAACACAATTTTAATGCTTTGTTTATTTTTATTTTCTTAAAACAGCACTTAGTCAGGATGGCTCTAGCAAGATACTGGTGTACTGACAGAATATCAGAGCAAGATTTGCCTATAAACATAGCCGAGTATTTTTTTCTTTCTTAATATCAACTTAATTTTTATTTTGGCTCTTAGAGAGCACAGTGCTGGGGGGGTATTTTTTTCAACATTTTATTTTACATTTGTCTTTAAAAAAATAACACAGTTGGGCACTTGAATATCCACTTGCTTCAAAAGTATTCAAGGATGAAACCAGAACAGCAGAAAAGGAAAACAGAAATTGCCCAGATATTGCTGTAGACTGAAATGTCTGTGAGAGGAGTAGGGTGAGGATTCTTAGAAATTAAACAGTCTCTCATTTGTTGGATTCTTCTCCCCTGTTCACGTGACATGAAAATGCAGTTCATTATCCTGGGTTATTAAGGTTTAAGTCTACCACCTGCTCAGTTATTTCAGCTTTAAAACTAAAAGGAGGGAGCAGCCCTGTTTTTGCCCTAGTTCTGTTTAGAGTGAAAGCTTTGCAGAAATTTTTTGTAAGGAGCCATTTGCTCAGGCAAAATTTATGACAGAATACCTGATCATTTGAGGATGACTTTAAATCTCATAAATCTTCCACCAGTGAGACAGAAAATAAGTGTTTAATGGAGATAGGCATAAAAAGAGAAAAAGAGGGATCCTCTTCCCAGCAGAAATTTCAGTCAGCCAAGAGAAAACTTCCCTCAGATGCATTCTTTTTGAAATGAAACCTGTTTGTCCCATTGAAAGGAGTATTTTTCAGCGAAAGACTTAAAGGTTTACTTACTTGAGAATTTTGCAATCATCATCGTGTTTCCTCAGAGGAATCCCAAGCAATTAGAAGCAAACACAAAACAGGGGGAGCACAGCATCTGTACCTGCACAGTTTGTGGGAAGCCTGTGGATAGCTCCACCACCTTTCCTCTCCCAAAGCTGGGAGGAAGCCCTTTCTCCCAGCTGGGGGGATCGCTCCTAGCATGGCAGCCTCTGAAGCAGAAACAACAGGAAGAAACACTTCTATTGTGGAGTTTTTTGTTCATCCAAACTTCCTGCCAGGCCATGAGGAGGAGGGTAAACAGAAGCATATAATAGGAGCTAGGATAATGTTTATCAAACAAGAACCTGCGTTTGCCTCTTCCATAGGAAAGCCTGTCCTCTAACCAGTGTCCTCTCCTTTGAGGACACTACCGCACTTCTGTCCTCCCTCAAATAAGATCTCTTCTTAAGACACCTGGTGATGTTTGCATCCATCCTGATCAAGCCTAAGCAATGACGTCTGAGGGAGTGGTTGGGGAAGTGCTTGTTGTAGAAATGTATTGTTTATTTATAAATTTTGTTTATATAAATTTATTTATAAATATTGTTTGTTTATAAATTATTGTAGAAATTGTTTATATTGTGGAGGCATTATGTGGATATAGCTAGCTTAGAGACCACTTTGGTAGATGCCAGACAAGCAGCATAAATGACATTAACTGCACTGAGGAGCTGGAGGTCTCCACCTGTGCGGCTCCGCTGCAGATGGCTGGGGAAGAGGAACTGAAGGACAGGCTTCATGTTTTATTTGAGAGCTTTTTCCTCACTCGCCAGCAGAACAGGAAAGAAAATGCTTACCACAGAAGAGGAAAAACATAATGCTGAAGTTAGTATGGCTAGTGAAGTGAAAACAGGCATTGCAGTAAGCTCCTAACGAGGGTGGAGCAGAGTTGTTGGGGCAGCCGTCCTCTGTCCTGCTACATTCACGTCCTGCCAGGGTACATCGTAGTCTCCTTAAATATACAAATTGCTGTTGGATGTACTTGTGTCATCAGAGACTACACAATCCAGATAGGCATTGCAGCATGGCAGGAGCAGAATGGCACAATTTATAGGCAGAAAAATCCTGAAAAGGAGCTGTAGAATGTGCTCTGAATAACTCAGCATTCGAGATTTATACTGCTCCTAGTGATTTCAGTTTGCATACCTAAGCTCTCGAGGCAAATAAACTAACTTTCCAGTGATCTTTGCCAGTTTTATTTGGTAATATTTTTAGAACAAGCTGGTTTTGAACACTGTCTCCAATGAACTGGACACAAACATGCTAAGTATGCATGACTTTGTTTCGTAAATATTTTCTACATGAAGAATATTTAGGCTCAACAAATGTCTGTTTCTAGGGTGTCACAAACAGTACTAAAACTTTATTTAAAATTGCCTGATACATGGTCAACACACTAATTACAAACTGGTTTAGTCTGCAGTCAAAATTGCCTTTTTTCAGAAAAGATATCTCTAATATTAATTAATCCGAGCTGAAATGGGGTGCAGCAGTGCAACCTCTTTTTTCTAATGATTGACCGAATCTGTGTTGCTGTCAGCCTGCTAGGATATCGGTAGATTTCATTTCACCTTTCATTTGTGCCGATGTCCCTTCAGATGGTTGTACTGTGGGCAGAGACCAACTATGCCCCAAATTCCCCGGAGAGGTACAGCTCTGGGTGAGGATTAAGCTGCACTTGCTTTTCAGCAGTTGCTGACCAGGGAGAGGTTGAAAACAGCCTGTTGATCTCTTTTCTCTGCAGTGACCCTGTTTCTTCGTACCATATGGTTATGTTTATGATGTGCTCTGTTGAGGCAGAGCTATAACAGCTTTTAAGTTGGCGGTGGTGCCAGTGCCAGAGAAGGAGCAGTTTTCTAGTCAAGCAAGGGGGCTGAGCTTGATTTTGGAGCGATGGCATTGTTTCTAAATGCCACTTTCGGTCCTTAAAATCTTTTCATTTAAAAGCTGCTCAGCCTAATTTCACAAATGGGGGATGGTTACAGTAGTTAGGGTTGTGCAGGTGAAACTTTTCTTTGTTAATACACAGACAAATGGTCTTTCTTCTGTGCTGGATTCACTACTATTAAACCAAGCTGAGCTGAAACTTAATTGAAATAAATATTCCTCCTCCCAGTCTCCTGATTGTTCTTCTCTCTTCCAAATCAGATAAAAATGTGAATGAGGCAATTAGCCTTATTTCCCCCAAGATCAGAAATTCTCAGGTATTTTAATTTCTCGTGTCTTCCAATTATGGGTAGCCCACTACCTTCGGTAATTTCCTGAGATGAAAGAAGACTTAGCTCTCTCGCAAGCTGCCGTGGTGGGTGTTGACCTAAACATCAGAGCAGCTGAGGACCAGTTGGCTGTTCAGCACACTTCCTTAGGAAGGTTTTTTTCAGAAGGTCTGAAAATCAAACAAAACCTTGCTAATAAAAAAAAGAAACCACTTGCCAAGCTGTGAGTGGTCTTCTCCATGTAACTTTGCTATTAAGGAAATGATATCTAAATAGCAGCCACTTCACTATCCCATTCTGTGTTAGTGCTCAAGAGATACAGTCGCAGAGTGTTTACATACACTGATAAGACTGTTGATTCTGCTGAAAAATAGCATGTTAAGTAGTAACTCAGATGAATAACGTATTTTCAATTTATTGATTCCAGTCAAATAAAAGCTGTGTGGTTCATAGTGGAAATACAAATACAGTGGCACATCTCGGGAATTCACACGAGGTCAGATCCAAACTCTTACACAGGTCAGTAGCCGCCCCGAGGTTAGATGATGGCACTTCATCCTATGATAATCCTGGTAATTCATTTACATCATGATTCTTAAAAGGTGAAATAAAAGGTGCTGTTTGGATTTTTCAAAATCGTCATGCAGTTGAACTATACGTAGAGACCCTGACCTGCAGGAGGGAGCGGGTTTTGTGCCTCTATTCAGTGACAAAAATCTGATGGAAGAACCAGCTTTGTTATTTTATACCAAGGGCAAAGACAAATCTTTCCTATGCCTCCTTCCCTTTACACCTCGTGTCCTCTGCTTTGTTCAGCTTTGAGTCTTAATGGAGAACAGCACGTGTCTTATGTCTCGTGACACATCTACAGCTGCTGAAAAAGGCCGTAAAAAAAGCCTTTCACCACTTTATGCCTAATTCACATTTCTACAAAACACTTTTGAATCCTTTCAGAGAATAAATACTTTAAAAGAATGTATGCTTCCTAAATGCAACATTAGGAAGTATATGCTTCCTAAATATAATATCCTCATTTTTCTCCTGCGCATGAAATTTATTGTATCATCAGATCTGACTGAAATTTACAGTTACCCATAATGTTATTTTAATTTTTTTTTTTTTATTGCATTGTGGAATAGAAAATATGTTTATGGCTTTGTCTTATGAATATTTTAGCAGGAATTTAATCAGTAAGTATTTTAACCAAGGAAGTTTGCAGTTCTGTTTTGACAGTCGTGTCCCCAAATGCTTAATCGTTTTGGCAAAAATAATTTTTCCTCCAGATAAATTTCCCTTTCAAAGTTCATATAGCTGCTGCTTACTCAGACAAACCAGTCCTGAGAATCATTTCCTTCCATTTGCGTGAGAATTCATATACATTTCCCCAACATGAATTTAAGTAAAGACTTGCTGTGAAAGGTTATTTTTTTATATGCCTTTTTAAAAAAGCAAAATGTACTTAGCAAGTGCCCTGGGCTTCATTTGTAGTTTAGCTGATGTTGAAATTTTTGAATTTTCTCAGCCAGTAAAAAATCCCTTTTTCTGTAGAGATCGGTTTCTGTTCTAAAATTAGACAGTGAAATGTTTTACAGAGCATTTATGCTACGATCTAAAGGAGAAAATCAAAGGAAAAGAGCTGTACAGCCCCTCTCAAATCCAGAGTATTGTAATGATTGTTATTGGGGAAATCCATGTAGAAACGGTCCAAGCAAGATTGCTGCCTACCGTCACACAGGGATGTCCCTCAGCATGGACAGGATCATTCTGTGAAGATTTTAAATCGGATTTTAAGACCCTGTATTAAGGCTGTGATTAAAAAAAATTAAAAAGAGATAAGCCCATTACTTGAGAATTCTTATACATATTTAAAATGCACATTTTAAATATTATAATTTTGGGTCTTATTTCTGGCTCCTTTACTGACATAGGTAGTCATTTATTCCACAGGCATTGAAATCAATAGGACCAGCTGTATAATATTTTTGAGTTGGGCTGTTGCCAGGATGCATATAAATATTTTATTGTACTCAAAGCTTTGGGAAGGAGACGGAAGTAATAAGGCAATTTAGAGAGGGACTATTCAGTTTATCAGTGACTCCAATCTTGGAAACTTCCTTTTCATAACCAAAGATGGGAAATTCCTGGCTTTTTATTAGCCGTACTTGCAGAAATTTGGAGAGAAACAGTCAGGTTGCAATGCCACTTCACAAGCTGGCTTGGAGGGAAGGGGGACAGAGAGATAGCTGTCTGTGGGGTGATATTTACCCTCTAGGCCTGTGCTTTGGGTTTTATTCGCTTTCTAATTATGCCTCTTCATTCCAGAATTTCTTTAAAATGTACCAATTAAAAATGTGCCTCAAGAAAAATGGTGCAGGTTTAATGCAAGCCAACGTTATTCCATACAATGTCTGCTTTGCCTTCAGCCAGGTTTGCTCTGCAGTTTTTATTTTTTATTCGCTGTGGCCAATATTTACGCGATACTCCAGGAAGCACTGTTCTTTTCAGAGTTGTAGAAATTTATAGTAGTGAACTAGGTCTGAAGCTTAAGCTAGGTTTGGTTTTGGGGTGGGGATCATTCTTTAGTATAGCAACACGTGAACAGAAAAGGAAGCTGAGGAAGGTGGACATCAGTGACACAGAAATAGGGCATGACTTATTAGCAAGGGGAGGAGAGTGAGTGACTTTTAGGATAAGTGGTGGGATTGCTCTATGTGGCTGGTTGTCACATGTGGTACAGTGATCCCAGATGATTGCTAGGATGTCTATGAAAGAAAGCTAAAAGAAGCAGATTGTGTTTGCTGTCTGTCCGCTTACTGGTCAGTCCCCCATCTATCTGTCCTTCTTTCTTCTCTGAGCTCCCTGACTAATTTCAACCAAGTCTGAGAGAGAGATAAAGGTCTCGAAGATAATAAGTTCTTGAAAGAATCCTGAAAATGATCAATCATGTCAAGGAGGGAAATCATGTAACTGCATCTGCATGAGGAAGGGCCGTGCTCAGCCCCTGTTGGAGAATCCAGGCACCAGCCACAAGGCTGTAGAGCAGGAGGCCTCAGCTGTCCTGCAGGGAATTTCTGCTACCCACATGATGTGAACTCACAGCTCGTTTTCATAAAAAACATTCGCAGATCCTTGACAAGGTCGTGCCTATATTCTGCCTTGATGCTTCCAAATCACCGCATCATTCTGCCGCTGTATTTGACTTGCAGCTTACTTATGCCCAGCCATATTTTGCAGATTCCTGTTAGCTGGCATGGTCACTGTGCATTTTACCAAAGGCAGCTGGAAAGAGAGCCAGGGAACCAATACTATCTCTTTTTCCCCTGTTAAGTTATGCAATTAAATCAGCAGTGCCAATGCCTCCCGGATTGCTCTTCCATCATCCCATACCTATTAGTCTTTGCTTGCTCAACACTACTCGCTAAACATTGTTTTTCTGCATTCTTGCATATATCAGAATTGTTCATTTCTTTCAGGGACATCTTCTTTATCATGTTGTATTAGTAGAAAGAACACATGCAGGTATTCACATTAATAGAGCTGAGAAATCTGATTTTACAGTCTGCAAGCTGAATGAAAATATTGCATCGCCCAAAAGCGCTCTCAGTTTTCACTGTGAAGTTACATCCTTCACCCCTGAAAAATAAAAAATGCCAAACAAGAATCAACTTTGTATAATGAAGATGTTTCATTTAGACACCAGGGTTCAGAGGAGAGAGGATTAGACCTTCTCTTTCCTTATTAAATTAAGACATCCTTGAACAACAGGTAAAATGTCTTGACTGTTCGGGGGGGGGATTTTAAAAATCACCAAGCCTGGCATGAATTTGTCAGTTTTTTCAGCTGTACCAAAACTGCTTTTTGTAGTGAACAAACATTTTCTTTGCAAATTTGGACCAGTTGTCTTCAGTACTTCACTCTGTGTGAGCGTAAAGCCTCGACAGCGTGGTATAGCTAGTCAAACCACTTGCTGTCATTATTGGAATGATAACGCGTGGAAGGCTCAACCCTGGTGGTAAGCTTGCAAGGGAGAGAGTGGTGCCTAAGTGCGCCGGACCCAGGATATCTGTCCTAGCCAGCCATGGGGAGGTCCCAGATAAGCCTGTCATCCTGACAGGGCAAATCAGTGCTGAAAAGCCTTTGCACTCCGCGGGGCTCAGACTGGTTGATAGGACAGTCATCTTCTGATAAGCAGAAGCGCCCTGCTTCCTCTGACTCCCCCAGGCCCCTCTCGCACCTCGTCGCCCCGGGGTGGGCCACCGCACACCGCCCGGCATTGCTGCCGCTGCTGGGCTGCTGCCCGGCGTATTCACGCGATGTTACCCATACCACAGATATTTTACATTGAAATGGCTAAACTGCCATGCTCCCTGCTACTGATGCAGGAGGAGTGTTGCAGTCCACTCCCTTTGCTGATTGTCAGTTATTCATACCGAAACAAAGCACTTTTATCTTAACAAAACTACTCCTCTGTTGGCATGGGAAGGGGAGGAGGACTGTACTGCATTTTCAGTAGCAATATGGTTCAAGTGACATATGTTTTGTGTGTGGCTAAAGCACAGTGTGCAATGCCAATACATTACTCTTACTCAGTTCACACTCAAGGTTATACCTGTTTAACTGGAAAGGCAGATGCAAAAACTGTGTCTTAAACAGGCCTTTAATGTCTGGGACCTGTTAAACATTTCAGGCAGTGGTAGTAATTAAACCGGAAGTTTGAAAGGTTTGATTGCATGATTTCAATAGAGAACATGGATTTGTAATCCTGTCTGTAAACACAAGAGTAATAAAAGACACAGCCTTCTGCACATGACCTTTTTAATGGTTGCCTATATTAAGAATGCTTTACATGTCTTGAAATGAGATACATTTAACTTCAAAAGGGCCTGATAAAGGTGCTCGCTTTGACTTTTTTCTCAAATTGTTATCATGATTGTGAATTATTTTCTAGCGTTTTGAACAGAAGCATTCCCAAAGGGATGGCAAATTAGTTGACGGTGCTGCAAGAGAGGCTTTGCAGTCCTCCTCTTTTGAAGTTCTTAATGATGTGAGTTTCTCAGTGTTTCAGTCCTGGCTGCTGCTCACCCCATTCATTTAAAAGTTATGTGAAGTGAAAATTATCCATAGACTTTTCTTCCTTTACGCCTGCTCCCAAGAGCTGTGACTTGGGACATCACATTAGCAAACGTGATGATGTGCCTGTGCATGCCACCGTTGCCAAACTGTAAGCAAAGCAAGAGAAAAGGCTGATTTAGAAAATAAACCCAAGGTGCTTGATGAGTGAAATGTCAAGTAGATTCATGTCTGGCAAAGGACTCTTCCTTGTCCATCATCATCCAATCAATGACACTTGAACCTGGGTTGACCAGGTCACCACGCCACCTCTGCTCAAAGCAGGGGGAAATTTATAGGTCACCTTTTTGAATGACAATTAGTACAAGAAGATATGGTAATCCTGCTGCCTTTCAAAGTGTTATTGTTTTACCATGCAAAAGTCGCGGTGTACCATGCACAGCAGCTACCTGCTCTCTGTGTTCTTTACATGAGGAGAAACAAAAGACCTTTAGGAAACTATCTCCCTAGTGGCTCTTGTCTGATTAGAAAGTCCTCAGGGGATTAGCAGTATGAATTTCACAGCTTGTCCCCCCCACTCCCTCCTGCCCCTCTGCATTAAGGTTAGAAGGATGTGCTTAGATCAAATCAGGAGATTAAAGGAAAAGAAACCCCAGAGCAATTCTCTTTTGCATTTGAATGAATATTTGTAGTCAATAGTCATTTACCATTTCTTTTAAAATATCCTTGAGTTTTAGTGAAACAAAGTTCAAATGCTGCCATAAGACAGTAATATCTTATACTTCCATTTTAGATTAGTTATATCATTTACAGTTAATTTGTTATACTTGTACATATTTGCTGTTGCATGTAATCCTTCAATTTGCACAAGAGATTTCATCAAGTCCCCAAGAAGATCAAAAGCTTTAAAGGTTTTGTTTGCATTTCCATGTAAGACTTACTACTTTCTCACTGCAAAATGGCCTAGAGAGCATTCTTTAAACCCATGTTAACTGCCAACAGACAGAGCCTGCAGGGGACATCTTTGAGGTGTGCACGATCAAACAGAAATAAATTTTAACCTTTTGTACAACAAAGTGAGGAAAAAAATCCAATTTCCTACGAAACCCTCACTACATTGCCTGTGAAATCTATTTCACCAAAGATGGTCTTTAAAGCGGCGAATGATGCAGATGGGTTTCCTTAGCAAGGAGCTGTAAAGGATGTTTTAAAAAGCACAATATGGTACTAAAAGGAGAAAGATGGGAAAACGCTGTTCTAAGGTATATTCATTTCTATCTGCATCTGTTACCAAAGCGCTGTGATAAGAGCCGGCCCCTGCACTAGCATCGTCATGCTAAGTAATATCATAAGTCAAACCACAGATTCTTCACAAAGGGAAAAATAAACCCCACTTAATGCAAGCAGGGAGAGTCATGGCTGCAGGACTGATATGCAGGTAAAACGACTCTGGATTCATTTTTGCTCTCTTCTACAGCTAGATAATGTTATTTCTGTGATGGTGTACAAATGAAAACCAAACTTAATCCAGCACACTTCAGAACTTAAATAATCAGCTGGTGAAAAAGTAAAATAGGAATATAGATCATGGAGCAGAAGGTGCTCTGAGAGTGGATTAGATTTTTGAGAGTGCTTGGCTTTCCAGGTAGGCGCCTAGCGAATTGGCCTCCTTTCAATGGGAACTGCTCAGTTGGAAGCACTGTGGCAGATTTGGGCTCGCTCACTCTCTCTTTGTATTTTATTACGGGAGAAATCCATCGCTAAAGGAAACCTATGGAAACAATGCATGCAAACGGCAAAGCAATTGTTTATTGCAGCCTTCCTAACCTGGATGTGTAGAGTTAGTTGGTTAAGTGCTTTGCCTTACTGTGGGTTGAGCATGTAGCCCAACACAAAAAGCAAAAGCAAAGCGATGGTGTGTGCAGTGTTTGAAATAGCAGCTCACACACAGCTCCGTATCTGTAAGCCTGTAGAGACCAGAGTCAGCTTCAGACATCTGAGGGCCTTGGGAAAGGGAAAAGTCCCTCTTTCTCCCACACCACTGGAGACTGGCACGGCTCCCTAACTTAGTGTGTAGTTACACAAACGTGTTCCCTGGCAGTAAAGCTGGCTGAAGAGCCTTCTGCAGCCTCTGTTTCTTCCTCTTTTCTCGCTCCCAGAGGTCACTGGTCTCTTAATGGTGCTGGTTTAGCTGCTTGTGAGGTTGTGTCCTAAACTGGATCAGTGCAATAACTGGAGGAGCTTGCTGTTCTTTCTGATTTTCTTTGTTAATGGTGCTTTTGGAGGTATTTAATCTAAAACAACTCACCGATTGACCATATAGCAAAATTGCACTAATAGCTGCCCTTAAGCAACCACTGGAGTGATGAACAGAGAGACAAAGGAGAAAATGAGCAACAAGGCTGGAACCCCTCAAACTGCCTTTGCTGCCAGAGAAAAATGCTCCCCTTTCACATTCCTAAACTTAGCAGTTACCGTGATTGCTCGCCTTTAACACTGGCTTTGCCGCAAACATACATCTGCCTACAAATAACGTTAGCAATATGGCTTCCAGCTAGTGTTCAGGTCCGATAGGAAGCACGGCACAGCAAACAAGTGCAATCAATGCAGATTAATGATGCCTGCTTTCATTCATGTCTAGGTATTTCAGAGATGCAGCTGATAGCCAATCTTTCTTGCTTGTATTTATGCAAGCCACATTTATTTGGTTAGCTTTTGGTTGATTGATTTTGTACTTCTGCTTGTTTGAGTTTTGTTAGGTTTATTTCATTTCATGACAATACGGCTGATTTATTTCTGACAACAGTAGCGGTTTAATGCAAAACGTTATTGAAAGCTTCATATAACTTATGTTTTTAATTTCTGCAAATACCACCTAGATGCTGTGGGGAAAGACACTATATAAATCTTAAAGTTAAATAAATATTTACTGTACAAGTGACTTGTGTTAATGAATATTGCAGAGGGAGCAGAGCACACAGATTCACCAGGAAAAAACTGCACACTATAAAACATCTTCCTTGTATGAGGGCAGTTTGACACATGTTCAGACTCCCTGTGGTTTGATTTGCTCTGCTATGGCCTGCTGGGTGGTGGTGCTCACCAGCATTCACTGGTGGGTGGTGGCAGGACAGCCTTCACCAAAGGGTGGTCAGCATGAAAGGTTGAGTTCAGATCTTAAAAGGAGAAGTACGGAGAGTGGCATGGAAGGAAACAGCAGGTAAAGTCCTCTCAGCAAAAACAATACAAAGAGGACCTATAAAAAAAATTATAGTTGAAATACAAGACCAAAGGTACAGGTATCCTTTCCTCATGAACGTTCCTGCTCATCTGTCTGTCTGCATTTTTGTACCTCATTCTGCAGTGCAGTATCTTAAAACCTTCCAGAAGTTAAGAGAAAAAAAAACTGATTAATGTATCTCTCCTCTCATCTTCATCACAGGAATGAAACAAAGAGGTCCAAACTGCTGAGTCTTGTTTTCATCGGTCTTGTTTCATAAGTTATAACTTGTGTGGTTAGTACCACAAAAAACGTTGTTCAATTCTCTTTTTTTTCCTCTGCATGCCTTTTGTTGCATAGTTTTATATTCCCTTTCATTCAATTGCTCAATCTGCTAACAGTAAAACACCTAAGTTTATGCAAATTATCATTATTTTGAATTTTATTACTCCACTTCATTTCCCCTCAATTTATCTGAATTTCTTCACTTCCTTGGTACATCCTTCCCCCTAATTTAAGAGATGAATAAAATGTGATCCCTATGGTTCTTTGCTGGGCCCTTACATGTGCTTTGAACTTTCGACTATGAAGAACAAAAACTGGGGGATTTTTGTTATCTGTGCCATTCTCTTACATGTCCCCTGGATTATTTTTTTTTTCCACGCTTGCAGGTGAAGCAGTGTATCTAAATTATTTAAAAATAATCACTAAAGTTTGGAGGCATCTCAAGGTCAGTAAAATTCTACATTTCATGATTTAGTCTGGCAACACTCAGAAGTGAGATTCCTTTGTTTTTATTGATACATGAAAGATCCAACATGAAAGATCATTCAATAAAAATGGAGTTTGTAAGGTGTGAGGATTTTCATCTTTGAGAGCATTTCGTGGAGCCTTTGTTCCAAGATCTTGCATTTCTGGTGTTAATTTAGTGGAACAAACAATGATAAAGTATTTGTGAAGCCAGAGGGAGTCTAATCAGCAGTGTTTTACATGCCCTGCCATGACAAGTAGTTCAAAGTATTCCCTGCCATTGTCCCAGATTGGAAGTTGGCGTTGGGTAGGTGGTGAAATATCCCTTGGATAAAATTCAGCCTGTATCTGCATCTTTGATGTAGAACTTTTATGACTCCTGCGATGCCGAGTAACAAGCTCGATTTGCATTCCAAGGCACTCAGCCCCACTGCCGATATCTCAAGTAGGATTTCAAGCCCCATTGAAGGAATCTCACTTAACATTGGTGTGAGCTTTAACATGCATTCCTTTTTCCTGTTGACCTCCTCTTGGGGGTTAAAGTTGAGTAGCTGAACTTTAGCTGCTGCCTAGATATGTGCTGAGTGTTTGATACACATTGTCATCCTATGTCCGTAAGGAACAGTTGTGCGCATTGTCTTTGAGTATTTTTGCACATGTTGCCTGATAAGTTATTGAGGATGCAAACACTTTTCTAAGCTCCTTTACCAGACGCGAGGTGTAAGGGTAAGTAATACTTGAAGCAAAGCTAGAGAACCATTTCCTGAAAAATGTCCTGAAGACTTTAAGAAGCATGAGTGCCCCTTACATCTTTGCCTTTTAAAAGTCAGGGTTCAAGATTATGATTTTATAATTTTAAACTATATAACATATTTTTTAAATGATCTTTTGCACTATTTTGATGGCAACGGCCAGATCAAAGGATCAAAGGCAATTTCCACTTTTTCAGATGTGTCAATGCTGACAATGTCTCAGTATTAGTACAAAACCCAATTTACTACTGAAGAGTCAAGCTACTTAATTAACTGCAGTAGTTGCACCTTGCAGCCCTGACCAGTGCAGGTTCTGTCATGTTGTAGAAACATGTAGTGACATTCAGGCTTGAAGCATTTTCAGCTATGTTGACAAAATCTGCAAAAGGACTGGGAAACAGAGCATCGCCAATAATACTAGATATAAAATTCGTATCAGGTGAAAGCTCCTTATGAAATGTGGTGAGAGAGAATATTTTGATGGTGATAGAGGCAGGGAGAGAGGAAATAAGAAGATACTACTTTGCTACAGCTATCTCCCATTTAGGACCAGACACTTAAAGGGGTGAATAGTTACTGTCTGCTGTATCCCAGGTAGTCATCAGCCTCTCTGGTAAACATAAGTGAAGCAATAACACCTTTTACTAGAACTGGTACAAGAATTTAAAGACTTGCTTAAATAACAGCAGACATTTTCAAAGGTCCTGGGAAAGTCAGGCCTAATTTCCTGAAAATCAGTAAGAACTCAATGCCTCGTCCTCCGTGAAAGTCCCAGAAGGGGAAAGCAGCATAGCAACATGTTAAATCAGCCACTTTGGTAGCTGACCTCTTAACATTTCTCACCTACAGTTATGCAATAAGCCTCCTACAGCCCCCTCCCCCCAAACTATGGGATTTTGTGCCCACAGCTTACTCAGTGAAGTTACTAGTTACTACTACGATCTTCTTCCAGGCCAGCTGAATCTTGAATGTTGGGAAGAGCCAGATGCTGACGCTGCTTCTCCAAACTCTTGCCCTGGGAGCTAATGAGAAGAGCAGAGAGAGGAATTGTCTGTGTCAGAACAACAGAGGAAGTGGAAGTATCATGAACAATGCTTGGAAAGAAGAAAAGACGATGCAGGAAATCTCAGTGAATTCTTAAAGTAGATAAAACTCAAAAGTGAAGAAAAGCAAACCAGAGAGAGTGATAAAAAGTTCAGGGTTCAGGAGTCAGAGAGCAAGCAGCCATGCTCTCAGGTATGTCCACACTCATCAGTAAAGCCCTCTGCAGACAGACGAAATATCACTGAGAGGGCTTGTCCATCTGAGCACTACAAAGAGGTTCAGGCTTGGTCCTGAAGAAAATTATGCCTATAGTCATATAAGGCTCCCCTGCCACTCAGTGGCCCCCAGCACTGAATTAACGTAATTGGTTTTTTTCTAGGTGTGGAGCAATTGTTGCTTGAAGTGCTATGTTGGATTTGAACCATTGCTGCTTATACGTATGGAAAAACAGCATTCTGTGTTAAGTGAGAGAGCACATTTAAACCAGAAAGGAAGTGGGACTTCCCTTAATCTTATTCTCCTATCTGATATTCTGCCAAGAAGCTATGCTATAAGAGGTACGGCATTTTCTTGAGTTGCTGAACATCTTCACTCCTTCTTGGGACAGATCCATTCTCATTTAGACCAGTTTTCCACTGGTCTGACTTAACTGGCTTCAGCAGAGTTATGCTATAGTGACACTGTATAAGAGCAGAGAATTTAGCTCATTGACGTCAGTATCTGGTGAAACCATTCAGCTCCTTGCATGGTGAGTCCATTATAAGGAAGAAATGGAGTATCAGGGGAGGGTTTTTTCTTCTGTTGAGACCACTCCTCTGCCCCTGCCTTGGATGCAATGAATTTATTCATCACAATGAAATGTTAACTATGAAAGCTAATGAGCTTCTGCTTTGCTGCTGATCAGTTAGGTAAAACATGTAGCTACAGAGAGACTGGAAATGGAGTTGGAGTACGATCTCTTTATTTTCCAGACTTATCCCTGAATCCATTATGATTTGTGCAATTGTTTTTCTTACTCTGGTCTGCATACTAGGGAAGAAAATCCTGGCCCCGTAAAGCCCATGGCAGGACAGTCATTAATTTCAGTGCTGATGGTTTCTTCTTTTGTTTCCAATTACTAGCCAAACACTTGATAGAAATCTTCCTTGTAATTCTTTCATTTTATCCCTTTAAATACACACATATTGTCTCATCCCTCATCACTTAACGTAGTTCACGGTAGAAAAAGTCATGTAAACATGAGCAGTTATTTTTTGAGCTTATGGACAAACAAGATCAGTAAGCAGAAATGCAAATATTAGTTCGGTTTTCCTTCCAGATCTTTACAGAAAGCTATGACTTCACTGTTGCACAACTTAAACACAAAAAAAAAAAAATCGAGGAGGTACGCTATGAATATGTTAACACTAAATAACAAAGGTGGAAAAGGGGCTTCTCCTTTGAGTTTCAGGTGGATGATGGATGATGCTCTTACTGTATTTCCAAGTTAATTCTAAAATATCTTCTAGTCTTTTAAATAAGAAACTACATCTATTGCTTGCACTTTCAATCATTAAAGGCTTATAATGTAGAATTTTATTATTTCCTTTGCCTGTAAAAGAGGTTTTCCAAATTAGACACTGAAGACTTCAACTTATCGAGAAAGATGGCAGCTTTTATGTCAAAAGAGGTATAAATCTTTCAACTCTGAGCACATTGGTTTATATCATGTCCAGTTGTAGCCATTTTGCTTCAAATTTATTGATACAACCTGGCTAAGTTACTCATTTATTACCTTTGGCAATCAAAAACACAATAAAATCAATTTGTGAGGTCATCCACCTGTGATTCTCACTGATGTAACATTTTTGTGAGAATGTTGCCATTCTTCTACTGTCCACTTCTGTTGTGATGGCAATTATAAACCAAAATTATGTTATGCTTGGACAAAGAATATAGAACAATAGGGCTTCAGTCCATCACAGAGCTTATATACACCACAATATTCTAAATAATAGTTCTAGATTTGTTTGTTTACTGACAAATGAGACTGTACAGCTACTTATGCCAGAATTCTGTAAGGCCTTCGTAAAATCTGAACACCTATAATATATGTATTTCTTAAAACTCAGCTTGAGTTTGAAGGTGCTTAATGTTAATCTAATTGCTATGTCTCATTTCCCTCCATTCAACCTCTTCAATTTTTTCAACAAAGGAGACGATACTTAAATGTACTGGAAACAGGTCTGGTTTTTAGTACCCTTTTACAGGCACTTTAGAAGTAATCTAGAAACATCCAGAGGCCAGTGGGCAAGAGAATGAAATCCACTTGCCTAATATAGCTTTTTCCAAACATCTGCAGTCTAAGATGCACATGCCTTCTAGACTGTGAGTAAGCTAGTTTAGTCTTGGGTGTAGATGATCACGAAATTGTTGACTTTCATAGAGCTACATGTATTTTTATTTGTGGCAAAGATGAATTCATGCCTTTCATTGTATCTGCATATACAAATGCAACATCTTTTAAATTACATGGTAGGTATATAAATCAGTTTGGCTTTGGCATAGACTACAAGGGCTCTTAAAGTGCCCTCAACAAATATGTTCATAATCCAAAAGAAAACTCTTCTAAAATCTCATACAAGATACAACACTGAGCTGTTGTAGCTTGAGGAAGGAGGAGAAGAGTGTAATGAAGTGACTATACTTTGTCATCTCAGTGTAGTCATAAGGACACCTGCAAATTCTGCACACACTTCTTCGTAGCTTCAGGTAGCCATTATGACAACATCTGTACCAGTCAATCAATGTTCTTGAGACAACAGTCACTGAACAAGACCATACTAGGGACCTTCTAACAATTTTTCAGTAGTACTAACAGACATCCAGTGCTGGGAACATACCCAGCGGTGTTTACACCTCTAGCAATACATCGTCTCTAAAAACTCACCCATGGGAAAACAAGACAATTCCGATAGGATTTCAGTATTGTCCAGAGAGGTGCTACATTACTGAGTTCCAGTGTTGAGGTTCATTGGAGAGGTGGAAGAGAGCTTTCTTTGCTTGCTGTCCACTTTCAGCCGTTATTAAATCTTCTTCTGTTATCTAGTCTATTTATATCAATCCATACAAGCACATTTCCTATCCATAAAAAGCCTGTATATTATCTAAAACAATTTCAAACTGAAAATAACATTTGTTTGAAAGTATTATATAAACTGTGATTATTTTAGTATCTGATTTTTCTTAACATCCCTTTAGTCATTTTACAGGGCTTCTTGCTCCAACTAATAGCAATTTTTTTATTATTGATTAAGGTAGTTGTGAATTCATCAACAGAGGACGGACGGTACAGTTATGCCCTAAAGGAAAGCTTTAAAGTAGTGGGATTATATTATGCAAATAATTCAAAAATATTTTTAAGCAGGCATTACTTCAGCATTTAGATATTGGCTAAAGCAGCTTTAATATGCAAGACAGGATGTTAGGTGCTTAGCTGATCCAAATGCCAGTCTATAGATTTGAAAGACTAAAGATCACATCACTGGGAGGTTGACAGAAGTGACACTTTGCAAAGTGCCAATGATTTATGCCAATGTCTTGCTTGATGATACTGTTATAGACAGCACTGTCATTACAAAGTCCCTAACGACTTCAGTCTACATTTATGGTGCACAAATTATAGGTGAGCCCAAAGATCGAAACCTTCCTGACTTTTAGATTTCAATGACCAAGTAATTCTCACTAGGTTCACTTCTTGTGTGTTGCCTGATACTTTACACTCACTTTTCTATTTCAGGATTGTAATTAAATTGCATCAACAAGGGCAAAATAGACATTCATTATATATTGCCAAGCCTTTTTTAGCCATCTTTAGTGAACACCATGCAAAATACACTAAACTTTATACTCCAACAATAAGCAGTAATACGGCTCTGGCTTTTTCATTAACAGAAATGCTGCAGCCATTTCTGCAAGGTGCCAAGGGCCTCATGCAAGCTGCTTGGGTCCTCTGGTTCCCAGTTATGTCAGTGCTGGGGAAAAGGGATGCTCAAGATCAGGAAGGACTACACCTCCTTCTAAAGAGTACCTCTTGGGCTGGACTCCAGAGTAAGCTTTCCATGCTGTTATAGACTGACCACCTATGATCCTGTGATGTGTATAACGTTCTGATTTTGTACATTTAAAACACTATTCCCATGCAACATTATTACCCCTTTAGTCAGGCCTGAAATGATTGCTGATACTAAAGCAAATTATAGTGTCTGTTTTTTTTATTCTCTTCAGTAATTCTGTTACCTTAAGAAGACAGAAATCGAGGAATTAATTACATGAAGCATATAGAAGCTCCCAGGTAACAGTGACAATATCAGAGGATATCAGTTTAAATCAGGAGAGAAATTAGTTTCCCGTGGCCATTTAAAATGAAGGAGTAAACATTCCTGGGCTAGGACTTCTTCTGCTCTAGCACTGACAAAGCCAACCACAAAGGAAAAGAGGAACAACTGGGACCTTTGATAGATCTAGAAATAGTGGGATGGTAGGACATGCAGAGAGGCTCCAGCAGCAAAGCTACAACTAGGTAAGCCATAAGATTCCAAACCTCCCAAATAAAGTTCTCTCTGTTATTCCCAATCAGAGGTAAAACCTTCCTGAGGGAATAATCATTTAAAAAGATTGAGTGAAATTCTGCAGGTTATTTTAAAATAAGTCAGTCCTTTCTGTGTCCATCAAGCAACCTACTTCAGTGTCTAAGAGCTGAACTGGAGCATGTATGTCCTACTGTAGAAGCCATTCAGTCAAACATGCTAGAAAGCATCCAATTGCTTTGGTCTTGTGGTTTGCTTTGTAAACACAAATCCTCCAGAAAAATACAGCCTCATATTACACAATAGGATATATTAATGTCTGAGGCTAGGACTTCCTTCGGTGTCCATCCCAGTCACTGCAATTCCCTGCTGGCTCTGAGGACATAAACGTAACACACAAAAGCAGCCAAGCAAACATACAAATGATGAATGTCTAGATAGAAACAATGTCCTTCTCAGTGAATTTTTGTGGTGCAGCTGGCAGTACTCTACGAATTGTTCACTCAAACAACATGTCATCCCAAGGTCAGATTAGAGCTTAACCAGAAAGTTGTGTGTCCAAAAAAATGTGTTTTCTTGACTGCCCTGAATAAAGCTTGTGTGTGTCAAGCTTATTACTATCCATAGCAATGTTAAATACAGGGAATGATAGGCCTGTTTAATCTGCAAGAGAAATGGATTCCCTAGAAGAAGCAGTATAAAACTAAGTGCACTGGTGCCTTTAGATCCACTTCAGAGAAGGTAGATAAAAATGACTACCTTCTCTGAAGGTAGTCATTCAGTCAGGGAAAGATGATCTTACAGGCTGCTCTGGCAGACCCTGGGAGACAAAAAACATCAAAAATGCTTTAATTCAACAACTATCCCTTTTATACAGAACTCTTCACTTCGGACAGGAGTCTCAAACAGTGTGCTTCAAGCATGCTGTGTTAATATCGTTAATAGCATAATTTATATGAAAATAAATATCAAAAATATTAAGTAGCTATACTTGTTATAGTAAATATATATCAGTTTAATGCTGCCATTCAGACAGATGAATGAGTACTTACAGCATCTACAGTTTGTATTTTTCTAAATTGCTGAAAAATATCAAGTCAGCATTTGAAATTCTTTGTTCTCATATTCTGGTAACTTCATAAAAGGAAGTTCTAGGCAGTTAAGTTAATCTTTGCAAGACTAAAAGCTTAAAAGAAGGCTGAAAAGACCATTGAAGGTCAGAATTTACATATTGATCAAACTGTAAGTTTATACTCTTGCAAACATGTAATTAACTTTGCTGTTATTGAATTTTGGTTCACAACCAATTTTATTAGTCATAGTTTCACCAGTAATTCCACTGGACTGAAGCATGAGTGACAGACATCTGTAATAAGGTAGAGTGCATACTAAGGTGTTATGTTTAAAAATAGATATAAATCACCTGAAACATTTATTTTGAAGAAAATGCCCTTCATAAAAACACAGCTCTTGGCAATAAAATGAAGCCATCTTCTGAGAATTATTGATGAGAAATTGAAAGGAAGACTTGTATGAAAGTTATGTTTCAAAGTTCCAAACCATTGGACCTTTCTCTGTGCAATTTAATTTTGTAAGCTAATGATCATAAATTCAGCGATAAAACAGCTAAAGGGTGGAGGGTTTTAACCCTTTATTTTCTGACCACAGAATAGCTAGAAGCTAGTAAAAAAAGTTATCTGGGAGGTTCAACCTCAAGTGTATTGAAGGGATGATTCCTATCCACGCAGCAAGCAAGAGCACGTGGGTGAACTCATGTTCCTACGTTTAAGAATTGCTCTAGAACAGTTGATGGACAGGCTGGGATCTGTTCTGGTTTATGCAGCAGCAGAAATGGTCATTTATATTCCAGCTGGATGAGCAAATCCAAGATTTGCTTCCTGAGACGTGAAGAGAATACACAGGGACCAACCGTGTCATCTCAAAGGACTATTCCTTTGCATCCTATCCCCAAAATTGCACCACAGCCAGGGATATTGCAGTCATGTAAATGAAGATGAAGGTCTCACATTCTTAAAGTTAATCATAACAGATGGTAACAATGATCAATCGTAAGTCACTGATTTCAGTGGTCCTTTCACCTTAGGACGAAGAAAGAGTGGAGGGCAAGGTTTGCTTTTCAGTGTCTCTCTGAACTGACAGCCTTCTGCACAACTGGGGTTTCTGTGTCATGTTCCTTCTGGCAGATACATAATGTATCTGCATCCTTCTTATCACCCGGGGGAGCTGGGGGCCCAGAAGAGGCAGGAGGTTCTCCCTTCTTGGAGACCGATGAACCCTTATAGATAATGGGAGAGCTGTGTTTGGACTTGGCTGCGGACTTGCATGCAGGTGGACTGTCACTGCTAAGAACAGAAATCCCACACAGCCTGCAGCCAAATGTAAAGATGACTGTGATGCCTTTTCCGCTTATTTTGCCTAGTAAGAGGACCTGGATACAAGGAAGAACTTCGGGAGTCTGCACGTGTGCTTTCATGTCTAAAAGATATATAAAACAAAGCTAGGTTCAGACCTGAACTCTTGAAATCATGATACCTTTCAACCAAGCGTGTCCTTGCTTGACAAAACAGTGAAAAATTTAAGATTATATTAAGCATTTCAGGAATTACTATCACCAATCTCGGCAGGCTGCTGTGCCTTCAATACACATTACCCTCAGCCATCATCTCCATGTCAATACAGCCATCAGCAATGAAGGCTTCACTCTAAGAAGGGAATTCCTGACTTCACTTGTTATAGCAGGACCCAGAAGCACAATATCATACAACACTCTGGAAAAAAATGACAGGATCATTGACAGTATAAGCAGAGCAATGTTATGTCTAGTGGCAAAATGTAGCTGGTTGAAATGTGTTTTATTTCTGTTGAAGACAGGTAAGTTTACACTGCGAGAGAGTGTGTCACTGGATAAATGTCTACTGAAAACAGAATAAAAACATAGAAGTGTTATAGCCTATCATTAGGCAGAGCTAACCAGAAATGGCAATATTGCTCAGCATTCATCTGGCCGCACGCTCTCTAGATGCAGAGAAGCGGTGTGTTTAGTTAGACTTCAGTTCCAAGATAGGAGCTGTTTGTGGCTTCGGTGGTAGCGGTGGCAGTAGGCTTCTTGTTGTTTTAGCATTTGGTTTGAACAAATAACTGTGTCCACAAGCAGCTGTCAATAAATCGCCTGTTGGGGTTTTTTTTGCTGCAGAGAAAATATGGTATCGGGTTTCATCAACCACCATGTTCCTCAACCATCACATCTGAAATCACTGCATTTCATTACAGTCTCAGGCTAGAACCTTTTATTTAAACTTCCCCGTACTTAAACACATGAAGCAAGCCAGCAAAATTAGAAAGTATGGTAGAGAGGACAGTCAAGGATGCTTCTTTTCTCCATGTCTGAGCTCCATCTCATCATCTTTCAGAAGTTACTCAGTGTGGTAGCTGTGAAAACTAAGTGACTGCCCCAGCTATTATTCTGAACAAACTACTGGTAAAAACTAGGTTGCTGCTGCAGCATGTATTTACTCTCCCAAAGTGATCTACCAGCCTAGAGCTGTATCAAGCAGTTTTCTTAATTATGTGCTAGCTGTAAACATTTTATTAGTTATAACTATAAGGTGTTTAAAATTATTTAGTAGCTGTTGTACATTTCATAACTCATCATATAACTTTAGAGTACCAAGAAATTGAAATGCAGAGCACAGTGTAAGATGACCTTTTGTATGCAAGCTGAATCAATTTTATACTCCTTAGAATTTGGCCCACTGAATATAAAAGAGTCCAAGCTGTCAAAAAGAGAAAGCTATATTAAAAAAAAAAAAAAAGGGAGGGGGGCATCTCAGCAGTGCCTTGTAAATAGGCAGTTCAAGAAGTGTCTGTGAGGTTATAGCATAGACCTTCCTCCCTTCCAGCTGTTCCCAGCCCGTACGTGGTGCCTGACTCGTGAAGTGAGAGCACTTTACGGGTGAAGAACAGGACCCAATCTAACAAGCTCTGCGGAACCTCTCTGGAGAGGGAGGGTAGGCAATGGAGGAGGCTGGTGGCAGGCTGGCAGCGGGGAAGGAGCTGGACCTAGTCCAGCAAAAAACTTAGGTTTTTCTCAAGTGAGGCTTAGGTGTGGTAAATTAAGGAATGACTGTTGTAATCCCCTGATTCATGGTCACCTCAGTGGTTCACGCTACACCAGTGGGAACTGGCTTATACTGGGAATGCTGCGAAATGGCTCAGTGAGCAATTTGGCACTCCATGAGGATGCTGCGGCATACTTTCCGATGGCACAGCTCAGCTCCTGCAGTTGAACCTCTGGCTGCTGGGGGAAAGCGGCTTTACATCTGCCACCCTAGAAGCCGTTTGTATCCCTGAGGATGCTAGAAGGGATCAGGCCCTTCACTTGCCTGGTGGAGTGTGTGTAGCACTGGTAAAGAAGACATGGAAGGAACTTACCTTATGCTTATGCCTCAGGCACAAAAGCCAGATCCACAGAGTTGTGCTGTGTCTTTTAAGCTTCCTTCTCTCTTTTTTTTTTTTAATTAGAATCAGCAATAGATGGCAGGGGCTGAAAGGGATGGTTTTATTTAAAAGTTCTGTGAAGTTGGAAGAGCTGGGATTTTTATCACTTCATTTTTACAAAATTCAGGATTAAATTCTGCGTTTGGTTACAATCGGGTGACTTCAGAGGAGTCAGCAGGCATATCAGAGGGCTAAATCTGGTTCTTAACCATTAAAATATTATGTAAAGGAACATGAATAGAAACAAAGGCAAGAGGGTCTCCACTTCCATATCAATGTTCCAGATACTTTGCATTCATACAGAACAGAGTTCATGAACTCTCTCTAACCATGTTAACAATCCTCTGGGTTTCTAAAGAAGCAGCAGGGGTTGGAATGAGAAGTCTCCCCATATACATCAATAACATCAGTCTTGACACACTGATGGGATTTCCAGGGGGTTCTTTGCTAACTGTGCCTGCTAAATCCCCTGCACGACTCAGCAGTGATAGCTCAGTATGCCTCGCAGGGAGGAAAAAAGTCTGAAGTTTGTAGTTCAAAACAAAATGTGCATCTGTGGCGTGTGATTTCTTGTGCAAAAACAAGTCAGAGCTTAGACATTTTAAATGCATTTTTCTCAGTGACTGATGTCAGTTGGGGTGTCTTAAATGGATATTTTTACAGAAATTAAGCACAGCAATGTTTTGCACCACACAGTTTGTATTTCACGATGTAAGTAAATAAAGTGAAGCATGGCTTCATCTGAAAATCAGAGAAGTACAGTAGTCTCTACTATATAAAAGAGAACGGTGTGACTGATGATAGCTAGCATGCTGTTGGTTTTGAGGAAGTAAAAAAAAATCAGAGTGACAGAACTGTGCCAGACCAAGGATCCACGTAGCTCTGTCCAGTCTTGCTCGGTGTCTGGCACCTAATGATTGGAGAACATTATCAGAACAGGATGAGCATATTTTTATTCAGTAAATCCTTTTAGTACCCAGCAATCCATAGTATAACGACACCCTATGCACCTACATCTTTTTTATGGAATTCTTCCTGATGGCCTTTTTGCCATGATTTTTTTCTAATTGTTTTTTGAATGCATTTATACTTTTCAAGTTGGGAGATTGCATTCAGGATCAGATTGTCAGCTGCAGTTGGTGGCATGTTGGCATTCCAGTTTCTATCAAACAAGAATCCATCTCTTAGAAAATTCAACATTAATATAACAACTGCTTCAGCTTCATAAACTTTTTAACTGACTCATCTTTCAATGTAAGCATTTTTTTCATAATGGAAAAATAACCATGTGCTGAAATCTGGCATTTTGATAGAGTTTTCCACAGTGATTCAACAAATATTTGGAAAAATAAATCTTCATCTTGCAAATAACTTTGAAGCTTTCTAATTCTGAATATAAAAAAAATTAACCAAATGGTAGATTTTGTAGATCTATATATTGCAAATCTGACTGATACAAAAGAAAATGTTTCAAAATAGTACTCTGTATGTTTTTTGTGCTTTGAAACTACATATACAGAGTTCCTAATTCTGTATATCTCTTCAAGAAAAAAAGTCTACTATTAACAAAATCCAAAAGATAGTAACAAACTAATACAATCTGCTCTAAGCACATCCAATATTGTTTTCTTTGTGACATTTTCACAAAGCTGAAAGTGAAGCAAAACTTCACTATGCCTGTGATTAGGCACAAAATAAAACCCAATGCAGGTAGTGCTATTGTAGCTGGTGTTTTTCTGTTTTCATCCCAGACACATGAATTTCCAGGCTGGACCATCTAAGACAAGACAGACATCGATTAGCTGGAGCAAGCTCAGCAGAGGACCACTGAGGTGGTCAGGGCTGGAACACTTGCCCAGTGAGAACTGGGCTTGTTCAGCCTGAGGAAGAGATGGCTTTGGGAGGACATAAGGGCAGCCCCTCAGTACCTGTAGGGAAGTTGTTGAGAAAATGGAGGCAGGATTTTCACAGAGGTGCGTGGCAGCAGGACAAAGAGCAATGGTTATGAATTGAAAGAAGAGGTTCAGAATGGATATCAGAAAAAAGCTTTTTCACGATGGGGACAGTTGAATACTGGAAGTCGCTGCCCGGAGAGGTTGTAATGTCACCATCCTGGGAGATTTTCAAGACCCAGCTGGATAAACCTTGAGCCACCCGATCTGCTCTCATAGCTGACTTTGCTGTGAGCAGGAGGTTGGACTGGAGCCTGCCTGTGGTCCCTTTCAGCCTCAGTTTTCCCATGATTCTGTGATTTTGCTTGTATCTGTGGTACCAATGGGATTTTACACAAAGGAGATGCTCCACCGGCTCACTCTACTAAATGCAGACTGCCTGCCACACATACATGGCAGCATCGTGGAGAGCAATGGATTGACCTGTGAGGGGAAATTCCCTTGCTGTGTCTTCCACACCTTCAGTAGACATCCCCAAGAAAGTGGGACCGCTGATTGCACCCACATGTCCAAGGTCTCCTGGCCTTTTTGGGGTGTAACAGTTGCATCAGGCCCACGTGTGCAGGCAGAAGATAACTTGCCCACTAGCACCTTCTCCACCCTCCATCCTTCCCCTGAAGAAGCTGGCTTGCATGCGTCAGAGACAAGCTGGAGGAGGCTGTGACATGGTAGAGAGGACAAACGGAGGCAGCTGGGGCTCAACTATGGTCAGGAGCACAGTGGTGTAATGGTGCAGGCATAGCTTGACCTGCTGAGGGGGACAGGCCTAAAAAGGGGGACCTGAAACACTCCAGCACATGAGCAACTCTGCCCTTTCTTCACAGGCTTTTCAGAAGCTCTGGAGCTTCAGATCTTGAGCCTTATAGCAGCACCTTATTTGCCCAATTCCTGCAGTCAGAGGGACAGCTAAGGACATCGTGGTGGTCCTGGATAGCCCTAAGAGCTCACCTGCTTCAAAGTGTTTGCACGATGACAGTTTAAGCAGTAGTCTCTTCTGTCACCTTCATTTTAATCATCCTCATTTCTCCAAGCATGCCAGTGACGGTGCAGAAATGCACCTCTGCAGTCTCCTCCTTGGTTTGCCATGCAACTCTCTGAGCTACTTGCCAGAACCTGATCAAATGCCGGGATTTCCACTTTGCTTTGCCTTAAATGCTTATTTAAACAAACAGAAACAAACCTTAAGTAAAAAGTGAAGTAAGTCCTCAGGCTCTGGGTGGCTACAGTGGATTGATTGCACATATGGGAAATGTTGTCATAACAAAACAGGTGTTATATGGTAATTGTGCTAAGTATCCTAACAAACAAGGTTCATCTGGCACAACTCACCCAAAGCCTTCAGGGAACTTACGAAATTTATTTATAAGTGAGAGAGAAAAAATATTCTCCTTAAGCTAAAGCAGTGTGGAAAAATGGAAGCCAGCCATATGCATCCTTCTTGTGATGGCCAGCAGGACTGTTTAAACAGAGGGTTATCCTCATAGGCACTTCTGCAGAAAGGGACGGCCTCCATTCCCTACCGGGCCTCCTGCCCACACAGCCTGGCTGGAAACTGGTTATCTTAACTTTAAACAACAGGGGAGAAGAGGAAAAACTGGGAAAAAAATCACAAATCTAACTTCATCCTGGAGAGTTTGGGCAGATTTTGTTTCGTGTAGATTTGGGGCAACTCAGTAATGGCGTGTATGAAAGAGGTGATCAAGGGAAATGTTATGGAGGAAGCAACTTTGCGAGTAGATATGGAATAAAATATTTGCAAGCAAAATATATAAAAGGCAAAAGGAGGAATAAAGAAATTTGCCAGCTCAGGGGCAAAGGTCAGTGATGTAGATAGATGCATTCATGTTTGTATGTTTTCTTACAGTTAAAACCCAAAAGGTACTCAGAAGCATTTCATCATAAATCCTGACTGGATCAGACAAGTGTTTTTCATTGTTCAATCACCCTTCTGCCGAAGAGAGTGCTGACAGCTTTTGTAACAGGTGGCACTTGCTCTATTATGTGCTACTAAAGAGTGAAATGGTACGGGCTGTCATCCTATTCCCAAGTATCATGCCTTAAATGTGAAAGGGCTTTCAGCGTCTGACTCAACTTAAACTGGCAGTGTAATCTTCCATCTTATATCATAAACCTGACTACAAAAATGTTTTGGAGCAAGTTTAAATACGTGGATTTTTATAGATGATTTGTGGGTCTGTATGTCCAAGGTAAAATTCTAGCTCTGCTGAAATCAATGGCAAAATTCATACCAACTGTAATAAAGCTAAGTTTTACTTAATTTTTCTAAAGCCAGACATTTTTAAATGTCAGAAATAATGCATTCAGGAAACATTAGTGCCTTTGCTCAGCTGAAAGTGGGAACCCCTCTCACAAAAGGTTTGGCTGTTCTTCCAGCTTAGCTGGTTTCTGGACATGCTTTGCTGCCTCCTACACATCACACAGCAGTGTTGAAACTGGCAAAGAACAGGATCTTTCTTTCCTTCCTGAAAGCTTCACATGCCAGTCCTCCTGGTGAGTCCAGGGTAACAGCTGGAATCTCGAAAAACACATCGCTGATGGTAGATTCAATCAGCAGTGCTCAGGTTGTTGGACGCTCGGAAGCAGGTTGCTGGAGCATGGCTAGACTAGTGTTGGATCTGTTCCTAGGTATGGCTTTGGATTTGCTCTCCCGGGGTAATGAACCCTTACCCTGTCATGCAAGAAATGCTGACGTCGCCAACAGTGTCTGTGGGTAAAATACCATCTGAATTAGAGTCATTAAACCCAGACATATCTCTTTAGGGTCAAGGAGGCAAGGAATTGCAATTCACACTTATGGGTGAGTGAGCACATAAATTATAGCTATTTAACTAATTGCTTACCTTACAAAGATGAATTGGACAAGGCTTTCCCAGAAACCAGAGACATTTTGGACATGTTTGTATATGGGAACACTTTCCCAGTCCTCACTCAAAACGCTACCACAAGGTCATTTCTCATTACCTAAACTTTCCGAACTGTTTCAAACTGTTTAATGGACCCAGTATATCCAATGCCTCTCTCTATAGCAAGTATAGTACAATTCCCTGCCGTTCCCTCAGAGATGCAGCAGGCTCTCGACAGCACAGGCAACAGCCTTGTGGACTGGCATAGGAACAGTTAAGGAGCACATGAATGAACTCTGGTCCAACCTCTAGTAAGTGAAACTGGGTGTTTCCCATCTGGTCCAGCCCTGGGGACAAACTGTGAGACACTAAGCCAGCTCTCTGTGGCTGTATTTCCCTAAAACCTTTGTATTTTTCCAAAACCAGTGAATTTCCGTAGAAATAGGACCTGCCCCAGATGACAGGAGTCAGAAGCTTCTATTTTATTTTCACAGGAACAGAGCATGAGGAGTTATTTACTCTAGAAGGTGATGTGCAGTAATGGGTATGAACCAGCACTACTTAGCCCCGGGAAGAAAGTATGAAGTCATAAGTTCTGCATTTAAAAGAAGAAAAAAAGCTACAGGAATCAAAGACTTTATTTGTGAACAGAGGATGCCTGCCAGAACCAGAAATAGTTCTGTTGCCTGATGCTTTCTTTCCTCAGGCTCACAAACCCCAGAGGTGTCTTGGGGCGTGGGTGGAGCTGCGATGTTTTAATAAAGTACTCCGGAATTTTATTAATGTGAAGGGTTGCAAATGCCTGCAGTTCTGGTCATGTGAGCATCTGCATTCAGCTGTCCTGGATTTTAATGAGGTGGTGAAGAACATTAGCTATGTAATTCATGTGGCTGTTCTTTTGGCCTATAACAGGGTTTAGCAAGGTTAACATTATGTTCACATTCAGATTTTAGTCTTTGGCTTCCTGGAAAGAAAAAATAAGCGAAAAAAAATCCTATGCATTGAAGGGGATCAGAAGGACACTTGGAAATGAAAGGAGTAGTTTGCAAATGTGGAGCTCATGGAGTGCATGGGAAGGTTAGCCAGGAGAGACGAGGGACAGGGTGCTAGAATTTCATACTCAGAGACTTCATTGCAGGTCTCAGACTCACAGAAAGCACTGACTGTCCTATTTCACCCCCAGTTAGGAAGAGATGAAAGCTGAAGTGAGTTTTTAAAACCTTTTTCCTTTCAAGAGCAAAACAGGTCAATCATACTTCTTAGAAAGAATAAATGCTTACTGTCTGGGGTCTTCTTTATTAGGGCATATAGTTTGCTTTTGGTCCTAGTCCAGCTCTGACTGGAGCTCAGTGTCTGCCAAAGGGCTGCCTATGCCTTGATGCCTCCCTCGGAGAAGCACTGTGTCGGCCCAGGAGCAGAGCACTGCTACGGAGGTACTGCTTGCAGCCCAAAGACAGCAGCTCCCCCCCAGGAAGCAAACTGAATTCCTCTGTGTGCCACTGTTCAGATTTCTGGCCATAAACACTGGGCAGCTTTCTGAGCATAGACTGGTAGGTTGTCCCATATCCTGAGCTTATATTTCGTGCTCCTTCAGCATGCTTAGAAGCGGGAAGAGAGAAATTTCATATGTGAGTCCTACTTTGAACATCAGCTGCCTCTATGGCTACGGTCAAGTTACATGGCTTTTCCGCCCCAGTTTTCTTCCTCCCCCAAACCCCACCTCTGTCGTTGGATCTGGTGTAGTGCTCCTTTCCTACTCCCAGAGGAGGACCTGGCATTCAAAAGGAAGTACACTGTGAAATCAATCAGCAGACAAGCACTCATCCTCTGCGTACAGTCCTTTCTCTGGTCAGCTAACTGTTCTCAATGTTTTGGGGTGGAGAGAGGTCCTAGCCCCAGCTCTGCCACTGCTTGCTGAAGAATCATCACCTCTCTGGGCTTATCTTTCCCCTTCTCTTGATGGCAGTCGGAACAACTCAATTGCAATGTGTGACACTCCAGCAGACGTGCCAGGGACTCCCACTTTATGGCAAGACCATCAGAAGCGTCTGGTCAGACTTTCAAGATCAGGCAGAGGTATTTGTTGAGTGCACCTGAGAAACTGTCTTTCTCAGGAACTGGAGTGTCACAGCTGGGGAGAGGGATTAGGCATGCCGGGCCAGAGCTGTTGAGCAGTCCCTCTCCTGTAAATGCAAAGGCCAGCTTGCCTGTGAAGATACTTGAATAACATTTTTCCCCTGTGCCAGATTGCGAGCTGTATGTCATGCTGTCAAGGCTAGCAATCAGCCTGATTGTTGCAGGCTTGACAAACACGCTTATTTTTAGAACTGCTGGGTATTACACATTGCATTAGATCTCTCTTTCATGTTAAAGACTTTAATCTTCTGCTGGAGTTTCTTATTGGACATCTGCCCAGAATATAAAGACTGATCTTTCTTTTTTTTCCCCCTCTTTGATAAAGTGTCAGAGCCTCACTGAAAGGTGTAGATGGCAGTCAAAGGATCTCAGCTGAAGTCATGCCTCTCCCACCTCTCATCCAAATTATATGTAGGGGTTATTGGCAGTATGTTGAAATAACTTTACCTTGGGATAATAGCCTTTTGCTTATCTCCCATCTATCTGTCACACTGTCTAACTTCTGTATTAACAGAGTCTACCTTTGGGCAGCTCACACAGTACAGTAGCTGTCATTCTGTCCTCACTCCTGGGTATTTAACGTAAACTGAACTAAAGTATGTTAAAGGTGTACCAGGAAAGACAGTCATTTTTCCATCTCTCTCCCCAGCAAAGTGAGAGGTAGCCAAAAGAGCGGCCCTGCAGCGCTCCAGATGTGAAGTAGCACAGTACATATCATTACAGAAGAAACATTTTCTGCCTCAGGGGTCTATTAGTAATTTTGACAGCAGAGGCACTCTAATCCCACGCAGAAGAGAACAAGGCTAAAATAAACTGGGGCCTAGTGAGTTCCCAATATTAAGCCCCAACCGAGATACCCTGGCCCTGCCATCAGACCACAGATTGCTGCAGACTATATTCCGGAGCGTAGACCTCAATATTGCCTGACTGTGATGGCTGGGAATAAAGTGAGAGTTGAAAAGATGGGAAAGTTCACTTAAAAGGCTCATTTCTTTCATCCCAAATGTAGGGCTAGGTGACAAATGGCCCACAAAGACGATGTACTCTGAGAAGCTGAGGCCACAGGATGCATGTGAGTACCTCCTTGACCAGCACGCTTCCTCCTCACTGCAGGAGGTGCTACCCAAACACAACAGCAAGGGGAGGCAGAAAGGAGCTGACACAACAACAAAACCTGACCAGAGCACCAAGATTATCCATTTCTGAGAAGCAGAGATCCCAGTACCTCAGCATCCTCCTCCCCAGGCTCACCTCTCCTTTGTACTGTGCCACGAGCTCGGCCTTTGTCTTTCCTGAAAGTTAAAAAAAAAGATATCTAAAAAGAAGAAGTGGTTCACATAAGAATAAGCCAAGATGCTTATCATTAGCTTCCATAAAATACTTTTTCTCCATACTTTCCCCCATTATTTCTGCTCTTATTTTTTTCTAAACTTCATTCACTTGCTGTTCTATCTTTTGCTCCATGCCCTCATTCCATGGGGGTGGGGGTGTAGACTTTTGATCCCTTTTTAATAATTTGAATTTTAAAAGGGGGATATGTACAAGAAGCCTGTGGCGTTTGAGTGAAAATATAAACTCATCATGTTCAAGGGAGTCTAAAAATCAAGGCAAAACCTGTCAAAACATGGCATAGCTTTTCCACAGGATAGAATAAGTCCGGTTCTTCAAAGAGGAAATACGTGGAAATCTCTGTAAGGAGGAATCATTATACCTTTACAAGGTATATGATCTTTAGATTAGCAAAGCTAAAACCTCCTAAGTCTTTGTGCATTTAATCAAAACTCACCACAACCGTACCTGTCCCTCCTAGCATGCTGTTCATCTGATCCAGCTGGTGACATGAGCTGCTAAGGACATGCTTGGCGGCCAAGCTTCACACAGAACAAATATCAGTGTGTTGCCTCATGAGCAAGTGTGAGAAAAGGTAGGAGAGCCACAAACAACAGGGAACTGGCCTGAGGCAGTTCAGCCTGTTAGCAGAGAGAGCGGAGCGGCCCCAAAACAGATGTAACCAACACCCTTCATCTGTAATCACCGTATAGTTCTCATGTCAGGAAAGTCTGGGCAATATGAGGATCTCAACTGCTGTCAACATCCAGTCCATGAGAAAACAGAAGATGTGGCAAACCTCCAAGCACAGCTTGGCTTGATGGTCCAGCAAGTTAGTGTTATACTAGAAAGACACTTGCTTTCCAGCTACTGATCTCAGTTCTTTTTTTTTTTTTTTTTTCGTTTTTGATAGATGGGGATTAGTATAGATAGCCAATACGCTTAATCGCTGGAGAACAGGAAATATTTTATGCCACTCAACAGGAGGCTTTATGGATGCTAGAGGTCAAATTCACAATTATATCTGAAAACCTAAATCCTATAGGGGTACTTGACTTCCCTCTGGCCTTGGTGAGAATTTAGCCACTGGAGAGTTAGACCTTAAATACATTTGGGAAACTGAGCCTAGACAGCTGACATTTAAACAATTTATTGGGGAGTTACTTCTTGAGCTGTTCCCAAGCTTCAAGGATCCCTACTTCAGTTATAAAGCTGTGGGGGGAAACATTATAACAGTATTTACTTAGTGAGTCAATAATCCTACAAGTAGCAAGACAGCTACCTGCTGTAGAAAAAGTACTGGCAAGCTTGTATTTTTAAGCAGAACATTGGCCTTTCCCTCTTTAATGCATAGCTGGGAAGCTGTTTAGTGAGTGATATACCTGCAGCCACAGACCCTGAGCGTCTAGTACCCCATTCATTATGCTTAGCTGGAACGGTATTGGAGAAACTGAATTTTATATCAGACCTGTCAATACTTCCACAACACTAGCATTTTTCCACATTTATTAGTACAGTGCCTCTCTCATATACCACAGGCATTACTTAAAATCTTTGCTATGTCATCTCACCTGCAGGAAAAAAATGAGCACTGGATTTCACTTTGAAATGAGGATGTCCAATATGTGTCAAAACATGTTGCCTCTTCTATTAATTCCTTCCCATAAGCATTTCAACGACCATGGTTTAAATTAAAATTCAAGAGTGAAATGACTTAGAATAAGGTATCGCCAGTACCTGCAAGGACACTGTCCCTTTAAGGCCTTGCAGTGGGCCCCAATTAACATTCCAGTTTTATTGCATGTACTTGGTCTGAAGAGAGTTGGTAGCCACTGGGTGTAGCATAAATTGTTGGCCTTCAGCAAAATGAACAGCTGAAACGCACACAGTACCTGACCATGCTTGTTAGGCTATTTGCTCCTTTAATCACCCACTGCACTCGTGAATGCCTGCCATTCAATTATCTTCAAAACCTTCATCATGTCGCTAGACAATAAAACGTAACAAGACAGGTATTACTGTGTTATGGTCATCTGATATCTAGAAGTGTTATTATCATTATTCCCTTCAGTGATTAGCTACAATTACTGCTTTAACCCAAGTATTTAAGGCCGTAACCAAGTGTTTCAAATATTCATCATAGAATACATTATGAACTGGAGAAGTGTTCGTGGAGGAAGGACCAGCGGTTCCCAGCTGATTGTCCCCAGAGCAGCAGCAACCCCAGAGAGGGTGCTCCCAAAAATGCTTTGGCCCCAGTTTGCTCCTAAGACACAGCTCTCGCTAGCCTAAGGGTAGGCAGCCTACATCTTGCCTGTGCTGATTGCAAGTGATATCAGACCTTTTAGGAAGTGTGCAATACTGATCTTGAGTCATCTTTCTTGCCCTAAATCACTCCAGGCAGAGCTGATGGGATAGTTGGAGGCCAGAGATTCATGTGAAGCACTCAAAATGTCTCCCGCAGGAGGTGCCACAGAAGTCACCAGAAGACTGCACCTGTGTATACAGGCTATGTTGGCCCCAAGGAAGTAATGTCACCCCTCTCTAGTAACACAGGCACGCCTGGCCCCAAAGTTACTGCAGTTTCTGTATTCCAGTTGAGAATTTGTAATTAGATTTAAGATTAGGCCACCTTGTTTGTTAAGCCGATAGAGTCCTACCCTAACAAAGCCCCTTCAACCAATTTAGGACCAGGACAGGTTTTTTGTTCGTGACATCTGAAAACAGCAAGTTGCAAGAGTTAGAGCAAATAAAAGATTACACACTCCCATTTTCCTCAAGTTTGGGTAGATTAGGTAACTCCTTGAATTCAAACTCTTTGCTTCATTTGGGCCACGCCATTTATGGTGAGCAGTAGGCAACGGAGAGCTCCCTCCAAGAAGGGAGAGTCCTACAGGCAAGCAGAAGTGGAGGAGGCAGGGCTGGCGTTTGCACAGTAGGAATGCTGATTGTCAAGGAGAAGGCAGGACAGACCCAAGGTTTAACATTACTCAGTAAATCTAAATTACTTCCAGGATCAAACTAAGGCTGCCTCTCTCCCTTTCACCCTGCTCAACCTAAGTCAAACTCTGGTGAAGGGGAGAATTTATCCTGATCTTTGAGTTCAAAGTCAAGACGCACATTTCACAGCGGTGCTGCGGGAGGTGGAAATAGTACCTGCGTAAAGTAGTAAACAAGAACAGCCAGCCTTTCACTGGGGGAAAGGCAGTTTTACAGGCGCATTGCCAATCGAAACTTCTCTCCCACTGTGGCTCAGAGTGGCCCTAGTATTCACCCCGCCTTCCGCATTGCATTCTATGTGACAAACTAATAACCACAGCTGGCACTGCCGCTGGCGAAGTCAGCAGTTACCTCAAGCAGATGACTGGTAGGAACAGCAAAATAGCTTTTGCGTTACCTACCAGCAGAGCCCTGGAAAATCAAGTAAGGGGATGTGGCAGATGTCCCACCCCTGTGGCGCAGGAGTAGCAAGTCTGGCTCTCCAGGACTCGCCTCCATTCCAGCCCTTCCTTCGTCCTTCCCCATCCAGCAGCAGGACGAGCCCAGTCCTCCAACCTTGGGGCTGCAAAATTCAATCTTGCCAACACTGCTGAGAAGCTTTGAGCTGGCCCTGCAGACAACGCGGCTCATCACAAGAGAATGAGTTGGCAATTTTGTTTCTTGTGGTACAATGAAACTTATTTAAATAAAATCCTGATTAAGACAGGAAGACACGGACTTGATTCACAGCAGGGAAAGCTGAAAACTGCTTGCTACATGCCGTTAAATTACCGATTTCTACCATTTTATATTTAAAGCAGAGTGCTGTTTCTTTGAACTGGGAACAGCATGGCATGCACATCATTTCGGATAATGTGTATGCAAGGTCACTTTGTTCTGTTGATGTTATTGAGCCCAAAGTATGAAACATGGGGGATTTTTTCCTCTCTGGGTGAGGAGTGTTTTTTGATATGTGGAACTCAATGACCCTATGGCAGCAAAAGATCTGTCCCAATGTGCAAACGGTAAAGCAAGGAGGCCCACCCCACCCTAAGGATCAGTGGGAATCATGCAGCTCTCACCAGCCATTTTCCTATGCCAGGGATGCATCAATAAGGTACAACAAACTTTGTAGCTCTCCCCTCTATTCCTCGCATTTAAGTCATAACTGCTACAGGGCACAGTTAGTATTTGCAGATCACTGCTTTCTGTCTCGGCTGCAGAGGACCTGCCACACATACCAGGCACAGCTGGCAGAAGTTCAATTAGACATACATTAAGATAGCCTATAACAATGTACCAAAAATTTAATTTAATGCTAACTGTGAATAATTTGGATCATTTTGGCCATATTTCCTTCTAAATCTTATTCAGCTAATCACTTACCAACTTTTCCATTGCCTGGCTATGACTATTCTCATGTTAGTCCATGCAGCTTTGTTGTAGCTGCTCATTTCAGATCATTTCCATTTCCTATTGGGATAAGCACATGAGCAATCCTGAAGCAAATACTCAAGTCTGCTTCATACGGATAGCTGTATCTAGGTACAGGAACGCAAGAACTTCCATGGAAAATGGCTATAAATAGAGCCTGATTATGGTAAAGAAAATGTAGTTACTGGAATTCATATTTGTTAGTCCTTTCAGCTCTTTTCCTAGATCTTCTTGAAAGAAATGTTTTATGTCCCGTCAGCTAGCCTAGCTACAAGTTTGGGTCACTATATCAGTTTACACCATCTGAGAATCTGGTCCTTTTTGTACTGTCTGTATTCAGCTATGGCAGAAAGTCACAGAAGACATGTCCAATACCTAACTGCTTTGTGTTCGTCTGCAGATCGGAGGAATGTGTCATATATATTAACCACCATATTAACCACCAGAACTATTGTGTTTGTTTTCAGTACCCAGACAGAGAATTAATGGCATTGATTTTTAGGTATCTACATTTTAGACGAGGGTGCACTGCACAGCATAGATGAGTTTGCATCATTGTGAGAATGAGCACTCAGCCATTTTAGAGCATCCCTTTGAAACTCATCCTTGGCCTTCTATAATGACAAAAGTTTGTATATGTAGCTGTATCCTATAATAACAATTTTCAGTGAAACCAACTTCCTTCAGCAATGCCCTGTTTTAAGGGATCCAGCTATGTTAGCGACATTCCCTTCCTCTGCAGAGTTACGAGGGGGCAGTGATAGCCCACTGTAACTATTCTGCTGCAATACCAGTGACGGAGATCTGCACATCTGCAGCTGTGATGAAGAACAGTCAGCCCTGGCAGCTGCCACCAGGGTAAGCTTTCATGTTTCAATCGTGTTAGATCTTTCAGCAGTTATACACAGGGTTGCCTGAACAGCACTGGTAATGTGCAGGAGAAATCTAAGGCAGGTAAATGAAGAAATGCTGTGCTGAAACTGTTCCTGGTTATCAGGGGTTTTTTTACTGGATTTTGGGGGGTATCTGTACGTCCCTTCTCTGGTGCGTGGCATTGTTACATACCCACCCGCCCAGCCCTTATCTCCAAGCAATCTTACATAGCTGTTAGTGCAAAATGCCATTTATTCCACACCATGGGTGCTCAGGTAGCATGCAGCGATGTGTCCATCACTACCTAGGAAACCCTCCCTTCCTCACCAAAATGTCCCTCCTCTTGTGTGAGATAAGCAGACAGATGGAGGGATGAGAACAAGAGTTGATCTAGGAAAGCAGAGAGGTTGAGGTAAAGAAGACAGGTAAGCTTGCCAATGCATTGGTGAATTAGCCCGGAGGCCAACAGGGCGTTGCAAAGCCTCCAGGTCCTACTAGACACCCGGATGCAGGTCACTACTTAATGAGGAAAGTTGTTTTCAGCTGACTGCACTGTGGCTTCTTCTCTTCACCATAAGCATCAGTATAGTAGCAGCAGTGGATTCTTTGCGGATTATTTCAACTTCAGTTATTTAGTTTCTGTGGCCAGGTGTTTGGCCATGATGAAGCTTGTGCTTGCTGCTCCTGGACTTTCTATATAGTCATCGAGTCCCCTGGCAGCCCTGAGAGTGCTTAGTTTCCAAAGCAGGCCAGAATCAAATGCATTCAACTCAATATGGGTAAGGCTTACAAAATTCTTTATTATAGCAGTCCGTCAGTGGGACCCTGAAGCTCTAAGTGACTCCCAGCTATGGACTCTGCTTATATGATGCTACTGAGATTTGTAGTGCAATAATAAACCATTGGAGAGATTATTCATTATATGTAATTAAGATGTTGGTTAACCATGACACCCAGAATGAGCATTAGAGCAAAGACACTTTGCTAAATCTGTAGCAGTATTCCAAGCCATCAAGATATCAGTTTGACTGACAGATCAGATAATCTCTTCAGTAATCCTCTGAATTCTAAACACAAAAACCCGTAACTCATCATCAGGTAAGAATATGCTGCGGTTATATTCTACAGTAATGGAGCACAGAGTTTCACTTGGCTGGGTTTATCCACCCACTGTCTGCATAAGGTTCTTAGAGCATCTCTGTTTCAAAATAAAGTTTATCTTTAACTTTACTAATGTCAGGCATATTCATGAATGTCAATGACATGTTCTTGCAGAAGTTCTCTTTTTTTTTTTTACAAAGCACTAATGATGTAATGAAGATTAATTAGTGTAAGTTATAGTGTCTGAAGTGTATACCTTCAAGCTGTTAAATGTGTCAGTGGAGATCCATTATGACAACAACGGGCATATTATTCTCAATAGGGATTGCTCTATTTGCCAGTACGAGACGTGTGCTCGTTATTAAGACAAAACCAGTGAAAAGAGCCCAGATTTTAATCCAGCTGAAATAAGAGCCTTGCTTTACACAGCGTGATAAGCCTTGATTTTGTAAACACTATTACTTTGCTTTTTTTTCATGGCATCAGCTATTTTACAGGCTTTTATTTGTCATCATACGAAAACAGGCCAACAGAACATGCTTAGCACTTTGCAGCTTAAAAAACAAAATCAACTTGGTGATTTATGAAGGATAAGTACTTGAATTTCAAATAGAATCTGTGTATCCATATCAATATCTGCCCAGGTCTAGATGGCCCATCAGATGAAAAAGGTTGAAGCTCACCAAATTTCTACAGTCAATAGCACACAAGGGAGTGTTGTGGCTAACAGCACATCCATATGCTTGGACATCCCATAGCCCAGTTAAGCAGGCGTCCACTCACTACTGGATCAGAGAGGGATGATTACCACTGTAAAGGCCAAATCCATCTCTGTCTATGGATCCATATTGACAATTTAGATATAATCCAACCATCTCTTCATTCAACCATCTCTTTAACTTGTTAGAAGATTTAAATTGATTTTAAGGCCATTATCAATATATTTTAAAATAAACGTGAAATGCAACAGTAGGATATTTGCTGTTAACTTACTGTTTAAATGATACAAACACAAGTAGCAAATGCATTGCTCAGAACATTTTGAGTGCATAAGCCAATTATTAAAATTCAGTGCTTGAACTGGTTTTCAAAAAGGCCAGTAGTTGCATGGGATGGGCAAGTCCTCACTATGCTGAGATGGGTACATCCGAAGGCATTTCCAAATCCCCCACAGCAGCCAGGCCCCAGCGTGGTATTCCAGACAAATGGAATAGACAGCTCTTCTCCACCTCCCAGCTTGTCGCGCCAGAGGGTTTTACTTTGTTTGTATTTCTCAAAGGAATATTTTTCCCATGCACACTTAGAAATTGTTTCTCAACACTCTGTTTTCCAAACTTGAGCTTTTACCCAGGAGTCTTCTGTGCATGGCATTCCTTGAATTTTGTGGGATTACAGCTGGGCTAGGACATTGGCCTTTACAGAAGAACATTCAGACATCAAAATTAGATATCATTTTCTCTGGGGTATTTTTGTTTGTTTGCTTGCTTGCTTGCTTGCTTGCTTGTTTTTAAGTTGTAGCCTGTAAGAAGGTTCATTGTCTCACTCTTCTGTGACTCGAAGTTGGATCAAAGAATTTTCCTCAAACCTTTAGCAGAAAAAAAGGTCTTTTATGAGCTGAGATCAAGCATCAAAGCTTTCAGCCCTAGAGAAACTTGGGAGGAATTTACAAGTATTTGAAATTGAGGAAAAAAACTAAACATGCCAAGAGTGACTTCCCTGACACCTGGGGAAATGCGGTTCCTGCCTCTCTTCCTGCCATGGCCTCCAGTTAAATCAAACTTCACCTTTTTCAGAGCAACATGAGTAGGGCTCAAGGCTAGATCTTCCACTCACTTTTTGCTGGCTTTCTGCTAGCTGTCTCATTCAGGTTCACCTTAATACAAGAGGAGGAAAGCGAGGAGGGAGACATGGGAAAAGGAAAGATCTCTCCTGCCTCTCCTAAATGTGAGTGAACGACCGTGCTGAACATCCAACCCAGAAATGCTCACCTCATCCACTGTGATGGACAACTCATAGTCCAAGGGGACTTTTCAAGCAACTTGAGGGGTTCACAGCACCCCATGCACACGGTCTCTGTCTGAAGTCTTTTTCTCTTGCAGTCGTGCTGGCCCGGAGCTGGGCTCAGCTGCCACCTGAGGACTCAGCTGGCACTGAAGCAGCAGGATGACTGCTCATAGCTTTGCTCTGATCCTAGAAATCCATGCCTATGCTTAGCTGTATACATCTGGGACAGAATCACAAATGCATGCAATGTCAGAGCCTAAGCAAGTCAGTAATATCGGGTAGCACACGAAAAATTGTTTCCCAGTGCTGTCAGGGATTGAAGCATTAGTGGACTATGCCTCAAGAGAGCTATGAAAACCCAAAACATTGTCCGTATATCACTGACTGTGATCTACTTGTTTCATTAAGATCTCAAGATTAAAGCTGGATAAGGGAGAAAACCCTTTCCACAAAACCTTCACTTTCTCAGAAACAGATTATTCTGCCCAGTATGTAATGAAATCACAGTTTCCTGAAATAACATAAAGTGTCAGGGCAACCCACCCTACAGGAGCACAGACAGCTACACTGAGAGAGTGGGCAGCTTTTGTAGACCAAGTAAGGATTCACCTGAATCCGGCCAGTTCTGGGCCTTCAGTCACAGCTCCTGCTGATGACCCCTATACCACAGATCAGGAGTACTACATAAGTGCCCGTGTCTGGTTTTGCTTTCTGTAAATGAAAAACAATAGCAATTACTACTCCAGTGTTGATCAGCATCCCGTTTATGAAAGGTGTTGAAAAAAGAACTAAAGAGCCTTTGCTTTATAGGTTTGAATTCAGAATTAAGATTAGGCTACCATAAGGTTTCCTACCTTGCCATCTGAAGTCTGGAACTTAACATGTCTAAACTACAGCCCATGTTACTTTCCATACATTAATCATTCCTAGAGTTCAAAATATGTTCATTTGCTTAAAGTGAGTCCATTAATGTGCTGTATGAACATGTATTTACTGAAGATCACATCTGTGCTTCGGCGTATTTATAATTAGATGCACAGTTTATCAGGCAGTTACGGAAGATATGTATCTGGCTGTGGCCCACTTAAGGATTCCAGCCATGTAATTTCCTTTTTTTTTCTTGTAAACTAATCACTGCTACTATTTGGAACTATATATTAAAAAAGCCTCAGTTACCTGCATTTCACTATGAATGAACCTTTTTCTAGTAACGGCATTGCACCTGAAGTAATTAAATAGCTGTAGAGCTTATAATCACAACAGAAATTGAATTCTCAGTTAACATTTTCAAAGTCCTATTGATGAAGATTCCTACTGATTACGATTCCTATTGATTGAAAGTTATTTTAATCAGTTCAGTTGTTTTTTTAGAGGATTGACCACAAAATAAATACTCTTTTCCCATATGAGAATATTTGCATTACTAGGACCCAGGGATGAAGCTTAAAATTCAGTGTTGGTTTACTTTGCCTAGCTGTCTCCCCTGAAGAGAGAAAAACAACTCTTGTTTGAAGACACTCAGCACCACAATTTTAAATGCATGGACATATCCATCTCCTATGGATAAGACATCAGAAAATTTTAAAATTCCATTTCTGAGACCTCCATACAGCTCAGCCCGTTCAAACATCTACTTGCTTGAGTTCTTAAGCACTGCGCAAGCATGGAAATCAACTATAAAATATGAAAGCTAATGGTTTATCAAGCGTAAAACCCAAATGCTTAATTTCACTACATAACAAGTTAGCTTTCTAAAAGATTATTAACTTGTTCATATTATGCACCTGTAGTATTTTCCATTGTTCTTTTTTTCTGAGATATGTAAACCTTATGGCAAAATTAACCAGTGGTGCGGAATAACTAACATGAGCCATTCAGATTACTTCAGCCTTCACAGGGGCTGTGGTCTAGGATTTCTCAAACTTCATATCAGCGACAGCCTCAGCCAGATCAGCTGTCTCCATCCCTGATTCCACCCCATAGTGATCACTGATATTTGACCACAGATTTTAGTGATCTAAGGGAGAATTTCAGTGGGGAGAGCACGAGCTAGTAGCTCTGAAAGCATCGTCATCACATTGCACAAACCAAACAGCTGCCTGGATGGGGACTGTGAGAAAACCCAGTGACTGGCTCCATTTCAGAGGCGTGAATTTCACCCCAGGAGTGGAAGTCCTGCCACCAGCCTGCCTATTCAGGAATACATGGAGGTGAACTTCATTGAAATCATTAAAGAACCGGCACCGAAGTCTCCAGCCAAACAAAACTTCAGTTGCAAGTCAGTCGGATCTGGCCTGTACAGCATAAGACCGTAATATGTGATAACATATCTGAGATAATATTGTCCTAAACCGTAACGCTTTCCTAATTTTTACATGATCCATAAGAGCATAGTCAAGTCAAAAATTCCATCACAGCAGGGAGTACTCACTTTCTCTCACTCTCATGCCTAGTATGGACAGGCTTACAAAAAATGTCTGTAACTGGAGCCCTGAACACCTGAACTTCAATAAAGGGCAATTGTCAAAATACTGTAAGTTAATCTTCAGATCTAATATCCTAAATGGTTCCTTTGCACAGTGAAATATCTTTGTTTAGGCATTATAGTGCACAAGTCTTCCTAGAAGGATCTTGGATGAGCTGATGTTCTGTCTTTTAATCTTTTTAGTACCTTGACTCTGTATGTTGCTATTTACTGTCAACTCCAGAATCCTGCAATATTGTGAATTCATCTTAGCGTCTAGCACCAGGTGGGGGATGCACTTTGCTTCCCTGGCATTGTAATGCTATAGCTGAAGACAAAAGGTATAACATCTGCAAGTGTTTTGATAAATCATATCGCCTAAAGATAATTTTTAATTTAAAAAAAAATCAAATTAATTAAAACCATTTGGATAGTGCGATAGATAAATTATCAGAGAAACTGCAACATACAGAAAAGGTTCAGGACCCAGAGTCTGGTGATTTCTTTAAAATTTCACACAAGTCAAGATGACAAACAGATGGCACAGTTAGGAAAATCTAGAAAGCAAAATATAGCCCCCATGTCACTTTAATGATGCCTCTGCTTATCAGAGCCTATATTTTAGATCAACTTATAAAGTATTTTTCTAAATCACAAAACTCTCTTGAGCTCTATTTTCTAAAGACAAACTGGTCTGTAAAGATGCATCACTCAAGCAGAAGATTAATTCCTGTTGTACCAAGTTGTTGTTTTTGGCACAGAAGTCAATATTTATAAGACAGAAAGCAGCTGTAGTATGCAAGTTAGCATAGTGCATAAATCTTTGCAGCAGGTTATAGCAGGATGATGATACTATCCACAGGTAACACGATGGAAGCACTGCCACAACAGAGCCTTCCTAATGGTGGCCATCCATTTACCAGTGTGAGCCACGCTAATGAGGTCACACTGATTCACTTCGTGTCATTTCTCCTTTGGAAGCAATCAGCCCAAATATAAACCAGTAATACATTAGAAGAGGTCACCCAGTGCAGTAGCTCTGTAAAGAGTGAGCTGTTTGTATAGGACTCCGAGCCAGATCCAAGCTTGCCCGGAGCAATAGGACGTGCAGCTACTGACAACTGGGCCTGGGAAGCAGATTAACCCCCCGTCCCCTTGAAAGCTGGCTGAGGTAAAGCGCTGCTCTCAGCTTTGCCTGTGGTGCAGTACTTCATCCCGCCTCTCTCATCACCCCGCCACATCGGCCGTGGGGGCAGCAGGGAAGTTAACTCTCAGTTTTCCTTCTGCTGATTGAAGCTTTTGCCTCCTGCTCGCTCGGCAATGCCGGATCCCGTGGCAGCTTTGGGGTAGCAGAGGGATCGGGGCACGGCACTGCCAGGAGCTGTGGCAGATGTGGTCCTGCCTCCCTTGCAGGGGGACAAGAGATTTGTCCTTTGACAGACATGCTGTCCCCCCTTCCCCATCTCTCCACCTCTCTTGCCCACCACACCAGCAGCTTAACAGCTGGAGGCTGGGGGTAGTGTTACTAACCACTCTGTTTTGGGGTTTGGGGTTTTTTTTCAGAAGACGGGATGTGATATGAAGGCCATTGAGGCCAACAGGACCATTCCCTTGCTTGCAAAGCATTTCTCACGTGTGCCAGAGCTCCTGGGTCTGACCGAGGGGCTTGGTGGGCACCGTGCAGCACTGCATTCCCCCTCAGTGCTGAGCTATGCCTCTGGGGCAACGAGACACCCATCCTCCCTTTCTTCCACATCAGAGACCTGGCGTGGTCAGCGGCAGGGTCAGGGCACAAAGGCTGGTGACTGACCAGCCAAGTGGCACAGCAAGCCCCTTCCCTCCCCAGCCTCAACTTCCACGTCTTCAGCCCGGCAATCATTCGCCTCCGTGGCCTACGATGAGCTCTGCAGAGGAGAGGCTAGAGCTGAGCTAATTTTTGATGCGCAAGGTTATACAGATTATCCGTATCTCCATCAGCCTTTTTCCCTGTGCTGAAATTGAGGATATTGGGTCCCTTGCCACAGTGTTATCCCTACGACTACATGTGAAGGAAGTTCAGCCTGGAAAGGTACTCAGATATCTCTCTCCCTTCTTGAAAACCCTGTCACGCCAGATTTTGGTCTCCTGGTGCTGTTCACGTGAGTGCAGTTACTCACACACAAGGCCGTATGCAGTTTCAAGCCCATGGCTTTCTCTCTAACTACTGCTGCGCTCGTTCTGACATTTCCAGCCCCACTTGACCAAATTATATGTGGTTTTAGGCGAAGATGTTCGAAATTTAATGTCGAATAGATGCAGATTGAGCCCACATGGGAAGCAGGAAATACAATAGAAATGTGCAACTCCATTATATGAATTTACCAGTGTACATTGTGCATGCTTTATAAATTTCACTAGTATGATCATCTGTTTCATTCCTAGAAGAGAAAAAGCTAGCAAATACGAATTTCTTGAAATAGGCGGCAGGAAGAGATTGACTTGAAATAAACAAAATAGTTGAAATTAAATTTTCTTGGCAAGATTTGCTTGTGTTGTTCATCAAATAAATGTACATTATGTCTTGCACTGTTACTCAGCTGTGATCCTATAATGTGTTCTCTGCATCCTGTCAGACATATGATCCTTTGTCCCATAATAGACCCAACTATCTCACAACCAGCTGAGCTCAGGGTCATCCCAGGGTCAGGCTGGTTAAAGATGGCTGTCAGTTCACTGCCTGACTCACAGACGCACTTTAAATCACCTTTATCTTACTTGTCCTGATGCTTTCCAGCCATCACTGTAGCAGGAGCT
>NW_008824983.1:1948391-1954514 GCF_000699105.1 Pygoscelis adeliae | reverse complement strand
TGTAGCATCCCTGAAAATTTCTCCATGGATATGCAATGTGCAATGTACCCAATATAAAGAAAGTGCAGCTTGATGTATAATGTGAAATGAGAACTACTTCAAATACCTTTATGGAACGTAGCTAAACAATATGGTTCTCAACCATCTTGCAAATGAAAACAAAAATTCAGAGGGTGAAATATCACCTTTCAGATTAGAAATATAATTATTACTTAGCCTGAAATTTTCAGCAAAAAGAGTATTTGCATAAGAAGGACAGATAATCTGGGAAATGCATCACCTGATGTTTTTATTGTGATAAATACCTCCCTTCAGCTCCTGATGCTGCACAACTTCTTAATGTTTGTCACTAGTCTCCAAGGTATAGAAGAAAGACAGGCCTTAATTGTAAATTTACACATGCTTTATTGCCGGTGCAATGGCATGAACACATTTAACAGGATTGTCATTCCAGTTAATTATGCTGATTCTGACATGTATCTATCACGTCTAAAATTGATAGTGCCTTTCGACCAGTTAGTAGCATCACAATATGTTGTGTCTTTCTCTCTAAGGTTAAGCATGTTAGGGGCCAGAGAATGGCAGGAGAGGAGTCCCTGCATACTAAGTAAGCGCCACTAGCTCAACAGCCAAACCTCCTTTTAAGAGAACTGTAGATAGCTCAGGCCCAGCACATGTTCTGCATTTCTATGTGTCCTCCAGCCCCAGCCCACCTGCCCGAGGCAAAGACAACAATCTTCATTATTCCTAATAGTAAACAACACCGTCCCAGCCCCTCGGAAACTCTTGCCCTTGTTCACAACATGTAATACCAGGCACCTAAGCAGATGGTAACACTTATTAAAGATATTAAAGCAGAAGAAAAGATGGCAGAAAAGGAGGCAACTGTTAGAAAACATTTTGTGGCAAGGGAAAAAACAGTTTCCATGTTTTCCCTGGAGTGGGAGTCTGAGCCTGTGAATTCCAGACTGAAGAAAATGGGGGAAGACTTGAAGTCAACAGCAAACCACAAACTAATATCAAATGAGAGTAAAACACCATCCTTACCCTCAGCAGAGTTATGGCCGCTCAGATCAAAGTCTCACTTTAAAGCCCCGTGCTGAAAAGGCAGATAGAAACCTGGGGAAACTTTACATCCCCCTTTCATTCCCACACACCTCAGTATAAATCTTGTGGGGCATTCCAGAAGGGAAGTGGGGGTACATATATCTTACAGTCACAGGTGGCTGACAAGGATAGTATTTTCAGATTGCCTGAATTAGAGGGAGGGAGAAAGGGAGGAAGGGAGGAAGGAAGCAAGGAAGGAAGCAAGGAAGGAAGCAAGGAAAAACATGTTTACTTTTCTAAAAAATGGATAAAAAATCTTCAAGTCGTTCATTTGCTATCACGTGACCCACGTACCTTTTAAATAGAAGCAAGCTTTTATGTTACACCCAAAAGCACAAAACCATGGGTGATGGGATCCAAGCTAGAGTAAACAGTGCAGAAACCTGGCAGAAAGAACCTAGAGGAATTATGAAATACATTCAGGAATAGCAGCCCTGTTGAATGGCCCTGTCAAATGCAACTGAGGTACTCCTCCATGCATTGTAGCAATTTCACACTGTGCCTGGGAAAGGAAGAGATACCACCACCAGTGTCTCTCTTCTCTGTGCTGTCCCCCTGCTCCTGCCCAGCCTGGGCAGCAGTCTCTCCTTCCGCCTGCCCCACGGCCAATATCCTTGGGGACAGTGGCAGCAATGGCCAACAGAGCCCCTGTACGGTTTTCCCCCTTCTTGCCCCACATCAGCCTTGCCCTTTTGACCACCCTCATCCTAACCTGGATTAAAAGCAACAGAAGGGTTGCACCAAGGGCTGGAGAACGTAAACTCATGAGGTCTGGAAAACTGGAAAGGCTTGGAGCACCAGTGAAGAGGCCCTGAAGAGCTTGTCTCATAGGTGTGGATAAGCATCTGGGAAACATCTAGATGAAGCTTTATTTCCTAAATTCTTTTAAATAAGAGAGTAAGCTGTATGCAAGGAGGAATTCCTTCCCCCCGTTCTCCTAAGAAGAACTTTTGCAGCTCTTCACCTTTCGAATGCATCCACAATTCATTTTGCTGGACAAGAAAAAGCAGTGTTTTCAGTAGTGGCGTCCTGGCTAAGCACACATACTCCTACTCACAATTAAGAGATGTTCACACGTGACGGCTCAACGAATGTCCTTCAGATCTAGCTGACAGGATCTCTGGAGCAGAGAGTGGTGCCTGCCTTCGGACAAACTCACATCGAGCAGGTATGTTTCAAGACAGGGCTGCTGACAGACTTCATTCCTTGCTCCCTCTTTGAGTTCAGATAGTGTTTACCCCACAGGTAGTGAGTTTTGGGGCTACTTCCACTGTCCTTTTTCTGGGAAACTCCCCACTGAAATTTCTAGGGCATTTTATATAGCAAAAATGTAGCAGGAGTTAACCTTTTGTGATGAAAGGGAATTTTCTATTTGATGCCTGCTGGCATTTTCTTACTTTAAACATTTTACTACAATAAAAAAGTCCTACCCTCTGAGGCGTGAACGATAAATCTTAGATTATTTAATCTTCACTTAAATGCAGATTGCTTTTTTTCCAAAGGCTGATATATATTCCTTGCCCTGGAGAACATTTAGAGACAAGCAAACCTAATTTTAAGGCTCAGGCTGGACTCCATCACCTTTAGTGCTGCTGCTTGGAACTGATATGGAATTGCACTAAACAAAAGACCTGCTTAAGGATTAAAAACATGAAAAAACATGCCTCACTCTCATGAATCCTAGAGGACACACCCATGCACCCATAGATCACTCTCTTCCTTCAACATGGACACTTCAGACATGTTAGCACGCAAGGCAACTCTCAAAGGTGCTTCACCACGGAGAACAGCTATTTGAATTTCCTATATGAAGTAACAGCATCCTTCTCCCTCTGAGGTTACACGCTGATTGCAGGCATCAGGGGTACAGGGGACCCTGTACAGCTGCGTGGCAACAGCCGTCCCATGTGGCTGAACGCACACACTGCCCTCGAGGAAGGGGCCAGGTTCCTTTCGTCTCCTCTCAGCCAACACACACCTGAATGCAGTTAATATTGCTCAGCTCTTCCATTCATCTCCTTGCCATTTTTTTCGGTCTCTAAGAGGAAAGGAATTTTATGAAATAAAGATCTAAGGGTTGAAAATGTGTGTGCAAAGAGAGGGGGGAGTGTGACAAACCTCGCAGCCCATGTGAAAGGTTGTTTTGCTTCTAGACCAAAGGGGAGGAGGCCCAATCCTGCTCCCATGCTAGATAAGCAGATATCCTGCAGGCAAGCAAAGCTGGCAGCAGGCTGAAATCTTGGTGAGAGTTGAAAAGCTTGTTTTTCTATATGCACAACAAACCAGAGATGTTGACAGAAAAGCAAAAGAACATCTGCTCGTGCTGATCTATGAATGCTTTCCCTGGCTCCATTAACCTCCCCTCTTTCTCTGTCTCTCTTTTTTCCCTGAACAGAAAATTATCATTTAAAATGTTCAGGGCTTTCATTTCTCTATTAATCAAATTAAATCTCCTTAGCCACAGTTAAAATAGTCCGTGAGGTGCTTCAACCAAAGATCATTTGCCTTGCAATTAGAACTCATTTTTAGTACAACAGGGGGGAAATAGAGAGCCAGAGCTTTGGAATCAATGTAACTATAAATTACATGGAAAAGGAAACGGTGGCATCCTAGCTTGAAACAACAGATTTATTATCAAAGTGGCTAGTATTGTATCGACAAAGTATGTAAGTTTTATAAAGAAAGAAAGAGACACACAGAGAGAAATCAATGTTAACATGGGCTCACTGTTGCTTTAAAAGCTGCATTTGTGGTAACTAATTTTCACTTATTATTTTAAATTGTAAAATGTCACATTGAAAAATGATTAGTGGCAAATATTTTAAATGCGTCACCTTCCCCTTCCACAGGCAGGATTCCCCTGTGGTAGCTCACATATACGATACAAAAAAACCTTGAATGTCTGACCAGAAGGTTGCTTGTTGGGTTTCCACTGCTTTCAGCACACAGCCTGCCCTGCTGTCTTCTCAGTGAAAAGCAGAGGGGAAATTTTTGCCCATTGTTGAATACGGAGTTTGCAGCTGGGGCCTGATCCAGAGCCCAGGGTAATGGACGTGTCTTCTGATTCAGCTCCAGCGAAAGTGGGAGTCAACCTGTATGGTTGACTGGTCTCAAAACACATCACTGTGTTCAAAAAGGGGATTACATGGAGATTATCTGGATTTCCAGAGTCTCTTGTCCGATTTGCAATCAAACTGTTTCATTAGAGGAACCTCAGCAGAATTTTCAGTGCGTTTTGTCTACGTTCCTTATATGCTTTACCGTGCCATTCAAACCCTGGGGTGAGAAAGGCATGATCTGAAGAGAGAAAAGTTATATTTACTGATGGATTACCAGGTTCAATGAGCCTAATCTTTTGATTTGCAGACCTGTGGGTCTCAGGTGAGCTGAACCTCCCTGGGCAATGGGCCACAGTAGGTCCCACTCAAAGCCGATGTAAGCGTGGGGTCAGGTACAAGCCTCTGCTAACATTTAAATCTTTCGGTTTGTGAGCTGACTTGCAACAAGCTCGGGTAATGCCTCTTTAAGTTAATCTAAGTTCTGGGGGAACGTTCATGTTCCTATGCATAAAGGCATTGCACGTCTCCAGCACAGTGTGAGCTGAGCTGTGTCATTCCTCATCCTGTTCCGACCAGAGGATAGGTCTTCTCAGACCCTTTTTGCCTTACCCTCTATTTCCACGATCGTTGCCTTGCCTCCTAGCACTGTCAGAAATACAAAAAATTAAATATACCGGGGGGCGGGGGTGTAATAAATTGCAAAGCCCCACGGGGTCTTGCTTTTCTGCAATACCCACTTCCATGTCTAAACATACTGTTCGTGCTAACACTGTTTGCTGGAAGGAGTGTTCCTCCAAGATAACATTTTTGCACAGTGAAATACGTGTGGCTCTTCGATGGCTCAGCTCAGATGGGATCACCTTTCAGTTTCTAGACAGTGGGGTGGGGTTTTTTTTACTTTTTTTTTTTCCCCAGCTCAGCATGAGGAACACAACACTACCCCAGCCAACGCATTTTGTTTTATGATCTGTCTGTCCTCAGAACCATGCATGGATGTTGAATCCACTGACATTACAGAGCAGTGCTGCAGGGGTTTTATTTCTTGCAAAATAGACTAGTCTGGTTAAAGTCGCCACCTTTGCTGGGTGCTAGCAGGAATATTTCACAACTACGCTAAGAAATAAACTGAGGCATGGATGGCATTTCCACTGTAACTGATGTTTAGCACAGGAGTTAGCTGACATAGTAGACCTGTTGAAAAGGTCAAGGAAAAGCTTTGTTTTATTGGTACAAAGGATTTTCGATTAAAACTGTGTAGAAATCCCCACTCCTGTGACATAGCCCCTTCCATAACCTTCACCTTCTTACGAAGACAGTGAGAAGTAGAAGTCTGGACAAGTGGTTATTCTCTGAGACTCCTCCGATGCGCTCCCCCTGATTTGTCCCCAGACGGAGTCTGTGATTTACACAGATGTGCTTTGCACCTGAAGGCTCACTGGTGCGCAGTGGAGGAGATTCCCGCTCCCCCCTCACCCCCCATTTCCACCGCCAGCCTCATCCTCACCCCCATCCCTTTTCATTACTTAACGAACCTGGTCTCCTGTGTTTTCTCTGCTCTTTATTCCATGTCACCGCGGCTGAGTGACTGCTGAAGATGAGAGGGGATGAGGAGTGTGAAGAGGGAAGCTTCTGCCTTTGGTCTGAGCCTGACGGGGAATGATGAAAACCACATGGGCTATGAAAAAGTCCAGTCCAACTTTCTGTTTACCGAGCTCCCTAGAAACGTCAACATGTGTCACCAAGTTACCCCTAAAAGGGGCACCCCCTTGCCACAGGACCCCGATGGCAGGTCCCATCCCTCTTCCCCCAGCACGGGTTAGCCCGGAGGGGTGTTGACAGAGGGAAAGGGAGGTTATCCGGGATTTGGTGATGGCTGTATTAATAGACAAAGGAGATCAGAAGCGATACCCCTGGCTCAGCGCTGCGATGCCACTCGGGCGCGGCCAGCCGGCCCGCA
>NW_008824983.1:1944236-1947829 GCF_000699105.1 Pygoscelis adeliae | reverse complement strand
GGGGCAGGCACCGGGGCAGGGCGGGCGGGTCCCCCGGCTCCCGACCGCTCGGACACTTCCTACAACTGTTGCGAGCGAAACGCTCCGTGAGTCCCTGTATTTTCCTAATCCCTCCGCTTCCCGCTGGTTACACCACATCTTAGACCGATGTGAGCATAGGCAAAAGAGTTTGCGGCGGAGACCGGCTTCGTGTCCTCTCGCCGTCCCTCGTTTGGGGCTTGTGTTTGGTTTTATTTGATGTTTTCTTTTTGCTACTTTCACTTTCTTGAACGGGGAGATTTTTTGCAAGACGTTCAGTTTGTGTTTGTAAACTGAGCACCCGAAAAAGTCATGAACTAGCTAATGGTTTCATCGTAACAGAGGCTGATCATTATTCGGCCACATTTTTATAAGAATCAATAGTCCTGATGTAACTTTACGAGATATACGCTTTCAAGGAAAGCAGATTGGAAAGCCAAAATAATTGTGAAAGTAATGGCTGAAACATTCTCCGTGTGGAACAAATGCTTGAAATATGTCACTGCCCTATATAAAATAGCGCGGAAGCATTTTTCCGGGCCAATTTCTGCTCGTATTACTGAAATGTGTAATCCTTTTGAAGTTATATGGCAAATAGGGCTCCTCGCATGATCAAAATCAACAAAGTTTGCCCCCAGATTTTTAGGCACAAGGGAAGACTTCTTTTCTCTAGAGCTCCCATTGATTTCGATGGCCTTTCTGAGCCTGAAACAGGAGTAACTGTGACCTGTAATATTTTATGACACATAAACCATAAAAGAATAATGTTAACAGTGAAAGTCGGCCAAGTAGTGTGCCTGGGGGAGAAAAGGAATGTTTGCCTTGGAAAGGGAGAAAGGGGAAAAGGAGAGAGAAAGAGGGACAGAAAAAGAGAAACAGTGAGAGAGAGAGAAAGACAGACCCAGAAAAAGACAGAAAGAAGAACAGAAGGAAAGGAAAGGAAAGGAAAGGAAAGGAAAGGAAAGGAAAGGAAAGGAAAGGAAAGGAAAGGAAAGGAAAGGAAAGGAAAGGAAAGGAAAGGAAAGGAAAGGAAAGGAAAGGAAAGGAAAGGAAAGGAAAGGAAAGGAAAGGAAAGGAAAGGAAAGGAAAGGAAAGGAAAGGAAAGGAAAGGAAAGGAAAGGAAAGGAAAGGAAAGGAAAGGAAAGGAAAGGAAAGGAAAGGAAAGGAAAGGAAAGGAAAGGAAAGGAAAGGAAAGGAAAGGAAAGGAAAGGAAAGGAAAGGAAAGGAAAGGAAAGGAAAGGAAAGGAAAGGAAAGGAAAGGAAAGGAAAGGAAAGGAAAGGAAAGGAAAGGAAAGGAAAGGAAAGGAAAGGAAAGGAAAGGAAAGGAAAGGAAAGGAAAGGAAAGGAAAGGAAAGGAAAGGAAAGGAAAGGAAAGGAAAGGAAAGGAAAGGAAAGGAAAGGAAAGGAAAGGAAAGGAAAGGAAAGGAAAGGAAAGGAAAGGAAAGGAAAGGAAAGGAAAGGAAAGGAAAGGAAAGGAAAGGAAAGGAAAGGAAAGGAAAGGAAAGGAAAGGAAAGGAAAGGAAAGGAAAGGAAAGGAAAGGAAAGGAAAGGAAAGGAAAGGAAAGGAAAGGAAAGGAAAGGAAAGGAAAGGAAAGGAAAGGAAAGGAAAGGAAAGGAAAGGAAAGGAAAGGAAAGGAAAGGAAAGGAAAGGAAAGGAAAGGAAAGGAAAGGAAAGGAAAGGAAAGGAAAGGAAAGGAAAGGAAAGGAAAGGAAAGGAAAGGAAAGGAAAGGAAAGGAAAGGAAAGGAAAGGAAAGGAAAGGAAAGGAAAGGAAAGGAAAGGAAAGGAAAGGAAAGGAAAGGAAAGGAAAGGAAAGGAAAGGAAAGGAAAGGAAAGGAAAGGAAAGGAAAGGAAAGGAAAGGAAAGGAAAGGAAAGGAAAGGAAAGGAAAGGAAAGGAAAGGAAAGGAAAGGAAAGGAAAGGAAAGGAAAGGAAAGGAAAGGAAAGGAAAGGAAAGGAAAGGAAAGGAAATTTTTTTTCCCTACTCTTTTCCCATAAAGGATGGCGAGGGGACTACAGCCCCGCGGCTCCGCCAGCGCCTCCAGCTGCCGGGCGCGTCTCCAACCGCCCCCCGCCACCCCCCGTCGCTGCCGGGGAGAAAGGAAGCCCCAAGCATCCCTCCCTTTGCCCCCGGACCCCCCCTTGAAAATGCAGGATCCCTCGCGGGAGGGTTTGTTTCCCGCGCCCCCGGTACCGCTCGCCGGGGGTACCCGCCTTTACGCCGGCGTCGGCTGCGGCGCGGGTGCGGGGGAGATGCTGGGGTTTTGCTATCTCCGCAAAACAGCGGAAAGCGGTTAAGATTTAGTAAAAACTGCTGTGCAAAAATGAGAGGAAAGTTGCCGTTGCCGGGGAGACAGCGAGAGGGAGAGAGGGAGAGGGATGACTCTGTAATTGTTGCCTTTACCAAGGCTGTGAGATTAACCACTGGGACTTATTCTAAAGTGACCCATCACCGAATTCATTTCTGCATGAACTTTCGGTGAACCTGAGATTAAAGAGGGGAGAGCAGCTAAGCAGTTTGTTGCTAGCTGCCTTTTCAACAGCCCTTTCAGACTGAGTAAATATTGATCGGTTTCAATCTGATTGCCCCAGAGGAAAACACCAAAGCATCTCAATAGCCTCCAAAAGTAAACTTTAAAGGTGAACAGCAGAAATGGCCTTAAGTGTGATAGGAAGATGCTAAACTCCGTTTGACATTTGGACCCGGTTTGGGTTGGGGTTTTTTCTTAATTTTTTCCCCCGAGACTCTAGAGAGAAAAATTAAAATGAATTTTGGAAAGTGTAAAAAGACAAACAAACAAAAAAGGATCCCTACGACCTGAAGGGCAAGTTAGTGTCTCCATAAGGCCAAAGCACGCTGTGATTTTTTTAGCGATATTTTTGTGGTAGAAACTCTAAGCCAGAAATTTTCATTCCTCTTCCCCACACCCCCCGACCCGAAAGGCTGATCGTATCGAAATAATAATAATAACGCTAACAAAATGAGCCAGGATCGGGAGGTTTGGGGTGTCTTTGCTTGAAATCGATCCGGGCTGCGGAAAAAAAAAAAAAAAAAAAAAAAGAAGATAACCCGGGGTTTGGGCTTGGGAGGAGACGGGATTCTTTGCCGATGAATCGCTCACCGCAGATTGACGCACTGACAAGTGTCTTGTCTCTCGCATTTAGGCTATAATTTATGGCCGCTCTTTCTAACACATTAAGTCAACACCGGGGGAGCCGGGTTGCAGATCCGGATTCCAGCAATGTTTAGATCCAGATTTCGATATTGAAATGCCCTCATTGGCATGCAAATGCCACTTTAACACATCCAAGTCTCTGGAAGAAGGCCATCTGTTTTGCTTTGTGGCTTTACACTAATAAACAAAAGGTAAAGTATATGGCAGGCGGGGAAATGAAAGAAATAGAGGCATCGGCGGGAGCCTTTGGAGACAGCCCTGCTCCCTTGCAGATATCTCGGCTCTTGATATGGCCGCCGCGCCTTGCAAATCAGGGCTTGTCTCTTTTGACACCGAAGTGAAGAAAATTTCGTTGACTCTGCGGATCCCGCAAAGCCGAGCCTGCGTGGGCAGCCAGGCAC
>NW_008824983.1:1942922-1943849 GCF_000699105.1 Pygoscelis adeliae | reverse complement strand
GGGGAATGGGCTGGGGTTAATGCCAGAAGCACACTGCCAAGCACCTGGGAGCCAACTCCCACCTTGGCACCCATCAGCCGCTGGGGATGGCAGCGTGGGGCGGGGGGGGAGAGAGAAGCGGGACCAGCTTAGTGCCCGGGCTAATTAAATGTGCAGCCCTTGGCGAGGGGCCTGCGATGTGAGGAAAGACTGGCTGAAGAGAGTTTCTGCTTTTGAAGCGTGATCTGTTTATATAAGTGTCAGCATCCACCCCGAGGTGAAAAGGTTAGCACTTGACCCAGGAAGTTCTCGTGTTTGTGCTTCAGAAATAGATCGGGATCATAAATTCCTCCCAGTTACGGAGGAGGGAGAGGAGGGCCTTATATTGTCTAAAAATAATATTATTTGAGCATAGGAAAGGAAGAAGTTTTGTGTTATGAGTCAGGCTGGGCAGCCAGAGCTCCGACCCCGGCAAAACAACGCATGAGGAGTAACGCTGGGAGACTCTTCCTCCCTTTACCCCTTGGAAAGGCCCCAGCAGTAGAAAATAAGGGAAACCAAACTGCTGAGCCCAGCCTGTGACTGAGCACTGACGTCACGCAGAGGTAGGCAGATGAGGGCTACCTGAAAGTGGAGTATATTTATTACAGACATTATAAGGACCCGTAAATCCTGCCCTGGCTTCCATCACTGGCGGAATCCCAGAGCCTTTCATGATTGTACAGAAAATCAGGAGGACATTTCGCTCACACACGACAACTGATAGAACTCAGTGTACCCGCAGTACAGCAAAGCACGGTGCGTCATGCAATGGTCCAGACACCAACCACAGAAATTATACATTCATTTGGCCATTCGTCACATTCACGAGTAGGTTGAAAAGACATCGAGTGTAAAGGAAGGTTAATACGAAAATAGGGAGAGGTGAGGTCTTTTGGACGGTTATAC
>NW_008824983.1:1934761-1939428 GCF_000699105.1 Pygoscelis adeliae | reverse complement strand
CCCCCTGGGGAGCCGCGCGGACCATCGGCTCAACCCTCCCCCCCCCCACCCCCCCGGAAAAAAAAAAAAAGAGTCCGTGGATAGAGGAGGAGAGAGGGCGGTGGGATGTGGGTTGCGACCTCATATTCGGTTTACGTATGCGGAAAAGGAAAGGGGAGGTAAAGGCCGGGCATCCATCCGTCCCGGGGCACCCAGCCGACTGCAGGGAGAGAGAACAGCACCAACACGCTTCAGAGAGGTGTCCTGAGAAACGTTAACCTCGGGGATGGATGGATAGATGGATGGATGGAAAGCCATGTCCCCTGCCGCCAGCCCCAGGGGGGGCTGCCCCCTCTATTTCTGCAGGTGCATTTCCAGCCGGCTCCTACGTCCCTCTGTTCTCACGCTCGGTTCTTGCTTGTTTTGAAATCCAAAAGGCTCTTCTACCCCACCACCTCTCTCTGCTCACGAACACACACACACCCTCAAGCTCCTCCCTCCCACATGAACTACAACATCCTCTCCTAGGCGCAAAGCTCTGCTACTGCTAGCCCTTATCCCATGCCACCTCCATGGCCTCTCCACTGCCAGCCAAAACCGAACGGCTGCTCTCTCCACCACGCGTCTATCCGTATGCCCTCAGTATTTCTATTTGTTCTGATTTACTGTGCAGGCACGGATGCTTAAGGGCCCTCTGGAAAGGTTCAGTTTCTTAAACTCCAGGGGGGCGGGGGTGAGGGCAAGAGCAACAACACCCCAGAGGCATTTATGGCATTATACCGCACCAATTTTGGCTATGGTTACAGCTGTAAACACATTTCTTTCGTTCTTGTAAACCAGTTGTGATAAATACTGCATAAGGCAGAGAAAAAAGGCAGGCCGCTGGGACTGTTTACTAATAAAAGGGCTGGCATCTTTTCAGTGCTTTTTCAGCCAGCCAAGAAAAAAAATGTATATTTTACTATAACTAGATCCGGCTTACCCGTAAATTCCGCCGAATCACAGCACCTCTCTTACCGTCTCCAGCATCCTGAAATCCTTTTTTCTCTCCCTTTTTCGTGCCATTGTCTCTTTTGTTGCATTGTCTCTCTGGCGGGGCTTTGGGGGTTTGCTGCCTGTACTGTGCGTGGGGGCAACATCATGAGAAGGGCGGGAGCAGAGGGGAACCCCCCGCCCCCCCGCTCCCCCTCCGCGGTGGCCGGCCCGGCCCCTCCGCGCCCCTCCGCGGCTCCGCTCCGCGTTTCCTGCCCCGGGACTGGGGCCGAGGGGGCGATTCCGGCGCTTTAGGCTTTTCCGTGGGAGTGTGCCCCCGCTGTGGCCCCAGGGCTCATCGGGAGACTCGGAGGCGACTCCTGCTCGCTGAATTCTCCCATTTATTTAAACGGAGTTTGCGAGAAGTTTAAATCTTGTAGCCTATTTTCCTCTTTTTTTGTTGTTTTTTGTTTTTTGGGGTTTTTTAAGCGTTGTCAGCATCCAGAAATCTGGGCACAAAAGAAACCCCAACCCGTACGTGCACGTTGCAGTTCAATTTAACCCAGTGGCAGAGGAGTTAAAATGCCGGTGAGGCTGCTCGCTTTCCGCAGGGACGGGGCTGGAGCAGAGAGAAGGACAAGAAGCAGGGCCGAGGTTTCGCCGCGTCCGCAGCTCAGCCAAGCTGTTGTTTTAAAAGCGCAATAAAAATGAATTATGACTAAACGCCTTCTCACTTAATGGTTTTAGACGGGGATCCCCAGCCCCGGCAAATACGTAAGAGGATTTTTATTTGTGCATGTGTTCCTGCAATTGATCTCTTTGATGACATTCTCATTCATAGAAAGAGTTTGATTTATGACTTTCGGAAGAATTGCGTTCAGCCCTTCCAGCTATAACCCACGCATCCCAGCTCCGCAACGTGTTGCAGAGCTGGGAGACGACACTCCTCGCATGGACAGGCAGCAGAGCCCCGGCCACAAACCCCCGCTCAAGCCCCACTCGCCTGCATAATGTAACCACGCACGCACACACACTCACACGCACTCGCACGCACAAGGGGAGCCGCGATCGCACCCGCCCGGGATCCCCTGGCCCCGGAGCGGCAGAGCCCCGCTGGCATCTGTTGCTCGGTTTTCGCCCGAAGGACGGGGCTCATCCTCCGCTTTGGGGTCCGGCAACGCCGCTAGCCGGGTGGCAGGCAATCTGGTGGAGATTTCCGAGAGCCCATCTCTGCTGCCGCCAGCAGAAAGTGGGGAGCCCCGAGGAAATTGTAACTTTAAAGTCAGAGTTTCCCCTTTTCGTTATCAGTCCTTCACCCCACAAGAAGGTTTAAACAGCAAAATATCTTCGGCTGTGCCCCCGCACCGCCCCTGAAAAGGACCGAGTGGAGGGGCTGATTCCTCCCTAAATGCTTTCCCCCCCCTGCGTTTCTGCCACCCTTTTGATTCTACAGGCACTAACTTCTCCGTTTTCTCTCCTTATAGGGCCGATTTCTTGGACCGCTCAGCACGTGAGAAGTAACCAAGCGCATTCTCTGTGAGCTCTGATATTTTTTAAGATACGCTTCCTGAAGCAGCTTGCTGGCTGCTAAGCACTACTTTCTAGAAAAACAGGATTATTTCCCAAAAAAAGCCTTTCGTGTATGTAACAGGCTGGTTTCTGCAGGAGACGCTTATCCTACTGAGTCTCTCTTATGTTTTGCCTATAACAGAGAAAGTGCTCGCTCATTCTTTTGTTACAGCTCAGCATTTCCAAGCTTTGTATCCCCACGGAGATAAGATGCTACATTTATACATTAAAAGGAAGAGGTCTCCATCAAAGCTGTGAATGGTTTTAGTTTCTTTGGTTTGTTTTTTTTTTACCTTGTGAGAACCCTTGCAATAAAGAATCTGAACGTGTTTTTCCTCTCTAATAAATATCCTAAATTGCCAAAAGGGGAGAGCTCATAGTCAGAATGTTGGATTTTGATTATTAGTAAATTAAGAGTCAAAGGGAGGGGGAGAAATACCCGTCATGTTATCAGTCTTGAAAGGAGAGAGAAAGAGAGAGGGAGAAAGAAAGAAAGAAAAAAGAGAAAGCTCCTTGTAGCAAACAAGAATTTATTCTACCAAAAATACTTATGACAACGCATCCTAATGCAATACAAAAATAAAAAGAAAGTGAAGATACGATTCCTATATGATCACTTTCTTACAGACCTCATATATTGCTTTCATAGAAGGACCTAGAATGTGGCTAGGTTAAAATTGAACACAACTAAAACTTCGTAAGAAACGGCAAAATGGCACAGCAGAAGGAGGTAATAAACAGAAAATACTGACCAGGAAAAGGGAGGAAAAAAAATAAAATTAATTAACGGAAAAAATAAAGAAGAAGAAGAAGAAGAAGAAGGAGAAAGCAGGACCCTTGGAGAGGACGTCTTTAATTTCTCAGTAATTCAGATGCTGCAAGTCAATTGTAGTGAGTGTGTCTGTAAAAAAGTCAAAACTGTCAGCAGAAATATCTACGGGACTGTCCAGAGATCCTGGCAAACTGGGGGAAACTGCATCTGAAAGCTGTAGGCAGGAATCTGTGGAGAAAACGTTAAAGTCCTGTAAAGAAGGGACATCTAGGGCCTCAGGACTGTCATTGTTCAGGCCAGCTGCACAGTTCTGGGCCATTGTTGAGAGGCAGTTTTGAACAGTGGGTGACTGATGTTGAAAATGTTTCAGATTTTTCTCATTGCTCGTTAAAGGCGAAACGGGGAAAGTTTGGGACTCGCCATTGTGCGCATTCTGTGCCTGCTGCTGGGAGAGGGCATTCTGCTGGAAAGCGTAGCCTTCCCGCTCCAAGAGAGCGCCGGAGACGTTGCTGAGGGCTTGCTCGAAGAGGGATTTCTCCTCCTCCTCCTCCTCCGCCGCTTTCTCGGGGTCCTCTAGGCTCTTAAATTTCCCCTCGCTGTTTTGGTTCTCCTTGCACTGGGTCTGTCTCTTGTGCTTCATCCTCCTGTTCTGGAACCAGACTTTGACTTGTCTCTCAGTCAGATCCAGCAAGGCTGCAATCTCAACCCTCCTTGGTCTACAGAGATACTTGTTGAAATGAAATTCTTTCTCTAGCTCCAAAAGCTGGGTGTTGGTGTAAGCCGTCCTCAGCCGCCTAGATCCACCGCTACCGCTATCGGGGATTTCAAGGGGGTCTGTTAAAAAAGAAAAGAAGAAAAAGAAAAACACCACCACCACACGCACACGCACCCCAGAGCACCACCGCCAGAACAGCGAAAGCAAAAACACACGCACGCACACACAAAACAGATAAATGCACGGATTGAATTTCAGCACCCGAGCACATCGCATCCCGGGGAGGGGGGGGAGTGCGCTCCCTGCACGTATGTGTCTATATCTATATGTCCACATAGCATAAAATAGCAACTGCAACAAAATGGCCGCCTTTGGATGCAGTAAACCCATTGTGTTGCACTGCTGCGCGCCCGGTGCTGCGTGCCCCTCGGCCGCCTCCGCAAAATTACTGCCTCCAGCTCCCCAACCTCCCCACACCAGAGCAAACTTTATATTAGCCATAGCGCAATTTATAATTAATGCATCAGCTGCTTAGCTGAGCGGGAGCAATCTATCACTCTTCATTACTGTCAAATATCCTAACTCTAGGATGGCGAGACAAGAGAGGTCAGCTCCAACTCAAATAAATCATCCCGCATTAAGCAAGTTTGGGGAAAGTTT
>NW_008824983.1:1932658-1934418 GCF_000699105.1 Pygoscelis adeliae | reverse complement strand
GGATGGTCTGCTCGAAAGGAGGAGGAATCAGTGTCGAGTGTGAAAGCGTCGAGTTCTTGATTGATGAACTTTGAAATGTATCACCGACAGGGGGAAAAGATGTCAGGCACTCAGCAAGCGATGGCTGGCTATTGATAAAACCGATCTCTCGCTCAAATGCGAAATTCATGGCCTTCAACTGGCAGCCCCCGCGGAGAAAAAGTTCCCTCGGATTCAGGGGGCTCGGGGGGGGGAAGGCTCAGGAAAAAGGAGAGAGAGGAGAAAAAAATATAGCATAGAAGATCGCTGGTGGGGTGTTTTTTTTCTAATTCACTGATTACAGCCGTATGGGGACCGTGCTACTATTAAACTATTGAATTCATGGAGACAAGGTTGAAATTGGACCGAATTGGCTGTCACATGATTGCCTCTGCCCAATGACAATTTGGGCTTTAATCAAAAGAAGCCACTGTCTGTTTGATTGATCCAAAAAAGTCGGGAAGGAACGCCTCATTGGGGGCCAGAAAGGCTTTATTTACACTTTTTTTAAAGAGGGAAATGATATCTCGAGTATCTATCCCCTTGGCGTCCTAATCTGAAACGATCGGGGGTGGGGGGGAGGGTGCGTGTGCGTGGATATGTTTGTGTGAGAGGCTGCGAGTGTGTGTGTGTGTGTGTGTGTGTGTGTGAGCGTGTGTGCGCGAGAGCGTGTGTGTGGCTGCTTGTCCTGCAGCCTGCTGCCTCCCTCGCCTCCACCCGCACACTCTTCCCTCATTGTTTGGGACTGTCAGGAAAACGCTTTGCACCTCACAAATCATTTAAGCACCTCAATCTGACGCCTTGAGTCATTAACAAAGTAATCCATTAATCTTCAAAGTTTTGACACCGCCAGGCCCCCGCATAAGAAGTTGCACCCAGGCAGGAGTCTGAAGCAGAGGGTCTTGATTTTTTCCTAGGAATAGCACTTCCTCCAAAACTAGTTTCTCCTTCCCGACTCAACCTCGATGGTTCCTTTTTCTTTTTTTTTTTTTTCTTGTTCGGTTTTTTTCCTTTTTTTTTTTCCTTTCCTTTTTTTCTTTTTTTGGTGGCTATCGGGTGTACAGTACGGAGAACAATTGGCCGCCGGTGCCGAGCCATTGTTTAACAGGATCTTCCTCAGCAACCTTGCTTCTAGGGGAAGAGTCACATAGGCAGCAGCCCTTGCGCTTCATGACTTCCCTCTCCAGTTGGCTTCCCGGGATTGGACCGTAAAACATAACCCTAGGAGTACCTCTCTGGGCGAGCCAAATCGCGAGGCTGCAAACGCGGCTGGCTGTTGCCTCTTTAAAAAAAAACCCAAGTCCTGTGCCTTAGCTTGCAAACGATACTCCCGTCTGCTGGCATAATTTGCTTAATAACCGTAGTAGGCTGGGTCTGGTGAGTATTTTCGATTACCAGGAAATATACGGGCTGGTAGCGGGTTTGTTTTCACGGGGCCAGGCAGAGCGAAAATGCTGCGGGGCTATGACTTGAGAGACGGCACTCGCCTCCGACGCTTGGCTCTCGCCGCCGCCGTCTCCAGTCGCCCCTGCTAGGTCGAGGCAAGTCCCGAATTTGGATGCTTTGGGCACAATTTTCCAACCAGACCGAGGCGAGAGGGAGAGCGATGACAATGACGGCCACAATCGCCAGCCTGATGAATCCTATGGTCACAGCCTCCCTGGGCAGCCCAGACGGGGCTTGCCTTCCCGCGGAGCCCGGGGTGCCCGGCGGGGTGGGGTGCGCCGGGGGGCCGGGGGGGA
>NW_008824983.1:1930716-1932538 GCF_000699105.1 Pygoscelis adeliae | reverse complement strand
AAAAAAAAAAAAGAAAGAAAAAAGAAGAAGAAAAAGGGGGGGGAGAGAGAAAACAAGACCCCAAGCACTCAGCGGATCAGTCTGCGTCCAGACTGCACGAAGCGCATTTAAAAAATCGGTTTTAAGTTAATGCACCCACAAGATGTAGCATATCTGCGAAGGCATTGGAGAGAGGGGGAGGGGAGGGGCCGGGAGGCTTTAAATGGGCTTTTTGGTGGTTGCTTGTTTAAATAAAATATAGAACGAGACTTGTCATTTAATCCCTCGAAAGGGATGCCTTACAAATATCGATGCTGTTGGAAAATGCTAGGGGTTTAATTTTCTTGCTTTTAGTCCAAACAAAGCTCTGGTGGTGTCTGCGCGCGATCAATCTTGGCCGCCAAAAGGTTTGACAGCTACTGGCCCTTAAGAACACATTTAAGGCTTCTTGCTCTTTCCAAGATCAAATGTGGCCGAGAAAAGAGGCAGAGCAAGAAACGCAAGTAAACAAGGAAAAAAGCTGCTTTTAAAATATGCTGGCAGAGGACTGGGCTGCTTGTGGGAAAAGTCCGTTTTTATTTTGCTTCTCAGTGCCTACCTTGGGGCCAGGCTTTTCGTTTTCTTTAATTTTTTTTCCCTCTCTGGAAAATATTGGGATTAACAGCAGGATGACAAATAATAAAGAGAGAGGTTTGGACTTTAACCAGGCTTTGTGAGTAAAACCTGTGTGGGTGTCTCTATTCTGCACATTTGTTTCTTGTGGTCAGTCTAATACAAAAACCACCTGGAACAAAACCTTTGGAGAAGGGACGCGAAATTCTTGGGCAAATCAATTACTTCTGCCTCCAGAGGGATCTTTTAATCGGGCGAATCTTAAATGCAAAAATACAAATTCTTACTCGCAACCTACAGGCTCCGAAGAAGGGGCTGAGCACGGTTTCTGGAAAGAAGGGTGCAAAATCGCCTGTATTTTTCTTTCTTCGGAGTGGGAGGGGGGTGAAACGCCAAATTCCTTCTCTCTGAACATTTTCCTAAATGTAATTCGTGGGGCTAAAGCAGCCACACAGTGCGAATCACCGACTGTACCGTTACCTTTTGTTGTATCTAACCTAACTGAGCCGAGGGGTGGGGGGCCGGCTTGAATTTTATACGGGCGCTCATTTGAAACGAGCAATGACTTGCAATGTTGCAAAAATGCTTCCTTCGCCTACAAAATAATAATCAGTCGTTGGTCTGTATTGGTTAATAATCAGGTTTCAATGAAAAATATCAGACTACATAACCTTTCCTTCCACGGTTACATATCTATGTATACAATGAACAGCACGGTATAAATATATTTGCAATCCCTTTCTTTGACGGAGCATGCTTTATCTATTTATGCCGAAAAGCTCTATATAGATTCAGAGATGCATGACAATGTTTCAGCATCAGGCAAGGATGGTTCTGGGAACAAGATAAAGCCCAAAGATTAATAATATTTCAGCATGAGACCAAAATGGCGACATTTTTTCCCGTGCTCTAAAAGATACAGATGGTGAACAGCGTGCGTTATTATCTACACAGCATAGGAATATGTCTTTATAAACGTGCAGGGGTATATTTTACCTAGTCTATTAAGGTCCATTTTGATTTATCTTTCAAGTTTCAATCTAAAAATTACGGACATTTCGCCTGAAAGGAAGAAAAATCGGATTTAAGCACACGCTTGCGGGTTTCTGCCTTCCCCCTCGAGCTGACTCGGACCGGAGACCCCCGCGGGTGCCCGTTTGGGGCCGGGACAGTCGCCCCTCTGCAGTACCGTGTGCCCCCCCCCACCGCCACCGCCACACACACGCACACA
>NW_008824983.1:1925515-1930085 GCF_000699105.1 Pygoscelis adeliae | reverse complement strand
AAAAAAAGTCCCTCTGCCTGCCTATGAAACGCTGAAAAGGCGTCGCGGGGCCCTTCGGGTGGGCGAGCGGATCCTCGTGTGAGTTTACAGACGAGTTTCCCAACTCCCCACGTCATGAAGGGCTCTCCCTTCCCTTGCGCTGCGAAGAACGTGTTCTTAACTCTTTATTATTCAGAATAAAAACTTTATTTTTTTTTTTTTCAGAACGTGAGCAGCAAGGAATGTATAACTTTCAAAACAAATCTAGCCTTTTCAGCTTCACACGCTTTCCGCCTAGCTGGATGTTACAAGCATGAAGTATTCAAACCGTGATCTTTTTTCCCAGATTTTATTGCATCGTCATCATCATCGTTATCACCATTTTTAATAAAAGGAGTTATAGTTTCCTTTCAAATGATATTTCCTACGCGTGCCGATGTGCCACCTAACATATGGCCAGGTAAATACTTCCTGAATATTCAGGGTACAGCTTTTTTATATATATATAAATATGAACAAATGGGGATAAATAAAATTTTAAACACTTAGATTATTCAATGTTTGCAAAAAAAAAATATAAATAAATCTGAATGTTCACCAGCATACACACATTGAAAGACTTACACGTATTAATAATTGTCCAGGGAGTCCCTGTCCAAGCGCTCTTGATGTCTTTCTCGCTATTTAAAAGAAGTGCAATAAAAAAAATTGCTTCCCCGTGGGATCAATCATGTACGAACAAATTCACATTTAAGAATTCCTTTTATAGAAAATTTGTTCATATACCCTGTTTTGATAAAAGTGTAGAAGGTAAAGTATAAAGCCTCTGCATACTCCCAAAGTGAGACACAAGGCTACAGTTCAAGAAGATAAATATCCACTAGTGAAACTATAGAGCAATTCAAGCAACAAATATTGCTACGTCACATAAACTAGAAAACGCTTTTACCAAAGGAAACAAAACAAACCAAAACGAACAAAAGAAACGAGAAGGGGAGGGGGGGACACACGGGGTGAGGAGAGAGACAAGGGAAGGGGAGAGTACTTTCCAAAAGATGGGGGCTTGGTGTCCCACTTAGTGACTCCTGTCTCTTACAGATGGGTGAGTTTGGGCGCTTCCTGAATTCTTCCCTGAGAAGGATGGTGAGCGGTAAGGTCTGTGTATGTTGGGTGCGGATCGCAAGGTCCATGGTGGTGATTGTTGGCCATTGGCCCAGCCCCGCTGTAGTCCATGTTGGCAGAGGGAGGATGAGGGAGATGAGTTAGACCAAAGATGGAAGGCCCAGAATTGGTCATGGTCTCCACGTAGTTGCCCCCTACATAGACGGGGCTTCCCTGTATATGTGGATTCCCATAACCGTTGCCTTGAAGAGGATGAGTATCGTATTCAGGCGTCACAGCTGCCGTCCCTGTGTATCTCTTTTGAGGAGGTGGGCAATTATTAAGAGGAGCGGTATACGATGCAGGGATGCCATAGGTGTTTTGATGAGGCTTGTTAAATGGCGGAGGCGACTGGGGCTCGTAGGGGACACTGTTTACTAAAGAATGCATAGAGTTTAGATATCCCCCAGCAGCTGGAGGGACAGGGCTTCTGCTTGGGGACTGTCCTCCTGAAGAGGTCATCATGCCCTTGCCCTTTTGATCCTTTTTGTATTTCATTCTGCGGTTCTGAAACCAGATTTTGATCTGTCTTTCTGTGAGATTGAGCAAATTAGCCATCTCTACCCTTCGTGGCCTGCAAAGGTACCTATTGAAGTGGAACTCCTTTTCCAGTTCTACCAGCTGGGCACTTGTGTAAGCTGTACGGGCTCGCTTAGAGGAGGCTTGCCCCGGAGGGCTTTTATCACCAGCACAACTCTCACCTATGTAAATCACACAAAGAACACAATCAGCATGGCAAACCCGGACACGGCAACCAGAGGCGACGGCCAACAACACCAGCACCTGGAGAGTCCAGCTCTCGGACGCAAGATGGACGCCCACGTGTGCAACGAGTACTCCCCCATGGCGTGAGCTCAGTTGTGCCAAGCTACAAGCCTCAGTAGACTTCCTTCACCTCATTAGTATCACTATATGACTATACTTGCTTCCTTTGAGACTGACAGCAGACAACACATCTTGAGCTTTGCATAAAGGAGTAAGAAAGGTTCAGGGAAACACAGTGGGGTTTAGAAACTCTTAAGGTTTGGCTCTGCTAACATAGTGGGATCAGGGTCTTCAAGAACTGGCTATTCTCCATTGCCATAAAGACCTGCAGCCCTCTTTCTCTGAAACCCCCGATATATACACATCAGCTAGAGATACCTGAAAGTTAGGTATCTACAATATAACTTTGTAACATATAAGCATGGAATTGACAGTATAGTGTTTCTATCACGTCTAGCATATAGCATAAACATATGGGAGTGATTGGGAAGTATAATATACATAAGAAGAACATACGGTGGCTAGGCTTGCGTACAGGCATACAGGCATAGTTAAATGTTACTGCTTTTTAATAAAATAAATACATGATATAAAAGGCTGTAAACAGCAATGTTACTAGGGCTTTAAAAAGCAGACTGGCGAAGACATTTGCTAAAGTTTTGGACTCTATTTCCAAGGCACATTTAAGAGAAAAAGAGGAAGAGGTTGATATGAGCCCAACTCCTGGGCATTGGAGCTAGCACTAGTGTTACCAGTTTGAGTTTCCTCGAGTAATAAAAGCGTTAATATACACTTCCACCCCTCAAATAATATTTTATGGGCTGAAGTTTATGGCACTCCAGAATGATTTTTGTTTACCAGGCTTGTAACTTTGCCAATCAGCTTGTTAAAATAGGAAGAGGTTCTGACTGCATGCAGGGCATTGATCCTGCCTGCACGTGATTATGAGCTATTTTATTCCTGTTACACTTCAGCAGAGATAGGTCACTGTCTTATTAATCTAACAGCACCGTGCCAACAAAGTACTCGGGACAGGCCTCTGGCTTAAGGCCTGGGCTGCTCCGCACTGACATGATTTACTGGAGGGGAGATTACCTAGGAAATGTGATAGATGCAGAAGGGCACAAGTGGTTTAGCCACTAGGAAACAAAATCACTTCAGACCCATCCCGCAAGGCTGGGAAAGTTTTGCAGGGGGTGGGTTGTTTGCTGAGCTCCCCTTACAAGTGGTGGCAACCCCTTTCCAAAAGCTCGAGGGGGTCAGCTCGGAGAGGAAAAAAGCCCCCTCCCTCCCCTCGACGAATTGAAGGTGGGAAGGGCTGCCCTCCTCCCCGCCGGATGCGTGGCCAGCCCAGGGGTACCCAGGGAGAGGGGGAAGCATGTTTCATACCTGAACTGGAACTGCTGTTTTTCTGCTTTGTGTTTTGCCGAGACTCTTTCATCCATGGGAATATCTGTTTGGACATGGTGGGTGAGTTAAGAGCGGGGCTCTTGGTGGGGTTGGCTGGGGCAGGGTTGCTGCTGGCATTTTGAGATGGTGAGGCGGAGGACGGAGGTGGAGGTTGTGCCTGCTGGGCCGGAGGCGGCTGCGGTGGGGCCTGTGGGTCGGCGAGGCCAGGGGGCTGGAGAGGCTGGCTGGGGAGGGTCCTCATGCAACTCTCATTGATGTCATTGGCCTTGTGGTGGGACACGGAGCTGCCGGGGGACTGGAGGGAGCACGCGGGGCGGTGGTACTCAGTTTCCACAAGTGATGAAGATGGAGGATATTGCTGTTGACTCGCATTATAAGTGAAACCATTTGCTCCTTGGTAGGGGTAGGCACCATAGATTGCAGAGCTGTCGTAGTAGGTCGCTTTTTGCATTTCGTTGTTTCCCAATATTTATTTCGCAAACTGACAGGGTCTTGACACCCTTGGAGAATAACATTGGCACCCTTCTGTCACGTGGCGCTCTTCCTCCAATGGCCTCTCCGGGCAGACCTGGGGTGTGGGGAGAGCAGAGCAGGGTGAAGAAATGGTACAAATCCATCTTACTTTCAATAGCTAAGTGACATGAAAGCCATAAAAGAAAAAGTGGTCAGCAATATTTAGCAGCATGACTTGGCCTCAGGCGCAGAACATTTCGATATAAAAGCTGTCTGGATTTACTGGCAGCTACAAATATGCGCTTTGCTGCACCGGGATAGGGGCTTTCTAGGGTTTTTTCTTTCTTTCTTCTTAAGAAACAGAGCAGGGCACCACACGGCAAGGGGGTTGATCGTTTATCACCGAGAGGCTGTTTTAATACCAGTCTCTGAGATAAGGGTGATCGAGGAATAGGTAATGCGAAGGGGCTGGGCTGTTCCTTCATTCCAGCTGTAGGATCAAACCCTCTCCTGTAACCGGCGTCGTTTTATTTTTAGCCTTTCTCTCCAGGTTACAGCTCTCCATACAACTTCAAAGAAATACATGAGATTGTTCCTGTCTACGTGTGGCAGGGGGCAGGAGCTGGGTGGAAAGGTTTCCTAGCCAGGGATATTTACACACCCCGATCCCAAGTGACGGATTTTGGCTTGTCTATGAAATGCTCGATAGGAAAATAAACAAAGCCAGCGCCTTCTCCCCTCCGTGCTCGCACACCACCCGAGCCGCCCCGGTCACGCACCCCGGCAGCAGCGGTTTCTGCCC
>NW_008824983.1:1924191-1925008 GCF_000699105.1 Pygoscelis adeliae | reverse complement strand
TCCCCCAGATTGAAGTCTACTGGTTACCTGCCTGAAAATAACCAGTTAAAGAATCGCCCGCATTAATGAGAGAGGAGACCTGTGCGTAATCTCCAATCTAGGAGCTCTTTCCACATGCACTCACATTGTTCTCAGAAATTAAAGTGTGTTCCTCACCGTCCCCCTACCCCCTTGCTGACCAACAACCACGTCTTTTCGGATCAGAAGAGCTCTCGTTTCTTTAGCCACTTTCCCTGTACTTAAGCAGCTGGATATTTTCCCCCAAAACATCTAACGAGGACAAATGCTTAGGGGCGAAAAGCCTTACACAACACATGCACCAAACGAGCTCATTCTATGCCTTTCAAGTTATACAAGTTCTTAGAAAACACTATTCCCTTTGTTAGGTCGTAACAAAATGAAGGTAACACACCTACAGCAGGGCGGCTACCCTGTTATTGCACTAATCAAGCTCTTTGGATGTTATTAAGCTAATAAGCCGATGGAGATCTGAGGCGCGCACACAATTTCCAGCTCCTCGCCTCTCCTTCCTGATGCTATCGAGGCCTGGTGTGATTTTTCTCAATTCCTTTGAAAGAAAGAATACAGACACCACTACCAGAGGAGAAAGAGGAAATAATGAGCCAGCGGTGATTTTACAAAGGCACTCGCCTTTCATGATCGCGACATCAAATATTTCGCCTTCCCCTGGCCGCTTGGAAGTTTGCTGGCGCTGGCAGGACGGGCAGCGCTGAGCGGGGACGGGGAGGGCGCTGCTCCCGCAGCCGCCCGCCCGCCCGCAGACAATCGGCAACTTGACGCGGAAGGCCAAAGATGA
>NW_008824983.1:1923368-1923822 GCF_000699105.1 Pygoscelis adeliae | reverse complement strand
TCCCCCCCCAGCCGGTGCCTGGGATGGGAAGAGCTCTCCTCTCCCCCTCGGAGACAAAAGGCCAGGTCTCACAAACACAGTTGGGCCCCCAATTTTTCCAGTGCCCATTTAATCGGCTCCATCTCCATTTGTGCAATACACCTTTCTGCTCTTTACCAACTTCTCTCCCCCCACCCAGACAGCCCGGAGACAGCAGATGAAAGCTGTTTGGGGGAGGCAAGTCCCCCCCGTTCAGTTCCCCCACTTCAGCTCTCCCCTACCCTCTCCTTCCCTCTGCCTCCCCCCTTCCCAAGCACACCAGATCTTTGCCCTGTAACTCCCAACCGAGCCCCAAACTCTGACTCTAGGACGAAAAACCAGGCAGCCCCCCTGAAAGATTTCCTGAAAGATAAAGACAAAGTTGAGAGGGCGGGGGGGGGGGGGGGGGGGGAGGAGAGGCGACAGAGAGGCCTGA
>NW_008824983.1:1922782-1922992 GCF_000699105.1 Pygoscelis adeliae | reverse complement strand
GGGGGGAAGAGAGGAGAGAGAGCTGCCTGAACACGAAGTGTAAGGGTATCAGTCACTGCCTGGAAGGAAGCCCCAGCTTGTGAACTCTTCTTGAACCGACATTTAAGTCTACGGTCATAAATCACTGGGACATAAACTCCGCCATTCACGACTGATAGCAGCGTATTTGTGGCCTGCTTACCTTAACTTCTGACGACTGAGGCGGAAGCC
>NW_008824983.1:1919944-1922205 GCF_000699105.1 Pygoscelis adeliae | reverse complement strand
CTCCCGCTCCTCGGCAGCGCTGGGGAAGGTGCTCGCCTCTTTCTCCCGCGCCCCGGGTTTTGGGGGTGGCGGTGGTGTTCCCCCCCTCTCCCTGCCACAGAAACACTGCAGCGACCGTGCAAACGGGAACTTAAATAAAGTTGCAGCCCCTGCCCCTCTGGCAGACGGTAGCTGGACTATGGGCTCCGTGCATTAAGCGGAGGCTCCGAATAATGCCTAGGTGTAAATTTGACGTTACTTCGTTAATTAAGGCATTAAAAATATAACTAGTCCGTTTAAAGCACGAGGGAGCCCGGCGTCATCTTAAAGGACAAACAAAGCGAGGGGGAAGCGAGAAATAAAAAGCAGTATAAGGCTGGGGTGGCCTCTTACGCATACCAATGGTTTTTGTCATTTATGGCTATGCAAGATTTATGACTTCATGCACCAAAGCTGTAAACAGAGCACTAAAACAGAAAACACTTGCTCCTTATGGCATAAGTGAGAAGGCACCACATGAAAGGGGAAGCGGGCAGCGTAGGAGGAGAGGAGAGGCAAAAATCCCGCGTATGCGTTTTGCTTCAAACAATCCCTTGAATGTTGCAGCGGAAGAAAAAAGTCTTTTTAGTCAATAATCAACCCCACACTTTCTTCTGAAACTGCTGATCTGCCATTCGCCCTCTTGCCCGACCAAATAGCGAGAGGCAGCGCTGCGCCCCGACGGAGCCCCCCGGACTGGAGAGGAGGATTTGGCAAGGGAGAGAGAGCTGGGGACTGCAGAAACCTGCGGACGCCGGGGAGCCTGCCGGTTTGGGGAGCCCTGCCGAAAGCCTGGGCGATCTTTTCCTAGGAGCGCGTTTAAACTTTGGAGCGATCTCCAGCGGGATATTCTGACTACATGTCTGTATTTAAGAGCGGGGACGGGGAGGGGGGGAGGGCGTCTTTTTAAAACTGAAGGGATTTGCAAGGGACTTTAATCGTGAGAACCGAAGTGGTTCATAGGAATAGTGAAGTGTTTTCTCCATTGGTCTTACTGCCTGCAAAGAGCATTTTGCGAGATTTCGCCTATTAGCCCTGTTTCCCCACGCCCCCTCTCTCCCCAAAGAGGTCATTTTAAACATGAGAAGATGATTTTTTTTTTTAATGTCTCCTATGATGTCGGGATAATTGTCCCAACGCACAGATCCCCGCTGCTTTTATCTGTCTTTCCCTCCCAGAGGCCGAATATTTTCTTTCTGCTCCATTCCGCGGAGAGCGATAGGGCTCAGCTCGGGGAGGGACCGGCAGCGTTTGGGACCGATTCCCGGGTCAGAAATGAGCTGTCTTTTCTTCCCGAAGGGTCCCACTCTGTGGGACCACCACACCACCACCACTTTCATGGAATTACTCTTAGTTTCCGAATGAAATAATGCCTGTAAAGCACTTTGTCCTTGGATGCTCCGAAATGGAAGCAGGCAGCACCATAATTCAAGGCTGATTTGGGGGGACCTCTTAGGGATGAAATGGCAAGGGGGGGAGTTGCTGGAGAAGGGGACCAATTCTGGAAGCGGTGCCTGTCCAAGGCGTTAGAGAGTTAGGAGGGGATATTAGGTGCCTTAGAGAAGGACTGGGCTATCGAAGCAAGCCGTGGTTAATCTGAATTATTGTTTATATTCTCTAACACTAAAGAATGGCAACGGCCTCTTTGCTATTTGCTCAGCAGACTGAGGTTATTTACACAACTCACCGAAATCCCCCTCTCCTCCAAAACTCTTCTTGCTTTCTTTTGCTCTAAAGCAGGACTGTATTATTTATGAGTGTTTTAACTGGGTCAATATGCATCCGAACTGGGTCATAAATCAGAGGAAACGCTGCCAAGTAATTGAGCTGCAATTAAAGCTTGCACTTTATTTTCGAGGCGCGTTTTGGCCCATTTCAAAATACGGCAAAGCCAACCTTGGCTTTTAGACACACAGCTGGGAGGGAAACCGCTCTCCTCCTCTCTCCGAAGAGAGAGAGGCGCCGGGTCTAAGAAAAGGACAACGTGCTTCAGTATGGCGAGAAGGCGACATAGTGTTTCTTTGGGTCAGTTCTGCTCTGAGGGCGACTTAAAGAGCAGGAAAGGGAGAAACCAGCCCCAACACCTCCGCCCTGCAGGTCTCTGCAGAACGGCCGCGAATAGCACCGAGTGGAAATAACCATTTTTCTGTTTGTTTTCAGCGGAGTTTTTGTCATCGTTCGCTTTTCTTCCCCCCTCCCTCTCTTTCTGACCCCTTAGAAGATGCGTAATTACAAGCACCCCG
>NW_008824983.1:1912356-1919897 GCF_000699105.1 Pygoscelis adeliae | reverse complement strand
GAGCCCCAGCGCTCCGACCTTTCCCAAAGCCGGGACACGCCGCGGAAATGTCCTTTTATGCAGCATTTTGCCCTCCTTGGATAGCCAAGTAATCTCTCATTTTCGTCCTTTAAAGCGCATTCTCTCTACATAGCTACGCACACATATTTATAAGTATATGCAAATACATATTTATACGTACGGATACATCTCTATTTATGTAAACGACGGTATGGATATGAATTTAGGACTAGTATATTTTATCCTAGAAGATGATTTCCACTCCTCCCCTTTTTATTCTCGCTTTCCAGCTCCCCGTTCAGAGAGAGAGAAAAAAACCCACACGTTTCCAAGGCTGATTTATTGTTAGAAGCCATGGCTGGCTCTTGGTTCAGCTCCTTCTCACTGCGGAGAAATAAAGGGGAGCCCCTTGGCTCATTTGGGAAGGAGAAGCTTTGCCACAGAGCTGAGTGCCCATGCAGCCCCCCGCGCACGGTAAACAAAGTACCACTAAAGCATCGTAAATAAAATGGCAGCACGATCGCGTACTCATCGATTTACGGAGCGGCAGCGGCCGAACAAACACCCATAAAACAACAACCGCCGCCGCACACTCTCGAGCACGACCCCGACCGAGGAGCATCACCCCCCCGCATCGTTTTCTCCGACTTCCCCAAATACATAAATAAGTAAACGCACCAACACACAAATAAAATAATAAAACAAAATTGAGGGGGAAAAATCCAAATACGACAGTAAAAGAGGCTTCCCATCTCTAGCCGATCATAAATAATGATAAGACGGCAATCGAGGGGCTGGAGCTGAGGCAGCTGGCCATCAACAGCGGTGTGGGATCTCTATGGAGAAAAATAAATAAAGCAGCAAACTCTCCCTGCTCTGCTCGCTGCGAGGGGAGAGTTGAATATTTACCGCAGCAAATTGAAACAAAGGGGGAAGCAGCCTGGCTCCGGGTGCACACACACCCGCACGCACACACACGCACTCGCTCCAGCCTCTGCTACTGACCTTTGCCTCGAACAGCAATAACTCACCACATAAATGAACAATCAACGGAAATACCTTAAAATAAAATCCATCCTTTCTAACGAAGCATTTCGTCCTCTCGGCTCGACAATAACCTTTCCATAAGGAACGAAAGCTGTCAGCGAAATGGCCAGCTCTTGCGGGGACGGTGATGGGGGCAGGAGGAAAAAAAAAATAATAGAAAGCAGTGCTTGCTCTGAACAGAAACTGGAAAAGCGTAATCGCAGACGGAGCCAGACCGGGTCTCCACTCCAAATGCCACAATAATGCGCTGTATTATGTGCTCACGTGGTCATACGTCAACTTAAATCCTTTTATTTGAAATAGGGAATCATTGAAGGAACAGGGTTTCTTAGCGCGAGCCTTTGCTTTTTAAAGCCTTAACCCAATATGTTAAAGAAGAGTTTTAAGGGAGGGGGGGGGAAATCCCAGAGATGCAGAGGGGGTGAGAGATTGGTTTGATTCTTTTTCCTCCCACACCAATATTTCTTTGCACAAAGCCCATTGGAAGGTAAGAGGAATTCTTCTTATAATATGGGACTGCGCTGCACTTTGATACTTAGCCTCATTAACCGGCATTTGCTCCCCAGGCCCGCCACTCTGCTGCACGTCGCATGTCCTCTGCAACCCCCGAAGAAAGCCCAAATCTTAATACTATTATTTCCAGCCCCCTTCTAAATGGGACGATTACCAGCCTTCCCCCCACCCCCAGCCGCCTCTACCCTGCCATTGTACAGGGCTTGCTCAACTCCCACACGCTACATCAGGGCTCCTGTAGAAACTAAAAAGACCTATAATTACCTGACAAAGGCAAAAAAGAGTCTCTTCTAAGAGGCTAGTTGATTTTTGTCCTTGTAACACACTATGAAGAATACACCTTCCTTCACTGGCGTGGCTCTGAATTTTGCAAAACCTTTTGGGACCTTGCTGTTAAACCTGTGCTTACGCATTTCCTATACAGCTAGTTTGAGTGATGCACAAAATTATAGGTTTCTAACGATGGAAAAAAAAAAAAAATCGGGGAGGGGGAGCTCTCTGCCTAAGGGAAAAAAAAAATTAAGAAAAAAAAGAAAAGAGCAAAGTTGTATGCGGCCCCCGAGCCAGGCAGCTTCGCCTGTGTGTGAACACCTCACATCTTCCCCGCAAGATAGTTTAACTTGTGCTATTGACACAATAAGCTAAACAAACAAAATAAACCCTCAACTCACATAACTTTTCTGGAAGGAGTCAAAGAAAATCAGATAGTTCACACTTTTAACGCGTTCCTGGTCCAGTTCTGTGACTCCAGCACTTTGCGTCATGATGTCTATACCCTTGCCTAAATATTTCCACCATCCCCCATGAGCTCGGAGAAAACTTTCAGCTAACTGCACACCCCCTCTTACTGTCTCACCTGCACTGCATTGAACAGAATGGAAGGAGATTTCTTTTTAAAGGTGATCTTTAGTGTTACGGGCAAGCCTTATATACTCTCGCTTGGATTGTAGAAGTGGGCCACTGGAATTCAAGCCCATCAGTAATAGTGTATAGTAGTGGACATCACAGCAGAGTCAGCGTGACATTACAAGAGAGGAAGAATTTGCAATTTTTCATATGGAAGTGACTAAGCTAGCAGCAGGGTATACGTATGTTATCCCTCACTAAGAACTGGAATAAAAGCTATATACCTTTGAAACAGGGAGAGCATTAGCCACACACGACATGCCCAAGTCTGTAACTATCAGCACGACTGGTAACTCCACAGCCCTCGTACTCAACGTAAACCGAGGCGGATATTTACTCGAGATGGATTCACGGCTCTTTTAAATACGGTGCGTTTAGATCCCACAAAAAGAAACACGCAGAGAAGTTCTTCTGCAACAATGAAACTGAAATTAATGGGGAACGGAGCAGATGTTGAAAAAAGCAGAGCAAGTCTTTCTTGGGGCTGTTGTAAAAAGCTATCGACTGCTTTGCGCCAAAAGCAGAAAGATGGCTTTAGAAGTTACAGTCCTGAGCAAATAGAAACTGCAAAAGCAATAAATCACAATCATAAGTCAGCTTAAATGCCTTAACGCTAGCCATAGCTATTGGCTTCAAAACCCTGTTTCTATGAACATCTTTATTAGTATTAATGGTCAAGTTAATGCTAAAACTACTGTTTAACAATTAACTTCGTGTATGTAGTGCGGAAACTAATTAATTCTTAAGAAAAGTAACTTCTTGACGTGTGAGTACCTTCCACAGGGTGTGCTTGGAGGGGCGGAAGGGGGAGTCTGCCTAACTTTCTGCTGTCCGGGATCGCAGCTGAAAATGATTCCCTTCCGCCAATTTTGGAGAAAGCTTTTTTTGCTCCAGTATCGTGATTACGAGTTTTCAAGTACAAATGCAAATGATCTTGCTAGTCACAGACGCTAGATCCCCCCCCCCCCCCCCTTATTTGACCCCCCCCCCCCCTCCTTATATTGCTTTGTTGCTGTTCCTGGACATTCAACATTGTGTTTTATTACCTCGATGATTTGGAGACCTGAAACACGGTTTCTAGCAGAAAAATGTGGAGTTTATCAGTAGGTCTGCTACTGATTTTTCTGTGCTTTATACACATGGCTTCGAGCTGAGCTGAAATTCCAGGCTCAGTAACAACAAACAGATCTGAGTTCATAACGTGCCTTCATTAAGAGAGACCCTTTGTGCCAGCTCTGGCATTAATAGCCACTCTTAGCACTAATGCTATTTAAAGTTAGCGTCAATATAATTAGATTTAGAATTTTTACCGTCGTTCGAGTTTACTTTTATGCCAGTTGTTAAGAGGTAAGCCTACCATTCCCATGTGGAGACGAAATGGGAATCACCGTACAATATAAGTATTTATTTCCTCGCTTCCTCGAAAGATTTGAAATCTGCTGGGACGCAGAGCTGTTTACCTACATCTGTGCGTCTGATAGAGATAAAGTTGGTCTTTGATCATTTCCAAGCAGATAAAAAGAATAGAGCTATCGACTGTGCCCTTGTGGGAGAAGTTCTGCTCAGAGTCAGCTGAGTCTGCGAGCGCTGGGTCCGTTTAGGAATCCCAAATATCTCCGTACGCTGTGCTGTGGGTACATGCCACCGGAGGAAGGTTCCTTCGTACCGTATTTTCGCTTTTAATTTCCTAATACAAGCGCGAATAGTCATTCGCAGCGCCTTTTGGTAGTTAAAATTTAAGCAGCCCATTAAGCCAACACAAAGAGCCCTTGTAGTCCTCTAATTTATGGCCGCTTTTAAAAGGTAGTAAAATATACTAATTGTACATCAGCGTCCAAAAATAAGCAGGTAAATCTAGCAGGAATTTGAGCTAATTCTATGTAATCCTCCCCTCTCGGCGGCCGGCATAAGCAAATGGTCACTATGAAAAGCATTACATTTCTCCTGCCAAAGGACCAAGCGCACCAAGGACTCCAGCAACTCTGGGCCACCAAAGACCGACCTCCGCCCGGTGCAAAGCAGGCCAGGACGGACAAATACCCGAAACTTATCTGCGAGCCATTCTGGTGCAGGCACTCCGGCAAAAATCAGGTTTTCTAACATCCCCACATGCACTCCACATTTGCAGGACTGGCCGCGGAACTCCTCGAGGAGGAGGCAAACAAACAAGCCGCGATAAGCCATTCAACACCGAAATGGCTCCAACCCTCTCCCCCTCGCCTTGCGCCTTTGATTTGGGAAGGAGCTAAGAATGGACAAAGAAATTTTCAACCCCTTTCGCTCTTCAGATGACTTTGCATCCTTCCTGTCCCCAATGCCTTTATAAGGATGGCGATCACTCAGGTCCCGTACACTTCTTTGTCTGCCCAGACACGCGCATTCACCACCCACGGAAGATGAATAGAGCCAATCCAGAACAAAAAATCCGGCCAGGTTAAATATTTACAACAACAACAACAACAACAACAAAATCTCATTCCAGCAGGCTTGTTCTGCATGCAGGTACTAGGCAAATGGCTTTCTTACAGCTGCGACCGGCGCAAAAGCAGCGGCCGGCAGCCTGGCCGCTGCCCGGCTCTTACCTCCTCCAGCTGCGCAGAGTCGGGCTGAAGCGCTCCCGGCTTCCACCGCCCCAGCCGAGCGGCTTTTTTTCGGGGCTCCCTGTAAACAAGCAACAAACAGTGCCTTACCGGGGAGTGCAGGGGGAGGTATTTTGCTCCTTCATAGGCGATACAGGGTTTGCCGGGTGCGCTGGGAGAGCCCCGGAGCGGGACGGGCAGGGATGGAGCGGGCGCGGGCTCCCGGCGCGGAGCGTGGGTTCCCACGCGGGTGAAGAGCGCGGGGAGCTGAGAAATAACAGTGTGCGGTTGTTTGTTAGGGTTTTTTTGTTTTTTTGTTGTGGTTTTTTTTTCCCCCGTAGACAGCTATGCCTTCTGTCTCCAAGTGTTTGGAAATATTGTCATTCCAAACTCTTGTTACATGAATGTCTGCTTTATTTTCCTCTGGGAAACCTTTGTTTAGGATCATTTAATCAAGAACAGACATTAAACACAAGTCGTCGTGTTCATCTCTGCTGAATAAAACGCGGGAAGGGTTCCAGTTTAAATGCGGGGCGTATTGTGGTTGGGCTTTTATTCAAACGGTTAGCCGGGGCCCGATCCTGCCTCCACTAGCGTAATAAGAGACTAACAATTGACCTCACTGAAGCGGGATCGGGCCCAAGCCCTTTTTTTTTTTTTTTTTTTGAAGAAGAAGAAGACGACACTGGAAGCAATTGAAGGAGGGAAAAAACTGGACGGCTTCTCTTCCCCTAAAATAAACAGTATTGCACAATCCAAAAAGACAATAGTCAGATCATTCGCATGCCACTTACTGAATCACGTTTACATATGAATTTGTCAGATATAATAATGTACCCCCCGTATTCATTCTCGCTAATAAAAGCCATCTAACGCATCTTAAAATTGTCAGTAAATGTAAACGCTAATAATTAAATAACACAGTTCTTGAAGAAGGGTGTCATCTGAGCCTTGGAAATATTAAGTCTGTCTTGGGAGAACTTTTCCAGCAGAGGCTTTGCTTTGGTAATTTAGTAGTTCCATAATTACGCTAATAATTTTAAATTTGGTGTTGAACTCCAGTCTACATAAAATCATGCAATAATAGCCTACTAAGCTGTTTATTGCCGTCTCATAAATTTGAGAGCGCTGACTGCTAAAATCTACTGGCAAACACAAAAGAAAATGGGAAGTTCAATCTGCAATCGCAGAGCCCGGGCGCTGCTGCCTGAGGTTATTCTTAGCTCTACCTTTCCCTCCACTCGGCTCCAGCACGGGGGGAACCCCCCGGCATTTTAGGCTCAAACTCATACCTTAGCCGTTTTGATCCCTAATCAATAGTCATGTTACAAACGGCAATAATCATCGATCAAGCGTGTCGTGACTGGGTTGCCCCACTCGTGTTAAATATGGAGCGTGTATTTGAAAATGGTGCCAGCGACTTTCTGTTATTTATTTTGGAGCTATTAAGTCGCGCCACCATATTTTACACTGCCACAGTCCTTTAAACTATGCTGCTTCTTGAAAGAGTTGCTAAGTAGCAATAAAGCACTTTAGAAACGCTATGACTTTTTTTTTTTTTTTTAATTTGTTGTTATCCCAAACTCTAATATTCATTGCGGCACTTTAAGTTCGTACATAAATCGTTCAGACTAATGAGTCATAGAGAAATTCGCCCATGACTTTTCCTTTACAATGCTCATTGCCTTTCCATTGCTTTTTTGGCCCTGCATTAGGAGCCGGTGATTTATTAACGCCGGGAAAATTGAACAAAGCAGGTCCTCCTGCACTGTGGCACCCAGCCTTCCACAGTGTGAATTAGAACATTATCAAATGTGTTTGCCTCGGTAACACTTAATCACCAAAAGCCGTAATGTGACCACAAGGCAGCTAAAACAAAGATTTAACATTTCTAAATATTAAACTTGTTAAGCAAATGCTCAGCAGACAAAGCAAGCACAAACAATTAAAGTCATCAAGCTAGAAATACACACTACCTACTTACCAACACAGACCCTACTGCTTGCTTAAGAAGTTTAGAATCTTTCAAGATAAATCAGGTGGGTTTTTTTTTTAAAGGGAAAAAAAAAAAGAGAAAGAAAGAAAGAAAAACAAACTCCAGTAATAAGGAGTTGAGTTTCACTTCTGAGAGAATCACTCCTAGTGAGGTCTGACGGCCACAGATCCATTCCTGACTATCTGCATTAATTATTTAATGAGTCACGTGACCCTAAAGATTAAAATTTCAATATCTCCCCCAGAACAGACGCAACACCTTTATCTGCGAGCGCAGGGTTCCTCGTACTTGGGTCCCCTCGTCTCTGCTGGCTTTGACAGCTCCTCAGTTTCCAGGGACAGCGCTCGGGCGTTAATAACACAGGATTTTCTCGCTCTGTACAGCGAGATGGGGCAGGTTTGCAGCCCCCCGGTCCCCCCAGATTAGCCAGTTGAACCCAGATCCTCATTGTCTGCAGCGGGGGGGAGCTCTGGGCGCTGCTGGCGGGGGGACAGGGGAGC
>NW_008824983.1:1907879-1911930 GCF_000699105.1 Pygoscelis adeliae | reverse complement strand
GGCAAACCTGTCAAGATCTCTGCCCGTGTGAGGGCTCCCCCCACCCCTTCCTCGTTTACAAACACTGGGCAAGAAGGCCACGGGACGGCAAGCACCCTGAAGAAAAAAAAAGGAAGAAAGAAAGAAAGAAAAGTCCCAGCACTGGATAATCCTCCAATGCAGGGTGGTTCTAGTTATTAAATAGCACAAGGCGCTTGTCACAGCTGAGTTCCCCGCGTAATAAAACACCAGGTATAGCAAGAGCTTGCAGGAGGAGAAACGGGGAGGGGGATCTTGGAAAAGGAGCCTTTTTCTTGGTGGGTGGAGGGGAGGTGGGTACCGGGGTTAACGGCGTGGCGTTCCCTGCGGCCAGCAAATTGACTCCGAGGTGATTTGGTCTTTCTTTGAAATATTGACAAACCTCCACTTCCAGCGTTTCGGGCCGCGCTCGCCTTTGTGGCCAGAGCAGATAAATCCGTGTGTGAGAGACACCGGGAGAGCGGGAGAGAGGGAGGGGGGGAAAGAGACATTTAGGTCCAAGTGCCGGATTAAAAAGAATACTGTCTTTAAAGGTCAAGGGTTTGAAGGGTCAGTCTGCTCCTCTAAAAAAAACAATTAATGGGATAGAAAATTTGTCCTCTCGGTGAACTCCCGGTTGCCCTAGCAAAGGGAGCACAATGCGAGAATTTAAACTGGACGATGTAATTTTCGAAGTTATTGTAAAGACGGGCGGTATCGAACGGGGAGCAGAGGGCTCCCAGCCCGGGAGCAGCGTCCCGCTCCCAGCACAGGCAGAGGGGGAAGGGGGGGAAAACGGAAAATTTACCTTAAACGACGATAATCTGCCATGGGGTATTTTGCAGTCCGCCGTTCAATCTCCAGCAAGACAGTGTACATTTTTTTAGCAGACAGCCAAGATGCTGTGCTTTTACACATGACCACTTTTTTTTTTTTTTTTCCAGGAAAATCCTTTGCGTCTTCACAGACTTTTCCAAGAGAATGCCTTTCAGAACCGCTGTTGAATTACAAAGAAGTATTTATTGTAGGAGGTGATTAATGATTCTCGCTAAAATTGCTATTTGCAGCGTGATTCCATTTCTCTTTACAATGGGAGCAAACCAGGTTTATACGCACAGGCTGCACACTAAAGAAACCCTGCATCGCCAGCTAATACGTTTCAGCTGGAATTTTGCTCCATTGTGCTAATTTTGGCTTTAAATATATCGAGAGATTCTCAAGCAATAAACAAAACAAGAGTTACACGTTTGCGGATAGTGGTTACCTCACTTAGAGCTATAGTTTTCTCCCTTTATAAGGAGGCAGCTGGCAATTTATGGTTTAGTAAACAGCAATATGTGAATGGAAGCGCGCTTTTCAGGCCTGCTGCTCAGTCAGGTTTGGAGACAGCAGTGTTTGCTGAGGGTATTTACAACCGACACCTCTCTGATGCTGAACGTGCTCTGCCGGTGGCGCGCTACATTTTTCTGCGGGACGATCCGTGTTCCTTGGCCTGGCAGGGACGCTGGCAATATCGTTGGGGCCTGGTGCTATCTCACCCAGGGGGTGATGATGCACGCAGTCCTGGCGGCCTCACTCATGCGAAGAGAAGCACTGATTCCAAAAATCCCTCTCGGATGCATCTGGGTAAGTAAATAAGTCTTGGCCTTCAGGCCTTCCCTGGAAGATTTACTAGCACTTGAGCTCCCTTCCAAGCCTTTTCCTACCCGGCTCGGTGCTACTCTCTGTTGTGGAAGCCCTGAGCAAGGCTCCCCATTAGCAGCTCCGCTTTGCCTGCACTCGTTAGCTGCCTGGAAGCAGCGAGATGCGCAGCCTGAGCTGGAACCACTTGAACCCCATTCTGCCACAGTCGTTTCAACAATCTCTGTCAAATAAACCTCTCGAGTTGTACCCAGATTCATGTTTCTGCTGAAAGTTCCTCAACACATTTCGAAATAGTCTTAAAAAGAAAATAAAAGGAAACAGAAACAGAAACAGAAAAGGCAGCTTAGGGAAACTTTAGGTTACCGCCCATGTCATCCCCCTTCGAAAGTGCTAGCCAATTGAGAAATCATAATCGGGCGAAAATGAACGAATAAATCACGACTGGCTAAAGATCTAAAGTGTTATCATGGGGAGCATGTGTGACTTCTCCTCCAGCAAAACCCGTCATGGGAGCTTATTGGCTCCCAGTAGAAGCACAATTTCTCTCTAATGCAGCTGAAAATAGTCGTACGGACAGCGATGGAGAGCCGGACTAATTCTGCCCTAAGTCCGCTAAAGAGAACACCACTCACCTATACAACGCCCCAAGACCTTTCCTCGTCCTACAGCGCTCTTTTTCCCAGCCAGGCAACTGGGAGTCAGGACGTTTTTCGCTACATTTAAAGCAACCATTACCTTATTGACAAGATGAATCCAAGTTAAAGCGATACGTTAAACCGTTGTTTTCCATTGCCGGTGCCAACACCAGCCAAGCACAAGGTGGATGAAACAGCACTGAGTGGACTTGTGTTTCAAGCGTTTAATTCTTTTGTACAGAATAATCTTTATTACCAGCATTTGGCACTGTTATACATTACACCAAAAAGCCACAAATTGTACATGGACCCAAACGGTTTAGACGGTGCCAAATATGAAGACAGCAACAGCCTTTATAGCAATATTTCTTTAAATAAATGCAATGGGGAATGTGGAGAAAAACTAATAGATCACAGCTACTGCGGGGGCTACACTTAAAACCAGTTAAGTTACCTTTGATACATAAAACATTTTCCTTTAGACAGCGTAAGTGGACATTTTTCGTAAGTCTTTAACCTCCCGTGGACGTGTTCGTTCTCTCTCCCGTGTTGGTGTGTGTGCATACGTGCGTGTGCACCCTCACACACACACACACACACACACACGGGAGTTCACGAACACGCCACGGAACAGCGCTATTCAAGTCAATGCCTTACACAAGTGTCTCACGAGGTCTTTGCTTTGTTTTAACCGTCTTTTATTTTTAAAGTGTTCTCTAAAAAAAAAAAAAAAAGAAAGAAAAAAGAGTCCGTCTTAGGTACAGAGAATTCGTCCGTGACAGCATCCAGCCCTCTCTTACACAGAGGGCAAGAGAGCCTTTCCATAAATAGAAAAAAAATGATGGGCATGGAACCATTATCTATATACAATGTAGACAATCGTCCGGGTTTTGGTTTAAACATGTGCCCGTTCTTGGGCACGTCTCGTCTTCCTTTCCTGCTCCTGTTTTGTTTTACACAGTTGTTTGGTCCAAACGGCCGGCCTCCACCACGGGGCAGCTGGAAAACCCCAATAGATAGGTAAATATATATATATATTAAAAAAAATAATAATAACCGTATTTATAGCGCGGCTGAGTTGGGTGTAGCCCCATCGAGCGGATGGGGGTGGCCCTGTGTCTGTGCTTTGGACTGCTGGCTCAGTGTGGACTGGTTTGAGGAGCGCATCTTTGTGTTAGGCAGTTTATGGTCTTTCTTCCACTTCATGCGCCTGTTCTGAAACCAGATCTTGACCTGGCGCTCGGAGAGGCAGAGGGTGTGCGCGATCTCGATGCGTCGCCTCCTGGTCAGGTAGCGGTTGAAGTGGAACTCCTTCTCCAGCTCCAGGACCTGCTGTCTGGTGTAGGCAGTGCGAGACCTCTTGGGCTCCCCTCCGTTGTAATTGGGATTGACTGAAACGTGCACACGCAGGCACACACACACACGCGGAGGGGAAAGAAAGGGGGGGGGGGAAGCGATGGAACATAATCATTATATAATAACTTGACACCAGGTTCACGTAAGATACATAAACGGCAAGAAAAATTATTTCACAGCCTATCGACAGTGGGGACAATCGAGGAGCAATAAAAAATGGTGATGGGCATTTGGGTTAGAAGAAAAGCTTCAAAGACACATGGCCCAGAGCCACTGCAGGGCAATTAAATTTATGGGGGCTATAATTACTGCCCTAACAGTTTGGCGTCTCGTAAATCTTTTGATAAAGGACCCCGGATACAAAAGGTTTCTCACTTTTTTTTTTTTTATTAGGAAGCGCGGAGGGAGAAGGAGGGAAA
>NW_008824983.1:1894760-1906154 GCF_000699105.1 Pygoscelis adeliae | reverse complement strand
AACGGGGAGGAGAGAGGGAAGGGAGAGAGGGGAAGGCGGACACGACGGTATCAAATACTTCCTACCGGCGATCGCAGGGCTCACCGCGAGCATCCCTCCCCGCGGAGGAGCGGTTTCCAAACTACGAGTTTAAGTCCGTCGGTTTGGTATGCCTCATCGTGGGTTTATTTCTTAATTTTCAATTCCACGAGAAATCGCTAGCGCCTTTGCAGGAGTAACTCGCAAACCCTGGCGTGGGAGGGAGAGGGCACTCGGGCACTTCTGCGTTGCTAAAGCTGAGACTGTTAACGATATTTGCAGCTCAGAGGGAAAAGAGGCAACCGCCCTGACCTTAGGTAATTGAAATTTGATGGTTAAACTAATTACGCTCTTATTCTAAGGGGAAAAAAATACTTACTGAACGTCAGCTAGTCTGGTACATTCGGAGTTAGAAGCGAACTTTTCGGATTTTTTTTTCTCCTTTTCAGAAAAGCATATAAACACATAGAAATATTTACCGCACCCCTCGAGAATATAATTGCTGAGTGGGTAATCTCATCTGCTGGTATGGGAAAATACGTCTAATATATCAAGCGTAAATACGGTACGTTTTAGATCTTGCCCTCCTGAAGGTACTACATTAACAGTTACCCTGGTTTAAATTCAGATTATTGTCTTTTGCAGTTTTATAGATAACGGATACATGCAATAAAATTCTATTTGACAATATATTCTATCTAACAAGACGCACACCGTATGGATTTATATTTTATACACTCACACACGCGCACGCACATTGCAGGCGGCTTGTAATATGTTAGAACATGTCCAGCACTTGGGTATACTGGGGTACTTATCTAAACAATCACTCATTTCCTCCTCCTATCGAATGTCTAATTTGTAAAGAGAGTTAAAACACATTTACTTACTCATTTCCAACAGCACATCTATGGAACTCTTTAACTGGGGTAATAGATAAGTTTCTCTATTTACTCTGCATGGAGAGGAAATGCGGTTACACACGCGCACGCAGAGACAGCCGCAACTGTTCGCCAACACACATTTGACAGGGAAGAGGAGATTGGTTTATTTACATTAAAAAAAAAAAAACCACACAACAACCCCCCCCAGAAAACAACAGCAACCCACGCTGTAAAAGAATAGGGCTCCCACCTACATGACTGTAAAAAATAAAAGGTTGCCAAAGTCCACCACGAGCAGAGAGCACCTTCCCGGCGTGAAGAGATCCATGCACACGTACAGACACAGACGTACAAATACCTGCCGGCCAGCACCAGATGAACTACACCGGGTTACCGTAAATATTGTCCTCGGCATAAGTCCTGAGACACTGTGGCCAGGGCGCGACAGCGGGCTGCCGTGCTCCCCAGCCACGGTAAAACACAACGAAAAGTGGTGTCCCGGTTTGTAAGCTCAGCGCTATATTGGGAGAGCGGACCGGGCTCTGTTTCGTATTATTTACCGTGATTAGATCTCAAAGTATACTTGTTTCTCTACGCCTCTTTCTACCGTGGGGCTCTGGCGCTGGGTTAAGGGGAGAAGGATGCAATTTTGTATACGACTGTAAATCTGCAAGGTGACCTGAGCTGCTCAGCCGAAGTCTGTTTTTTTCGTGTGGTTCTATTTGTCTGCGAAGATGTGCTGAGGCAGGACCTCCAAAAGGCCTGTTCCATGTCTTTGTGGTTTTGCTATCATAAACAAGAACCCGGCCAAGACCACCAAGTGTTATCTTGCACACGGCCATTTCGACATTTTACTGCAAGATTTATGGCTGTAATAAACAATCTCAGAAACCCTTTTTTTCCCCGGTACTTCCCTTTAACAAACTTGTAGCATCATCCCAAGCTCTCAAAGAAAGAAAAGGAGAGGAAAAATAGGCCAGCTCCCTTATTTTTCCAGAAGGACTAAAGGCTCAATTTCTCTGGCGAAGGAGACTTTAACCAGTTAATAAAGGAGCGAGAGTTTCCTGGCCGAGGCTGACCGAGGAGGAGCTGGGGAGCCCACTGGAACTAAGTTGAGAGGGAGTTAATTTCCATGCGCCCAGAAGAGCCGACCTCATACATACCCCCTCATACAGAGGGGGGAAAGGGGTATCCCCCTTTTTCTTGTGAAACAGGCATACACTCCTGCCACCCTCCACATGCGCGGCTAAAACGTAATTACCCCGAAAGAGAAAATAATACTAACATCAAGAATAGTAATAACAACAACAACAACAACAACGATGATAATGATAATGATGATAATAATAATAATAATAATAATAATAATAATAATTCAAGTCAACCTTTCGCCGTGCCCGGGCATCCTCCACCGAGAGCGGTAGGAGGAGGAAGAATCGCACTAGCAGCCTGGTTTGAATTTGATTTGAACCATTTTGAATATATTTAGCCCCAGCTTTCCCCTCTTGAATGCGAGGCTGTCCCAAGTTTCAAAGTGACCGAAAAGTGACACCGTGTGCATTTTGTTTCTTATTAATCTTACACATTGACAGTCTTTGTTAAATAACAAGGCGTGCCCTTCACCAGGCGACATTTTCATATTTGTTAGACGCGGTGACCTGAAGTTCACCTCGGCCTTGGACTTAGTTTTTCTAAAAGGGCTATAACAGTGTCTTTTAGATAGCGGGGTGCTTTGCCCAGGTCACTACTTCTAAGGGAAAATTAAGAAAAAATCGCGGGAAAATGTAAACGTTATGGAATGTATCGACTGTATTCCCTCCTTTGTTCCTGGGAATGATGCAGCCCCCGAGGCTGCGCCTGCCTCCGCGGGCGGGAGCGCTCCTTTCCTATGGTTGCTGCCGGGGCAATGCTCGCAGTTTTGCCCCAAGTTCAGCATTTGGTAAAAGCGGTGACTTCTCCGGCAGCGGGGCTCTTCTTAACAACGGGATGGTTGGCGGGATTTGCTCTCTCTGTCCTGGCGCGGTTAAATAAACACACGTAAAATGTGATTTGTGCCCGGATTTTAAATGAATGGTCTTTTGAGCAGACCCTCCACGCCAGAGAGCAGTGTGCTGAATGCAGAGAGTGAAAGGACAGAAAGAGTTCGCCTCAAATTATTAACTGTTCTGCTCCAGGTTGTTGCCTTTTTTTTTTTTTTTTAAGGAATAATTCAAACAACAATTCAGAAGAGTCAATATTTACTGAAGTCGCAGTTTCAACTGCTTTGAAAATACTATCATTGATATTTTTATTCTAAACCAGATTGAAAATATGGAATTCGAGCCACTAATTGTTTTGGTGAGGAAGCAAATGGATTTCGGTCACCTACTCTTGAGTAAGCCGGTTATAGTAACAGCTTTCGTTCTGGGTATATCAAAGACGCATTGTTATTCTTGGAAACAATCCGCCTGCTCTTCTCTAACAAAATAGATATTTGGCTACGGTTTTTAGCCTGTTATCAGGCTTCGCTCTAACACCAAATAAATACTCTGGATGTGAAAGGTTATATACTATCTCAAGCGAGGGCAGGCTCCCCAAACGTGCAATGCCAGGGCTCGCTACAAGTGAGCAACAGCAGCAACTTATGAACCACGTCTGCACGCCGAGCAAACACTTGCGTTATATACTTTCCAGGCTCCAGCAGGTACTTCGGGCAAAATCTCCAATAGCCACTTTGGCTAATCTGAAATCTAACCCCCGGTATATTTGTTCCCAAGAAATAGCGCTCGACTGCCACGACCCAGCTGTGTCTCTGGCAAATAATTCACGCGTACCAGCCACACAGAGGCCGGTGGAGCCTCCTGCCTTGGGGTCGAAAGGCAGCTATGCATGGATGGGGGTGAGGTGCGCTCTTTCTCGGGCTTCCTCGTCGCCCTGTCCCCTCCTCCACACCTTTCACATCCGCTTATGAATATTTGGGAATATCCTTTCCCTCTTCCACCGACCCCTCATCCTCATCATTTCAGGTTCAACCCGGTTTGCTGTGATCTCCCCCAGAATTAAATTCCCTGTGCGATATTGGCCAGTTCTCCCTACAGACACGCCTGACCGAGGAGCTAAAGCTTCAACACCGAGGAACAAAAAATCCCAGCAATGTGGGAACAACTCTCTGCGCAAAGAAATTTGGGAACCGCTGCCTCGGGTAATTCCAGAAGGCTGTGAGATCCCTCCAAATCACGGAGCGGCGCAGGGCGCCAGCTTCTCCGCAACATTTTCCATCGGAAGCACACCATGGCCCCACCGCTCCGCATTTTAAACGAGCTCCTTCGGACCAAACATATAGCCCTGATTCTCTCCGGCATGTCCTGTTTAAGCACAGTTTAGCGGTCGCTACCGAAATGAGAGCAAAAACAAAGGCGCGGCTAGGATCGATACACGCGTTAATAGCTTCGCTCCTATCTTATCTTCGTGCCATTTTGCAAAGTGAGCAGGCTTACCGTTAAACCTCTTAAAGCAGGTTATTATATAATAAACAAGGGCGAAACATTTTGCTACCTGACTCTCGGAGGAGGCAGCATCAGCGGCTGCTGTGGGGTTAACACGCGTGTTTACCTGCCGCGGCTGAACCCGAGGTATTCAGACACAAATGCGGCCGATAATTCAAGATGAAATACAACGTGTATTACTCTTGAAAAGAGGAATTTTCTATCCTTTCCTCGGTAATTGAGGTCATTCAGCCAGTAGGGTTCACCTGGAGTCCATACTGTGATACACACGTAACTCAAAGCTATTTTATCTTTTGTGCTGATAGTCAAGATCTCGGCTATAACATTGACATCAAACTCTGTCTGGGCGAATGACTAAGAGTGGTGCAAAACGTAAACTTTTGACCCTCAACTTTTTGACCTGCAGTTGTAACGCCCTTAACCACAAAGATATACAAAAGCTATGCAGCTTCTTTTAGGAGTAAGAGACTCGCACTGTTTGTTTCAATAGTTCTGCCGTTTCCCCCAGCTTTCTAAGGGCTTTTTTCTTTTTCCTTCTTCTTGCTGTTGAGAAATCGGATACTTTTGCATTTTTAATTATTGCCTTTTTTTTTTTTTTCCTTTTCTTTAATCTCGCAGCTTTGTAAAGTGCTGTTAAATCAGTTTGCACAGCCTTTCGGCAGCGTTGGAGGGAAGCCTGTTACTCAAAGGCGCTATATGGTTACAATTGCAGGTGAAATGCTGGGTAAGTTCTGGGCGTGAGGTTGGAAGGAATGTAGCGACGAGCGTTGGGGGAAAAGCTGCAGCTCTCTGCTGCGAGGGTCTTAGTCATTTCTCCTTGATTTAAACATAAAGAAACAACTCTAATTGTTTGCGAAGCCTTGTCTAGGCAAACGAGTTGACTGTGAACTTGGTCTAAAGCGAGCTCTGCTGGTGATTCCTAGGGTGTGCAGATTTATCTTTTCTGCATTTACTTAACCTGGCAGTGAACTGCACGGGCTGCCATTTGTTATCCAGAGACAGACTTCACCTCAAGCAAGGACTGTTCCACAAAATTGCAATAATTACCCAATAACCTTCATAGCAAATATTATTATTGAAAAGACATTTTTTTGGGGAGGGGGTATAGGAAAGATTCCTTATGCGTGCTATAAGGTGAAATCCTTGCAAATTTTACACGCTCTCTATGTCAGATGTGATATTGTTTGTGCGTGTAGCTGCAGGAACATGTGACTGTGATGGTCCATGAGTATTTGCCTTCCAGAGAGACATTAGTGAGGATGCTTTAATTTGAAAGGGATAATATTTTCAGAGATGACCAGGCGGCTGTGGGAGCTGTGTTTCTGCGCTCTGGCTAGCAACTCTGGCAACAAATCGGGGAGGTTTTAAGGGCAGGAAAGAGAAAGAGCTAAGAAAGCAGAGCGATGTCTTAACTTGGTCAGGAGATTTACTTATGTCTGCATTTAATGCGTTAAATCTGTATTTGCGGGGAGGGAAAAGGCATTGCTCCAGTATCCAGGGTTTGAAATCGAAACCTCCTGATCCGCCCCTCATGATCTGTTCCATTCAATTTCCCATGGAGCAGATTGCAAACCCCTCTATTGTCACCCTTCCACAGATACACACTTATTAAATGTAAGGAAATGGCAGAATAATAATTTCCCCGTAATGTTCTGCAATTAGGGCGTTTGCAGGGCTGAGGCAAGGCTACAGAGCTGTAATTTACGGATGACTTTCCATCGGATTGTTATACTTCTGGTTTAGAGAAAGTTATGCCTTGCAAAGTCACTAGTTAGACACATTAAGAGAGTTGCCTAATCTTTAATTGGCCTTACGCTTAGACGTGACACACTACACTCAAGTATTTCTTTCAAAGGATTAGGTAAACTACATTTCAATGCGCAGAACGCCACTTGCCATGCCTAAAGTAAAACAAACTCGCACGCATTAATCCCCCAAACACAGCAGAAAAATAATGTGCGCAGATAAGACCTCTCTCTCGATTCCCAGCGATTATTCTCCATGACATTTTCCCTCGGAAAACAATTAGGACCGGGGAATATTTTGGTAGAGTTCGGCAGTCTGGGGTTGTTTGAATTTCAAATTTCAAAGCGGATTAGAAAATCGTAATGTGTTTCTGGATTCGAATGGCTTCAACTGTGCTGCTTAGGACAGGGCAGGGCCAGAAATATGGAGAAGTTGTCATTTCTACCTAACTTTCTTTTGTTGTTAGAGAGTTCCTTGCAGTACGGGCGGGTTTATATGCTTGTGGGTTTGGGGATATTTTTCTTTCCCGTAGTTCTTGAATCTCTCTACACTGCTTTACGTGGCATATGCTCTAGAAGCCACATTCAAAAACGTGAAAATATGTAGTAGCAAATCTTTTCGCTCCAGACAATGAAAAATTACAGTCTGCGATGGTAGCCAGGTTCCTAAAATATTAGCCGAACGGGTGTGCGTGTGTGTTTCTATGTTCACCAGATAACTCAAATAACGCGGTGTTGTTGAATATTGAGTAATCGCGAATGGTTTGTGTCTAGTATCATTCCCGTTTACAAGGAAGGATTTTTCTTGGAAAAGGACCCGTATATAAATGAAGCCCAAACTTTTAAAGGGTTTTCATGCCTTTGCCTCACACTGTAAAATTTTATGGCATATAATACAATACACGCCTATCATATATAACTTTCTGGTATTCCTATTGACGAAAATGTGACAGCTAGTCTACTATAAAATCGCCAGCTGTTTATTACGGAAATGATTTTCAAATGTGCATTTGGATATGCACTTTTAAATCCTTTCCCATTTTTTTGATATGAAGTACATGAATATGTGTTTGTTTAGTGATCATAGGAAGATACACAGACACAAAGGTTTCGGACTCCATTTATCTTACACAGGGGGTTGACTCTAAATATTAAATATTTGTAAAACTGTGAGATCTTTGAGCTGAACCAGCCTTATATACTACCATTTCTCTAACGTTAAAGGCAAATAAATTAAAAATAGGAATCAGTCAGCAATGTGCAGACCTTGCAGAGGTACACAACAACCTTACCTTCCTGTACCACTGTGCCTTTCTCTCATTTTTGCTCGCAGTAGCAGATACAGTCTAAACCGCAATATTCAAACGGGATAGCACTAGCGAAATAAAACAAAGCCCATCTCCCAGCTCGCGTCAAACCACCCCGTTTTTTTGCAAACCCGACTTTATGACACATGAAGGAAAACAATGCGATCTGCTGAATCCCTGCTACTCTAAACCTGAGCAGAGAAAGAGATACTCACAGCTGGTTTGGAGAGATAGATAGATAGATAGATAGATAGATAGATAGATAGATAGATAGATTTTGGAGGCAATTCTCAAATCTCTTCCCTAGCCCCTGACAAGTCGGTCTGCACCCCCGAGATCACTCGACTAAGTAACAGCTCTGAGGGTAAGGATCAGGCCTTAATGCTACCCAGAGAAAGACAGAGTTCCTTTCACCCTTTCATTCAAGTCCTGGAAATTCAAAGACTAAAGTTAAATCCGGCCATAAAGTTTATTGCTGAGTAATCACACTCTAGTGAGAACAGTCCACTTAAATAAAAAGAATGTTGAAGTAAACACGCAGCTGGGGCCTACCCCACAATGGCAGCCAGCAATATAAGGCAGAGAGGGAGAGAGCAGAGCTAGGGGGATATTTACAATCTTCAATAAACCAAGCCCGTATTTCATAATTTGCAGCACTCTAATGACCTGTAGTCTCTTGTATTAATGCTACAAGTTACAGTCAATTGGTTCGCTTAAAAAAAAAAAAAAAAGTCACAGGAACGTATATATGTATACACGCGTACACACCCTTTGTATACATAAATACATCGATATTAGGCACACATATGCATGTGCACGGCTTTATACAGGCGTATACATCGATTTGTACATGCATGCACACAGGCACATAATTTAAATATATTTATATTTATGCAATATAAATATATCTGGAAAAAGTTAAAGCAAGGTGATAAATGCGCATCCCCGAAACACACTACGCGCTCGCAGATGGACATATATACATAGCTAAAGCTTTCTGCACAACCCCATGCAGAAAATAGGAATCTTAAGTGCTCCAGTACAGTCTGTGCCATTTTAATGCTAGCTCTGATGTGCAACATATTTCACCAATCCGAAGATTATTACCATATCAGCACGCCTCCAACTCTATCATGCCTACATAAGACACTGCCCAGATAATATCAAGCCCTCTCTATTTTGTTTCCCCCTTTTTTAATCGCCTGCAGTAACTACTCGTTGCTAAACAAAACCTCTCCAAACTTGGAGAGTCTATTGGAGCAAAGGAAGTAATTATGTTCTGCGGTAGTCAAAGTGATTAAAGCTAGGCCCCAAAATCCATCTCTGCCAAAGTCGCTTATTGTGGTTTACTTTGATTTGATCGTTAAAATAGAGAGCTAGCTGCTGCTGCGAGGGAAGGGATGGGGGGGACTTGCAGCGCAACCTGGATCATTAGTGGTTGATCCTGCCTCTCGGGCTCGGTGGGACCGTCCTGAAAAGCTCCAGGCGGTGGAAGGGAAAGAGAAAGAGAAAGAAAGAGAGAGGCGAGAGGCAGCGAGAGCGAGTGGGAGCCTCGGCTTCCCCACTGTACAAATAAACTTTAAGGAACTTGTGCACAAAACTTACCTTTGACTTGCAAGGAGCCATTTTTCACACAGTATTGAGAACTTGTGGTTTGGATACTTCTGTCCCTAAACCTGACAATTTGAATGGCCAGGAGGCACACGTAGCCTGCAAAAGAGTCAAATGAAGTCCAGCGTCAGTGAGATTATATGTTATGTGGTATATAATGTTGGATGTCAACTCCCCAAAACCATAAAACTTACTTTAATGGCACCACGTGACTTTTTATAGCCAGTGAGCCTATCTGTCTGTGCTATGGATGATTTTACGATCTAATTCATAGACAAAACCCTATTCATTTGGCACCCAAATGTCATATAGCCGGAACTGAGGTTTATAAAGTTTACTGTTTTATAACTTTTAAGGGAAGGCATCAATGTAACCAGTCAGTAAATGTGCAAATCTTTAGTTGCTCTTAGAAGCTCGGAAGAGTTAACCATTCAAGCTCTGATGGGGTAAGTAACATTACGTTTATAGCAAACTAATTGTAGCGAAGAAAACCAAAAATCTTTAAAGGGTGAAAAGTGGGAATGTGGCTAGCGAGGGTTACTAATAGACGCAGAGGGCTCGGACGTGGCTGTCCTGCAAATATACTTAATGAAACCACAGGAGAAATTCTAGAGCGATGCAAACACGTCTTGGAGTTAGCAGCGTGTTTTAACAAAGCACATGGGGGCTTTTCTCAACCATCAGCAAACAGCTAACAGTTGATTCACCCACAAAGGGTGTTGATTGTGGTCCTGCGATGCAGCTTTCCACCTAGCGAGAAACCAGTAAGGAGGAACTTCTGGTCAAACTTTCAATTAAAAATTCTGGTAGCGGACAATCGCAGCCTCTGCCATTTCCAACGTGCAGCAGGAGCCAGGTAAAATATTATTACGAACTCTGCACGGGTTAATATTTTTTTCAGAGGCAAATCAGGAAGCACAACTTCTTGCCTTGCACAAACCAGACCACGAAAACTTTACAATAGAAAGTTTATTTTTTTTTTGTTGATTTCCAGTCAGTTTTTTTTAAAAACAAATACAAAAAAAAAAAAAGCTGATCACAGTTTGCTCAAACAGCCGGACTTTGACTATATTTGTAACTTTGTTCACAAAAAACATACATCACAGAAGCTGCGCTTAATAAGAGCCACTTCTAAGAGTTCGTGCAAAGAGTCATATACAAAGGCACAGCAAGGACATACTGCTTGGAATCACAGTTTTCGTCACAGATTCACTATTCACTACACGTAGGACAAGTTCAGTTGATTTCATCATTTCACCTCTACAACAGCATTAATTACACAGGAATTATATAGGTAGTTTGAATAAAAATATTTTTAACAGCTTGGAGCTATACAGACATTAACACTTGACCACACATGCACAGTTAAGCAGGTTGAGTGCAACACATAACATTTGTACTAAACCGGGGGAGGGTTTCTTTCTCTCTCTCCTTTTTTTTACCTTCTTTTTTTTGTTCTTTTTTGTTTAGTTTTGTTTTGTTTTAACAGTTACTTCAAGTAACACAGCTCGCTTCATATAAATAAGTTAAAACATCTATTATTTTTTTCAAGACAAAGCCATTCAAGACAAAGAAATGTACGATAAAAGCAGATCTACTTATACACGCGAGAGAATGGTAATAAACAGGCTCATGATTAAAAGATGAATAAGGGCGACAAGAACAGGGTTTCTTCACAGAAGTAACACAAGGAAGTTTTAGAAAGTCAACTTAGTACTGACATGAGACGCAGGGTCAGCTAATACTGCTCAGTACTTTTAATTGATCAAACGCTTAGGGACGGAATGCCCCTCCTGCAGCTGCCATGCTCATACTTTTCAGCTTATTATCCTTTTTCCATTTCATTCTCCTGTTTTGGAACCAGATCTTTATTTGTCTCTCTGAGAGGCAAAGAGCATGTGCTATTTCAATCCTTCTTCTGCGGGTCAGGTATCTATTGAAGTGAAATTCCTTTTCCAGCTCCAAGGTCTGATAGCGGGTGTAAGCAGTCCGAGCCCTTTTCCCTTCTGGTCCCCCTATGTTGTCTGGAAGAGAAAAGTACATGATTTAGATTCTCAGCAGCCACTCGGAGCTTTCGTGTTTTATTGCAGCTACCAGCGACCAGGACCGTTATCCTCAGTCCTGCTTGGTTTTGTTTCTGCTTTGGATAAACGCTCAACAAGTTTCCCCCTCCAGCCCCTTTTAGGAAAGCCTTGGGGGAGGGGGATTTGGTGGTCTCGGTAAGTTTTCGCTTGGATTTGGGGTTCGATTTTTTCAAATTGCCTTTTTTTTTTTTTTTTTTTTTTTTTTTTCCCTGAAGGTTAATCCCCCCCCCCCCCCCCTCCCCCCCCCTAGTCGGTTTTGG
>NW_008824983.1:1889644-1892514 GCF_000699105.1 Pygoscelis adeliae | reverse complement strand
AAAAAAAAAACTCTAAATGCGGCGGTAGCCATTTTGCATTAGTATTTTCCAGATTTGGCTTTTAAAATATTTAGAGCGGTAGCCCAAAATGCGCTGCCTTCCAAACAAAAGAGCCTTGATGCGTATACAAGTGTATTTGTACACAGCTTCACACGCACACTCACGCACACACAATATAATATAGAGAGATATAACGTATATATTAATCAATATTTTCGCTGCGCTTATTTTACTTATACAGAACTCGAAGTCGAAGCATTTTATGGCTGCTTCTTTTCTTTAGAGTATCTATTTATTTTTTCCAGTGCTAAGAAATGCGAACGTGAATTAAGATACTACAAAAGCGGGGAAGAAGATCCCCGATTTAATACGACAGAACATTTTCTTTTAATAAAGAAAAAAAAAATAGGAACAAAAAAAAAAGAAAGAAAGATCGACCCAAGCCCACGGAGCCCCAAGAAATGTAGTCCATAATTCAAAGCCCCTTCAGTGTAGAGCTGAACTCACCGAAACCTCAGTGTAAGCTCAACGGGAACCACAGAAATTCGCCCGCTTCAAAAACCTCTTCCCTCGCTTCCCCTGAAGTTTAACGCCGAGTTTTTACTTTAATACTAGTAGTGCAGATTAGGCAGTTTAGCGGCATTTTAAAATTCTCCCTGCAATTTATCTTCGCTTTAACTGCAAGTTTATACCCAGGGTTTTATACAACGATTTTTTAAAAGGATTTTTCTTCTTTTTGCTATTTAAATATCTTATACATGCGTAAAACTTTTTTTTCTCCCCTGCAGAGCATAAGCTCCCAAACACAGCATAACGAGACGGCCCGACATAGCGGGAGTTAGCAAAAACATAAACCCAAGGTTTTCTAAAATCTCTCGTATTTCTACAATATGAACATTTCTAATTAAAAAAAAAAAATCACTCTCTTATCTCTTCTCACACAGGCACGCCAGGGACAGTCACCCACACACAGATGCTCACCTCAAATATTTAAAAATCTGGGCCATTTCTCTAACACTTTAAGCAACGCCATCTATGCTTTGGAAAGGTGATTATATACATACATGCCTGTAGCTCGAAAGCTAGGTCTTCCACATATATTAAAGAAAGTCACAGATGATTGCAAATGTACAGCTTTTAACCAAGCCTTTTGGGAATTAATAGACTGTGACAAACCTATAGGTTTTCAGTAGCAGAAGGAACACAAGGTAAATAATAATAGTAATCGTAAGCGCTAAGGAAAGGCCTGGTAGCGTTTATTAAACGTGGTTCTACTCCCCTGACTTTTCCTCTGTTTCTTCGCTGCTGGGCTGTGTGGAATTTATGAATTTGTTTTCCTTTTTCCATTTCATCCGCCTGTTTTGAAACCATATTTTAATCTGGCGTTCAGTAAGGCAGAGAGCGTTTGCAATCTCAATACGTCGTCTTCGGGTTAAGTATCTGTTAAAATGAAATTCCTTCTCTAACTCTAGCGTTTGGTATCTGGTGTAAGTTTGCCTCCCTCGTCTCCCATGAGTTCCATATACTGTACCTGTAGAAGTAAAGACAAAACGATCGCATTGGACAGGGCCCAGTGATTTCAGACCAGAAAGCGCGGTTAGTATATTCTGCCTCCTTTTGCAGGCACAATCACGGGAGGGGTGGGGGTGGGCTGCTCTGGTTTCCTGGAGGCTTTTTTGTTTTCTGTTTTTTTTTTCCCCTCTTTTCCTTTTCTCCTGCCTGACCAGCTGTAAATGCGGATGTGCAGCGTGCTGACGGTGGTGGGGTAACGGGGATACAAAGGGGCTTTAAGGCGGACCTAGGGAAAGTGAAGTAGGTAGCACCCGTGTGAATCCCTGAGCGGTGTCTACCCTCTGCGGGTTGAGAGCCTGTGCGCGCACACACACGCACACACGCGCGCACACACACACACACACACACGTGTGCGATCCGAGGAGCTGCACGCATGTGTGTGCGCGTGTATGTGTGCACGCGTATGCGGGTGTGTTTACACAAACACACTCCATTGCCATGGCTGTGACTACGGAGGGTCTGCAATTTAAGTATAATTATAGACATCAGCTAAAGATCATAGAAGAGCCTTTGCCATTTGCTCCGGAATTTATTGCCCTCGAATGCAAAGCAGCACCAGAATGGTCTTGCTAAAAGTTTAACTTTCCAAAAAAGAAATGCGACCCACGGTCCAGCAAACATGAACTCGGGAGGAGGGGAGAGGAGGGGAGTCATTAGCAAACACTGGAAGTAAACGTCTTAATATGGGATTATTAAAAATAAGTGCCACCCCAATACAACCCTCCCCCCCAGCACGACTCCTGGACAGAATAGTTCAGTTACGTGAAGTTCACTTGCAAGTCAGAGAAAATCCGCGATGCCATGGGAGTGCGCCCACGGCCCCAGAAACGTGCTCTCAATATCCAATACTTACAGGCTAATGAGCTGGGGGAGGGGGGCGAGGAGGAATGTGCCACAAATGCATTGGATCCTCAGCACAGAGGGCATATTCCCTGCATCGCTCTCTGACAATGAAGAAGCGGAGCAGAGGCTTCGGGGTGGCTTTAGGAGAGTGGTAAAACCGCTCTGCTCCTTCCCCCCCCCCTCTTTTTTTTTTTTTTTTTTTTTTTTTTGCCTGCTTCCTAAGGATTCCCCGGTAACTTTCACCGGTGAACCCACAAGCCGGGCTCTCGGCCACCGTTCCCAGGGTGCCAACGTGCCAGGTCTAAAATAACCTGGGAAGGTTTCGTGTTACACATTGCCCTGCAGGAACCGTGTGTCTCCAGCAGCCTGGACTTTATCTAAGAACCAAAAAAAAAAAAAAAAAAAAAAAAATAGGGGGGAAGGAAGAATTTCTTGCCACCCCCCCCCCCACCCCA
>NW_008824983.1:1888980-1889603 GCF_000699105.1 Pygoscelis adeliae | reverse complement strand
CCGATTACATCGAAATGCCTTACCAGCGCAGGAGTTCATCCGCTGCATCCAGGGGTAAACAGGGCTCGTGTACTTCCGGTCGGTGCCTTCGTCATTTACAATTTTGGCTTGGACGCCGCTGGATTTGTACTGTTGATCGGGGGAAAAGTGCAGGTAGTCCCCGGGCCCCCTCTGTTTGCCACTGCCGGAGGGAGAGGCGCTACCGATTTCCTTGTCCGAATAAAAACAAGAGGCTCCGTACTCATAGGAACCCCGATTGCAAGCAATGACGGTGTTGGACTGTTGGTAGAAACAAGGTGAGGTGTAAGTCTTGTCCTGCAGGCTGCTTGCCCCGTACGAAGCCGGAAAATGCCTGAGAGCATCATAGCCCGCCGGGTAAAGGGGAATCTGCCCGAGGAAAGAGTCCTGGCCCCCGGGCAGGCTCCCCGGGAAAGTGGGATTCACGAAATAGGAACTCATTTGCTCTCCCCCTCTCCCGGACCGTGATTTGTTGTGTATTAGTACATCTGGCGATAACTATTAGGAGTCATCGAAGTGGTTTGTTTCTGGATGGCCGAGCGCCAAAAGCGACAGCAGAAAATAGGAGCAGCTGACGGCGGGGCGGCCAATGGGAGCGCGCGCGG
>NW_008824983.1:1886237-1888125 GCF_000699105.1 Pygoscelis adeliae | reverse complement strand
AGTCGAGCCGAGGAAATCAAACACTCAGATTCAAAATCGAGCCAGTAGGACCATTACTAATTAATACAGCCCCGCTAATGAGTCAGCAGAAGCCAATCGGTTTCGTTGTTGCTCCGAATAATTTGATGAAACGCGGATGTGTGTCTTTAAGAGGGGAGAAAAAAGAACCAACACACAAACCCCGAAACAAACCTTTCCACCTTCATTTTTCAACATGGCAGTTACCCCATAGCGGAAATACAATTCTTGGCCCAGGGCAGGGACAGTAACAGTAACAGTTTCATCAGTAACAGTGCTGATGAAATTCGCTGAGACGCTTTTAATTCAGCCGTAACCCTGCAGTTCCTGGAGATAACATGAGGTCCTTCGGTCCGAACTGTGTTTACTCATAATCCCTGCCATTACGACAGATTGGATAGCCTAATTTTAAACGCGCTCTGACGAAAAGTGACATTCGTACGAGCCCCGTTTCCTAAAGTAGCTTTCAAAGGAGTTTTGTTGTTGTTGGGAGACTATTTGTCTCATTTCCGGGGGCAGATTACGATACCTATAAAACAGTAGTGAGTTAAAACATCTCTCCACAATAGTTTGTATTGTTCACAGTCTCAGCTGGACTTTCACATTCAGATGTTGATTGCCTCCAATTTTTTTTTTTTTCCCCCCAACTTCCTTAACCTCTTCAGGCCGGCTAATCCATAAACACACCTGGTAGAATTACAGCTCGCTAGCTGCATGCTTTGGGAGGTCATTTCAGAAAAGTGTATTTCCTGAAAGCCAGCCTTCTCCAGAAAAAAGTGGTTTTTTTTTTCACTCAGTGCGAATGGAGTTGAAAAAGGAGGAAACACCAGCAAACGGGCACACAGCACGCTAAATACAAAGAGGTTTTAAAAAGAGCAGATTTTCGCCAACATAGGTCAGAACGAAAACGCACCGTGAAAAATGAATACTCGGGACACGCGAAACCCACCGGCCCTACTTTAAAAAGTTGTGGCCAGACGGTCTTTTGTTTGAATCCATCACACGGAGACCAAAATAAAAAAAAAAAATCGCACCAGGCTTAGCTATATTTACATTTTATAGCATCGGTTACAGACTGATTTTTTTTTTTCCCTCTCTCTTTCTTTTTTGTTTCTTTCCTCTTTTTCAAGTTATTGTTTGCGTCCAATTCAAAGTGTCGAAAGCCCGACCGCAGGCAGCGAAAACATTTCTTCGTTGATCCCGTAATATTAAAAGGACTGAAATGCGCACGTTTGCCTGGCTGGGTCGTGTTAGGGTAGTTACAGTGACAGCTAAACAATCTGCACTGCAATCTCCGCTTCAGTCACATTCAGGCGTCCTCTCCGCTCCTCCCCCTACCCCCAGAAAACCCCGAATTACAATAATCTGTTACCCCCCGGCTCTGCCGGGGAAATGCCCTGCCCGGACACATTTCGCAGCAGTTTCCCTCCACCGTTTCCACCCTGGAAAGCAGAAAGCCGGCCGCTGGATTTTTCCACCGCAACAAAGTCACACTTTGCGATACCTACGTATTTCATCCGCCTTTTATTTGTTTTCGGAATTCCCCGCGCCCCCCAGCACCTCCTCCACCAAGCACTTCGCCTTCGTCCTCCCGCCGAAAACCCGGCCGGCAACCCCAGCCACCCTCGGGTACAGGTGCGGGGGGCAGTTACCCTCTTAAGCTGAAAAGCCTCCTTCTCCTCGTATATAAAACCACTTACAAATCCATCTCATGCTCGGCAGCGTCACCAAAACCAGCCTTTAACTAATAGCTCCTAATCCAAACAGTTTGGGCAAGGAGAACCGTTGTTTAGACTGGCGGGGTGCCGGGGGCCTGGCCGGGGGGACGCGGGCGGGTCCTCCTCAGCCGGCTCCCACTGTGATATTTTAC
>NW_008824983.1:1881145-1885742 GCF_000699105.1 Pygoscelis adeliae | reverse complement strand
GAACACACCGCGGGGCACCGGCCCGCCGGCCGCCGCTCCCCCCGCCCCAGCGCCGCACCGTAACAGTCACAACAAGGAGAGAAAGGGGGAAAAAAAAGCTCCGTCTCCGGCGCTGAAATCGGTTTAGCCGCTGCAAAGCCCGCTCCGCGCAGCCGAGGCGCGCAAGCAACCCACGCCGGAAAGCGCCGGGAACGCTGTTCCGACGGACCCACGGCGGGGCACGGGGATTTTGCAGGCAGCGCTCGATCTGATAAAGAAAATCAAAGACACATTCGCGCTGTTTCCCCCGTCTAGAAATAACCTTTCCCCTGGACATGCCGGGGGAGCCAGGAGACATCGTGCTGACTGGTGTTTTTTTTTTCTGAAATAGTAAAAAATAAATTACATCTAAATTTCAGCTGCCGCGAATGAACTTTAAGTTAATGCTGCGAAATAAAAAATCCCAGTGCTTGGGGGGGTTAATTTTTTTTTTTTTCTCGTGCTGGGGAAAAAAAAAATCCCCTCGGATTGATGCTGTAAACCTGAATTCTTAGAAAATAACCTGAATGTTACAGCAACTCCCTGGCAAATGCAAACAGAAATAAACTTCGTGAAAAAAAAAAAAATCCACGGCTTCCTTGCTAAATAATAGAAAGCAGACATTTTATTTAGGCATATTTTTGCATGCACTGGTTAAGCCGAAATCAACTGAGCTGCAGCCACCTCTATTTTTGGCCGGTAACATTTCCATTTGGTTTAATTGCACATGTCTAATATTTAAACGTATTAAACCATGTTTCCCTGCTTACAGTAGTGTCGTATACATTTCTCACCTTTTAGGTTCTGGCTCACAGGAGCCCCTGCGACTTTGACAGCTGTCGCTTTGGCTGCACAGGAGACGAATCGCCCTCCTTTTGGTGCCAGAAGAAGCAGGAAATTAGCCAGGTTGCAAGTTGAAAATCTGCCACGCCAGTGCTTTGAATCCAATATGCCACACCTTCCAGCGGGGGAACTGGAAATTGCCATCCCGGATCTGTGTTCTAGGCGGCTGCTTATGCCGAACCTCCGCACACTTTGTTCACTATTGCCTTACAAAGAACAAATGAAATGGGGATTGAAAGCCAGAGAGATCCGAAGCAGGACAGAGCTCAGCAAAAGAATGCGGCTCTATTCTCGCAAGGGAAATTATAAAAAAGTTCATGTTCACGGTTACCATCCACATGACCGACAACGACCAATGGAAAAACCGAACAACTCATAAAGTTGTATTGCAAAGTTGTAAATTTTCATAAACAACAACGGATTTATGGCCTTTTCCTCATCACTAAGAAGAGGCAGGTCTTAGAGAGGCGCCATCTTACCACAGAGGCAGCCCTGGAGTTTTTTTTAAAGACCTGGAGTTTGTACTAATTTTATTAAAATTACAATTAGTACGTTGACCGGGATCGGAGTGCAGTAGAAAAAGGGAACTTCTGCGCAAATGATGCTCTGCTTCTACCTGTATTTACCCGGCCGAATAAAGGGACTTTTCGGGCGAGCTTTTTTTTTTTTTTTTTAATTAAAAAAAATATTGACAATATTAGATCTCCTTGACGTTCACGTAGTACCTGGCAAAAATTGTACATTTTCTAAAGCGGGGCGATTTTTCCCCTTTTTAATGCCACCCTGATGCCCCCCGCCCCCCGAAAGCCGCACGCACAAGCCACACACGTACCCGACCAGATCATTTACACTTGGAAGTTTCGCATCGCACTTTCTGTTCATTACAAAATATTATTTCACCGCATGCGATTTCGGCTTGATCGCCGGCCGCCTGGACTGGGGTTATGATTGCAAGAGGACACGGGAACACGGTGGAAGGAAGCCCTCCCATAAAGAAGGCTTTCCGCTTTATTAATGAACTGCGCTAGGGAAAAAAAAAAAAATCACGAAGTCGAGATAGAGAAATTGACTGATTCCTATCAATTCATCACCTTGGATTTTTTTTTCCTTCTGATTACGGCAAAAAAAAGATTTATATGGTCTAATTTCTTTATTTGCCTGTATAAATTATTTTTGGATGCTGCTTTCGAACTGTTTCCCTAATAAAGAAACGCAATTCATTGTCAACAAGCATATTTATTTTCTGTGTAACATAAAACACATTTATCGTGGGAGATACTTGAACACGGTATCACTTCCAAAGAGAGTTCACAGACATTTTTTTTTCCACTTCCAATACTTACACGGCATATTCAAATGTTCACAACGAACACATCGAAACACATTGTAACATACAATTTTTGAATAAACTTTAGCCAAACCTTCAAGACGGATTTATACAGAGTTCTAAACAATACATCATGCTACAAAGTTTCCAAATTAATTACATACTTCCCAATTTATGACATGATCTTACAAATGAGCTCCAAGACGAACATAAATGACAACAACAAAAAAAAATCGTTCAAATATACAGTATTTGCTATTGTAGGAAAATTCACGGTATTACATATTAACACGTTCGGATAATCAGGACAAACAGGGTTTTTTTAAAGGTGGTTACATGGTCATTTAAATTCACTTTTCAAAGAACACTTTCCGCTATATTAAGTAAGATCAACCTAGGATAAGAAAACGGCCTTTAGCAGAGGCAGCCGAAGGTAGAAGCCAACGGGAGATATTAAACCGCTTTGTACAATATTGGCGTGTGTTTGCTTCCTCACTCGGAATAGTAAAGAATCGAGAACAAAGATATATTGCAGCATATGGTTTTCATTTATAATTGCTTTGGAATAAATATATTATCTTAAATTTAAATATATTCAGCCTTTTCGGTACCAAATTCTATACCAAAGCTATTGATGCGTGCTTTTCGAACGACTACATTTACATTTCTAAAAGCATTTTGCGATTCACATTAGTAATGTTATCTTCTTTTGACTACTAAAATACAGTATACTTTCGAAGATAGGTAGGCGGAGCAAGATATATAGGTAGTCTGGAAAATAGGTAGTACAAGTCTTTGCTGTAGATTGTAGTGGTTTGTGGAAGATCTTTTTTTTCCCCTTACTTGCTGTTTAACCTTTTGTTAGTGTAGCTGTTAGTTATGATACTTTTCTAACAATAATTAAAAAAAAAGAAAGAAAAAAAGAGAAGTGCAGAGCTACTTATTAAAAATTAGGTAGTTTTTCTTAATGTGAGCCTAATGCACTTTTCCCCTTACACATGATTGGGACTTTTGAGTCAGGTAGTTACTTCGGAAGGTCACGGTTTACTATCTGTGCAAGCAGCAGTTCTCCCAGTGAAAAGTCCCCTGGACAAACCCACCCAGGTTTGGGTGAACGAAGAAACAAATGATTGTAGGATGCTCTTAGGAGATATTACCGAAAGGTTCGGCACAGGGCAGGTTTGGGGAGTACGGGAGAATGGAGAGAAGGCTGGAAAACCACCCCAAGAAACGTTTTCATGTTTGCAAACGCTCGCTTGCAAGACGATTATTAAAGGGAACTGATTTTTTTTCTTAAATAAAAACAATGAGTCTCTCTCTTTTTTTTTTTTTTCCTTTAAAGGGAGCTTTTCCGACTGTCACGTGCATACATTATACTAAGAGATCGCTTCCTCGAGTGGGACTCCTTAGTCCTCCTCCTCTTCGTCTTCTTCCACTTTCTCGACAGAGGCTGCTGCTGACGTGGGCTCGTTGGGAGCCGGTGTGCTGGAGCTCTCTTCCTTGTGCTCCTTCTTCCACTTCATCCTCCGGTTTTGGAACCAGATTTTGATCTGCCTTTCCGTCAGGCAGAGGGCATGGGCGATCTCTATCCTCCGCCGCCGAGTCAGATAACGATTGAAGTGGAATTCCTTCTCCAGCTCCAGGGTCTGGTAGCGGGTGTAGGTCTGGCGCCCTCGCTTCCTATCTGGACCTGAAAGCAGGCACACACGGCCAGGAGTCAGGCAAGAAGAGAGGTGGAAAGTTTTCTCTTGTTAGTTTTATTATTGTTGTTGTTGTTATTTTTAAAATAAATAAATAAATAAACAAACAAACAAGAAGCGGCCGAGCGAGAGTGAATGATCCCCTTCTCTCAGTTCCCCCCGCCCCCCCCCACCACTTTGCCCTAACAAAGACATTTCCTGAAAGCAGGCACACACGGCCAGGAGTCAGGCAAGAAGAGAGGTGGAAAGTTTTCTCTTGTTAGTTTTATTATTGTTGTTGTTGTTATTTTTAAAATAAATAAATAAATAAACAAACAAACAAGAAGCGGCCGAGCGAGAGTGAATGATCCCCTTCTCTCAGTTCCACCCGCCCCCCCACCACCACTTTGCCCTAACAAAGACATTTCAGCCACACGACCTGCCCTGCTCAGGCAGGGCAAAAATTAAGTTGCTCGAGACCTACAAAAAGTGGAGAGAAAGCATTCAGGAGAGGAGGTGGAGGAGGAAATTGCTTTTGGGAGGAGGAACTTTCCCCCCAGGCGATGTATTTTCCTAAAACCTTCCAGACTTTCGCGTTTCGCAAGGGGAAGTAAAGAGCTGGAAGGCTGGGCTGTATTTATTTTATTTTAATGTCGGGGGCTCCCTCCACCCCCCCACCCCACCCCGCCTGGATCGTAAACAATACATCGCATTTAGCTCCAGAAGAGAG
>NW_008824983.1:1880121-1881070 GCF_000699105.1 Pygoscelis adeliae | reverse complement strand
AGGGGGGGGACGAGAGTGGCACGTCTCGGCAACGTGGGCTGGCAAAGTCCTCCGCAGCCCGTCCCCCGCTCCTGAACGCCCCTCTGCCCTCCGCCTTCCCCCGCGAGCGGGATTTTTCTGCCCAACTTCGGCAGAGGGCAGGGGAGACGCTTACCCGTGGGGGCTCTGGGAGCCCACAGCCAACTCTCCCCATTTCTATAGCAAACAGCGCAAATCACCTCGATGCTAAAATTCCATAGCAAATGGAGTTAAATAAATTTACGAGGCTAGAACCCATTAATTGGGCAATAAAAAGTTTTATGATACTCATTTACATACAATGCCACGGGCTTTCTACGCAATGGCGCCTCGGCTATAATTAAAACCATAAAGGCTGTGCTGACAGTAATTCTGGCGACACGCTTTGCCTGGCTGCCACGGCTCCGAGCCCTCTCCGCTCGCCCCTACCTGAAGACCTCATCCAGGGGTATATCCGGAAATTAGGCTCAGCCTGGTTGTGCAGGTTGCTTTCCTCCGCTTTCTCACAGCTGGGTTTGGTTAGCTCATTGCAGAGGACGGGAATGTTCTGATCAAAAGAGGAACAATGCAGGTTGTAGGCGTCAGAGCCCAGGCTGTATCCGGAAGAGAACGGGCTTTGATATATGGTACTGTTCACATTGTACAAGCCGGGCATGGAGGAGGCGAAGGCACCCGCGCCTGGTCCATAGCCGCTTCTCTGGGAGTTGCTTGCAAAGGAGCAAGAAGTAGGCTCTGCATTTTGGAAAAGAGAAGCCCCCGCCGTATATTTGCTAAAAAGCGCATTCACATAATACGAAGAGCTCATAATTTTGACCTGTGATTTGTTGTCCGGCAGGCTTCAGTGTCGGTTTTACGAGGTAGCGTGATATATGATAACATTACACCCCCAGATTTACACCAAACCCCATTTTCTTTTGGACTGAGCTGACTC
>NW_008824983.1:1876680-1879657 GCF_000699105.1 Pygoscelis adeliae | reverse complement strand
CGGCCCTGAGGGGCTGCCCCAGCCTTGAAAATCAAGGCGCCCCCTTGGCGTGAGCCCCGCCGGTTTAGCCCCTAGGAAAAGAACACGGTCACCCTCCCGGGGGGGAAAAAAAAAAAAACCAAAAAAACCCCAAAACAACACAAACAACAAACCAAAATGAGGAAAAAAATAAACGCAAGCAATCAACTTTCTGAATGCCTTAAAAAGGAAAAAAAAAAAAAAACAAAACCAAAACCCCAAAAAACCCAAACCACAAAATAAAACAAACCCCCCAGAGTTGAAGGAATCGCCTACAAACGGCTTCAAATCTCAGCCGCCTCTTGTTTAATGCCCCTTTTACCTTTCCGTCCTACATACCTTACAGCCCTGAGCGTGTGGCGGCAGCGCTACGCTCAGATGACGGGGAGCATTGCTGCTTTTCTAAACACTGGGCTCCCCAACAATGCGAATGGCTCTCCATTGAGGATGCTGCACCGTGCCCTTCCTTTAAACGGATCGTAAAATGAGTTTCCTTCCCTCAGACAGGGAGTCCTGGTAAAGACAGCTTTTACTGCCTGCCTGTATTGCACATCATAAACTGGAAGGAGCACAATGGAATTGCCCCGGAAATTCTCCTTGCAATTATAGTTTGGTGCCCCGTGTACAAAGACTTTCTCACCAGTTAAAATTGTTCTTGGCGATATTTCGCACGGACCCTAAACTTTACGTTTTGTAAACGTGGGACACCCTCTCCCCCCCACACACCTCCAACGCACACACGGGCACCCTTTGGGACTCTTTATGCGCGGTTATTGCAGCCCCATGAATATAGGTTACTGGCAGAAGCAAGTAAATTCTATAAAGCCAGATCCCTGAGATATCGGTGCTGCAGAGCATGCAAATGTGGCGGCTGCATGTAGATATTTGCCAAGTGTTAAGTACGTGAAAACGCAGTTGTTATTCGCAGGCGTAAGGGAGAAGCTGGCGAAAGAGCCCCCTTCGGTTATTTCTTCCAATTTGCCAATATTAGACGATATCCCTGCGGTCGCAATCGCGATGTGGGAACACGCCGGCAGAAGAGGCTGCTGGAGAGGAATAAAGGCCCAAGAAGTTAAACGAATGCGAAGCAAACAAGACGACGACTAAGAAGATCAAAGAGGCTGAAGTAGATGACATTAGACCAATAAATTGCTCCTCTGGTGACAACATACCAAGATGCAAGAAGAAAGAAACAGCAAATATAACCAATGTCTAGACTTAAATACGGATAGCGTAGGACCGAATAGATTAGATGGGTGGTTGTATTTCGAGCTCTCTGATTCTGTACAATTTGCACGTTTATGTATTTTTCTTTGCCTGTGTGTCCTTGCTGCCGCCACCTTTTTTCTATATTTTGCTTTCAGCTTTTTCTCCTGCCAACCCTTAAGATTTCTCAAAAGGTCTTGACTGAATAAATCTTTAAAGCACCCCCAGACACGGGTCCCCACCACCTTATTTACTTCCCCCACCCTCTACGTGTTAGGCATAACGCTGCCTCTGAAACAGCCCCTGAAATCTCTCGTTTTGTCGCACACAAAACCAGGCTGGATCCCCGCGCCTGAAAACACACTGTTCATTTGAATGTATTTTTTTCCAGTCGAGAAAACGGCGAACGAGCGCAGATTGCAAGGTTTCGGTCACCGCAATATTCTCACACGCTTTAAAAATAATCCTCTAGGAGGGATTCATTGTTTTGGTTTTGGGTTTTTTTTTTTTCTTGTGAGCTCTGGACTACCTCTCTTTGCCTTCTGAGCTTTTCCGGGAAGTAAAAGGTAGTGATAAAACGGTGCTCGTAAGTTATAAGCGACCTGGGAGCACTACATGATTATGGCTTGTGTATTAAGCAGTATCTTGATGTGGTTCATACTAGAGAAGACTTTGTTGCTTTGGAATCTGTTCTCGCCGTAATTTATCCACGATTATAATGGAGCGTACAGTGCCAAGTTATTACTTAGTATGACGACGCATAACCACTTTTTAATTTCAATATAATTTTACTGCCCAAGGAAAAAAATAATTAATCATAATGAGTTTAGCAATGCCATTGTAGACAAACATTTGATAGGAAGGCTCTTGTTAGAAAGCAGGGAGTGGCTGTTACCCTTTATCCCTAGAAAGAATTAAATCTTTGAAACAGTGCGGGGAAAAAATAGCTCAGTGCTCGCATTCCTTCCCGATGCTGAATTTCGATATAAAGAGATTGGCTTTGATTTAAGGAAATGTAAATAAAACGCAGAGAATGTAGTTCTGTTACGGAGTACTATGCAGCGATTTGTTTACTTGGCTGGCTTAAACTTGCAAAATACAACGTTCATACTTCAGCCCACATTTTATGCTTCCTTTCCTCCTGCCTTTATTTTCCTTCCAATTACTCCCCCCCTTTTGGCAACTGCCATCTGAAAATACTCCACAATTCCCCACTAAGCCTCATTCTCGAGACGCCAAAGCCAACAAAAGCAAAACGGAAAAAAAAAAATACGAAAACGACTCGAGGAAATCAAAATAGAAGGCGAGGAGAAGTTAGGAATGACTTTGAGAGACACGTCAAGTTTGCAGAGCATCAGCCTGCTCGCATCTGTATCATATAATTACAGCGGGTCCCACAGAGCTGAAACTGCTGGGGACAGAAGCGGGGCTTTTTATTTGTATCAAAGACAGCTGTTGAGGAATTTTACTCGCCGGTCAATAATTTTCAGACGAGAGGTTTGCGGCGCTGCCGTTTCCCCGCACGGCTGTGCCTCCAGCTGCGCGGGGCGGAGAAGGGCATTGGAAAACCCGTGGCGGAGGGCGAAGCTCTTCGGCGGCTCTCCTCCCGGGCTGATCAGGAGAAAGCCTCCTCCACCCTGCCCGAACCCTGCGGTTCCCCCTCTCTCCGAATACTTCATTTCTCACCAGCCCTTCGGCAGGTCAGGACAGCCTTTTTGCAGGCTCAGAGCTTCGCCGGAGAAGGGCGAAGGTC
>NW_008824983.1:1873199-1876174 GCF_000699105.1 Pygoscelis adeliae | reverse complement strand
GGAAGATAAATGTCCACCTCCCAGCCTGGATTTAAGCAGGGGAAGGCCAATAAAAGGTTGTTATTTCCGCTCGCCCGCTTTATCTAAAACAGCCAGACAAAACAAATGAAAAGGCTTTTGTAGAAAATCTTAATTGTGGCTGGACAGTTGTAAACTCATTAAGAGCCGAATTCCAGACAGTTTGCAGACCCGTCATTTATTACACACTCTTAATGCTGATTCTTTGAAGTTGCCTCTGTCTGCAACAACAGAGGGCGTCCCAGCATCCCCAAACACTGGCTCGGGGATCAATTAGGGGCTTTTTGTGTGTGTGCACACCAGAACGAGCTCCCTTTTTTTAATTAGAACTCATCAAATCTTACCCCGGGTTTCTTTCCTTTTTTTTTTCTTTTTTTTTTTTTTTTCATTGTAAGGTGAAGCCGAAAGCATTTTTTTTTTCCTCCCGCAGTTCTGCACATCTGTAAACTTCTTACCGGCTCCCTAAGTTTTGTCTTCAGCCCTGCAGCGTTTTACACCCCATAAACGGTTACAGCAGTCATTTTCTTTTATTGCACTGTATGGCTCTGAATTTTCCTAACAACAGCTTCTGCCAAGACCATAACTGTGTTCCGTCTTATTTTGCTTTAAATACATATATACATATATATATATAAGTGTACCTCCGTAAAACAAGGCGGCTTTCATTGTTACTCGACATATTTGCAAGCAAGGGTCGGCGTGGCGCAGAAGTGTGCTGCGGCTCATGTTATGGAGGATATCTACTCTGGGCAGTAAGATGTCCGCCCAAAACAAGGGTGAATTTCAGCAAGCTCACAGACTTCGCTATTTTCTTTTGTTGCTGAGCTTGGTTTGGCTTGGGGCGGCGGGGGAGGGGGTGGGTGCACTGGGGGTGTGTGTGGAAATCTTCCACTCCAAAGAAACCTTCTTTCTGTTTTTAAAAATAAATGCCATTTTGTCTTCTCTGCTCTAGCCCGCTGCCAGCCCAGCTCTTTCCTTCGGCTAAATCAGCGAGTAAAATTGACGCCGTAAATTCTACCATAATTGTCAGTAAAATTTTATCTGTCTCTATCTATACATACGTGTATAATCTGAGGCGCTAGTAAAATGCAAGGGGTTGTTTTTATTTGCCACGGGACATTTAAGAGGGAGACAAAAAATCCCAAACGTGAAGGCAAGGGAGTGAAAAAAAGGGGTGACGTTTGAAATAACATATTTTGCATGGGTAATTATCTCTAGAAGGGAATTTAAAATGAACGCGCTGGTAAGGCGAGCCTTCTCACAAAGCTTGTTGAACCACACTTAGTGCTGGACATTTTTCTGGTACAGGCTAATTAACCATCTCAGCTTAAATGTCGCTGTCTGAGCTGATTTACATCATTGTCCGCACTAAAGAACGTCGGACATTTTGGTTTGGTCCTAAATCCCCCCGCCCCGCCAGGCGAATTTATTAAAACCGCGTTAACGCGGGACTGTGCCCCCGCCGCCGTCCGAAGGGGCTCCCTCCTAAGCGCCAGCTTACCAAATTATACCCGGGAGGGGGGAGCAATGCCTCCTCTCGGCGAAGCAATGGCGTTTAGGACCGGAATCGGCCCATTTAGGACGAAAATAAGCCCAAACTTTCATCACCTGGGGTCTGCGTTTATAGAACCGTGGGTTCGCCTGGGCTCAGAAATAGCACTGCTGCTCGCCTCGCCTCCGCAGCTGCCCTAGTAGCCCTGCCACGTCTGCTGGTGAGATTCGGTGTGCCGTGGAAGAACCCCTCCTTAATAATCTTAAAACGTCACAACATATAAAAGAATCAATATATTTTATTTGGCAAAAAGTTAAATATCATTTCAACACAACGATTTGGTCAGTAGGCCATGAGGTAACTGTTTCAAAATAGACAGTGTACGTTCTGCATCAACATAACTCCCCAGATTTATTCTTTTAAATCGATACAAATTTACAATAACCAAATGTAAGTTTTTATAGTGTATAATTTATTATCAATAAAATTAACCTTCATTACAACAACCATCAAATCATTCGATTAAAATTAAAACGTAAACCATAGGTAGTTACCCTTTTCACATATACGTATAGCTCCAAAATCTGATAACTGCTCACTGGTGCAAAAACAATATTTAAGCTAGTCTGTTTATTTACTTTTTAATATATAGATTATATATACAACCGACAAAGACAGTACTATATATATATCAACTGTGCATACTAAAATGACTTGCTTCAATATTTTGAGAACCGTAATTCCCAGACATCCCGGACGAACTTTTTTCCTACCTTTTTTTTTTTTTTTTTTTTGCGTTGGGATATATATAATATATATTTTACAATCAAAGGTTAACTGTCTAATTATACAGAAAAGACTTAATACACTACAGAGCTATACTCTATGCAATTTTTATAATAAACAACCTGAGTTCAAATTGAATTCTAGCTTACACCATTACATCCGGTACAGCACTCAAGCACATAAATTGAGTCACAAACATAATTACCACAATAAAACACAGTGTTCAAGTATTAGAGCAGAGATCTCTCTGCCGCGCAAAGAGCGAATAAAATTAACTACGTAGACTAAAACTATACAGTCCGTAAATAGTTGTGCATTATGAAAAGGTAGTTTTTTTCTTTATTCTTTTTTTTTTTCTTTTTTCTTTCCGTAAGTGAAGAAACAGGTAGATTTATACAAGCCAGCTAAACAGCCTTTTCGTGCTAATGCCCCCTTTTTCTTTCCTATTAGAAAATTAAAAGTCTTACTGTACCTCTCCTGGCAAACTGGCCTCTGTGACAATCAAGGTACAATCATAATCAGAATTTGCCATGGGAAAAAAATTAGGCCTGGACCCAGACGCATTGCATGGCAGGGCTCGAGGGGAGGATTTTTGTTTTGTTTTGTTTTTAACTTTTTCTTTTTTTTTCTTTTTTCTTTTTTCCTTTTTTTTTTTTACTTTATGCATTTTCAGTTTAAC
>NW_008824983.1:1867703-1870129 GCF_000699105.1 Pygoscelis adeliae | reverse complement strand
AGCGGAGCGGAGCCGCCGTCCTGGCCGGGCGGGAAAGAGCGCGGGCAGAGCCGGGCGGCGGTATTTATCGCGACGATTAATTCTTGACTATGGAGGGAAGCAGCGGGGGGAAAGGGGAGAAAAAGCCCCGTCTCCCCGCTGCCGAAAGGCACCCTGCTTCTCCGGGCGGCTATCAAAGGGGCGCTCGCAGTCGGCCGTCCCGCATTCTGGTGAATCAAATTTATGTGCAAATATAGTTAATTACTTGCTGGCACCTCCTTTGACTGCAGGACACACGCTAGCGGCATCGGAAACCGAGCGGAGGGCTACAGTCCTCCGCAGAAGGAGGGGAGGGTGCGCGGGGGAAAAGTAAGAGGCGGCCAGATCCAAGTCCAGTGTTAGGAATTAAAGTGGTGGCTGAGCGCTTTGCAGATATGCCCGGGACTCCCCGGTTTTTCTCCGGCGGACGCTCACGCTGTTTATCCCCGCGGCTGGCGAAGGAGCGCGGTCAATGGGGTGCAGGGGGGACAAAAAAATCTCCGCGAGAGGCTCGATTTACTCGAAATATCTTTTATTGAAAATAGAGCCAGCAAATGGTAGGGACGGCTGAGTAATAATTAAAATCACGTGTAAATATTGTGCATGCGAAAGTGTGGATCTGATTAGTTTTACATCGCTATGTGGGCTGTCTCTCTCCCTCTCTCTCTCCCCCTCTCTCCTTCTCTCTTTTTCTTTTCATGTCTTCCCAACAGTTTAATCCGAAATCTTACAGAGATCCTATTTTAACAACGCTCTCTCCCCCCATTCCGGATTACAAAGGCCCATAATGAAACTATTATCCCCCATTAGAGTTCGAAAATTACAGAACAGTTGCAAGATCTCCACAAACAAGGAGCCCGTTATTTTCTAACAATTTAAAAAATGCAAATAAAGCTCTCCTCTGCTATTTTTCTGTGGTCATTGTATACACACGCCGTAATAGAGAAAAATAATTGTATTTCTTTCCTGGAAAGACGGAACTCGACGTCATTTGTATTTATTATTAAGAGTCAGCTGTGGTGAAATGTGATTGTAGAACTTCCTTTTTCCATTCAGAAAAAATAATCTTAGCTGCAGGAGTCCTGGATGTTTATATTCGAATTTGGGTTCTCAACTTGCAGCGGGTTTCATTTTTTTGGTTCCCCACCAAAAATAATAGCAAATTAATAACAATAGCAATAATAATGTGTAAAAGAACGCGCCTGCATTTTTATTTCCCTGAAAAATTCTGCATTTGTTCACTGCCGGCATCCAAGCGGCAAGAGAGAGCGTAGAGAAAGCGAGAGATAAAATACAGCAAATAATTACAGACATTTTTCACGCGGTCACGTTGCTGGTAATAACGCTGGAGCGTTCGCCCCTCTTTTCGTCCTTTTAGACCCATTTTTCCCCAAAGTACATTTTGCATAGGAGCCACGAAGGCTCGTGGGGCTTCGTACGATTTGCGTTGCAAATTACTTAAGGTTTTGGTGGCTTACACCCTCGGAGGCAAAAGACCCCAAACAGGGCAGAAATAGACGTTCACGTCAAATTGCGATATGAAACCGGAATTGCCAGGAATGAAGCACCGCCGGAGCCATCGTGCCTGAATAAAAATGCTCCCTGCCCTCCATCCTGGCACAATCAAATCGGCAGAGCTCCCATTCCGCTAGCTCTTGCCCCCGGCTGGAGCAGGAAGGACCCCGTCGGTTTTTAAGCGAGGGGCATATGCAAGCGCTCCTTCCTTAGCCACGCTCCGCGGAGGCGCGGAGCGTACGCGGGCGCGGGGCAGGAATCCGCGGGCACTGGCGATCTCTCCTGAACGGGAAGTTCAGGATCGCCTTTTCCCAGGGTTTCCTGCCACTGCAAATCACCGAATCGCCGGTGCTGCGAATGCGCGGAGGTGTTTTGGCACAGCGGAGAGAAAAAAAATGGTTCAGAATTTGGGGGAAGCAGCCCAAAATCAGGATGATGCGATTCCAATGGGAAATAAAGGGCAGAGGCAAACCTGTGTACAAACGCCACACAGGCACACACGGACGTATACCCTGCAAATTCACTCCCCGTGTGCACACAGACCCAGCAGATAGCCCGTCGGACGCACAGTGTGTGAAGAGGCAGCCACAAGCACTTAAATTTGACTGCAACGTAGAGAGCTCTGCTCCTGCCCCAGCCGAGGACGTCTCCTTCTGTAAGGAACCGGCTAGGATGGGTCTAGCTAAAATCCGCTGTCTGAACACCTCTGAGTTCCTGCAGCCCCGTCTGGAGTTTCGAAAAAGTTTGTAGCTTTTTTTTTTTTTTAACTATATTTTAGGCAAAAATAATCACGGTCCCTAACAAAATAAATAGAAATAACCCCCCGGCGAGTAAGTTTTCTGCCCTTTCCCCTGCCTGCCTTTCCGCTGCTGAGGGTGCCCCGCTCCGCTGCC
>NW_008824983.1:1864329-1866747 GCF_000699105.1 Pygoscelis adeliae | reverse complement strand
GTTAATGGAGACAAGAGAGAAATATAATAACAACCTCCCCCACGGGCAGCTTTCGCCTCTCCATGCAGATGCAATCGGGAAGAAAAAGGCCGTGCACGACAATGTTACATCACGAAAAGCTAACGGCTCCCAGGAAGCCCGGGTTCAAAGTCTGTCCCCCTCCTCCCGCCATACACATACCCTGCAAGGAAGCATTAGCTGTCGCTCTTCTCCCAGCCCTCCTTTTGCCTCCCCTTTGTGCAAGACTCCAGTAGCTAAACATGCAGCAAGGAAGGGGGGATGCAGAAAAAGCAGCCTGGGTGAAATAAGCTCTTCCACATGCAGCCAGGTAGGGAATGGCCTTGTCTGGAGGGGTCCGCTGGCAGGGAGGCGAGGCTGACGTCCCCCCCTCCCCATGCGCTCACCTTTACGATTTCTTCTCAGCCCTGAGATAAAGCTAGAGTTTTGTCACCGTCCTCTGGAGTTAAAGATCTCCGCGCACTTGTAGGTGTTTGATTTTAAAAAAAAAAAAAAAAATCGTTTCCCTACCCTCAAGAAATAGTAATTTGCTTCCTCAGTCTATGCAGCTCCTCAGTCAACTGAAACCACTCGTTCAAGACAGCAACAATCCAGATATACTAGCAAGTCATAAAACTGAACAAAAGCCGACAAACCTTAGAGCACCATCGCTATATGGCCCAGACAAATTACGACCGTCTAGGTAATATTTAAATAGATTCCTAAAGTAATTGCAGGGGGTTTAGGCAACTATTCCTGTTGTAAAAGTTCTCGAAGACATAAAGTAGAACCTGAGGATAAACAGTCACAAAAAGAGGTAAAATTAAAAGGATTCATTCCACGGTTTTTTATTCTTCTATGAGAACATAAACATCGTCTTTTTCACGCACAGCAGCATTACAATATTAATTTATTCCGATTTAAGGTAAGAACTAGATATAGCTAGAACTAACATTTATAATAACGATAGAATGCATTTGCTTAAAACAGTATCGGCATTTTAATAATAATAGACATTTATACATATCTGTATTTATAGTTTTTCCCCTTCTTTCTTTTTTTTCTCTTTTTTAATTTTTTCACCTATATGTTTGACCCTTTAATGCATGTAACTTCACAGTATAAAGGAAGACGAACATATTCTCCCTCGCAATCTCAGACTCTGGCTCAGAAAGTCCTTCTGACGTTCAGGATATATACTTTTCAGTGAAATTAGTGAGGAAAAAGTGAATACTTTCTTCTCGGGGGGAATTTCTGTGTGCTTGTCATGCGTTACCAACGGTAACGTTATTTATAGACAAATAAAATCACTAATTCCACATATTTAAGCAAAACTACATTAAGTAAATATCTACAACCAGAAAGAGCGAGAGAAATTCAGAGGTAAGTGTCATAATTTAGTCCATGAGCAACACGAACTCTTTTATACCTTTAAAGAGAAGAGTTTTCATTTTCCTGGCCAATTTTAAAGCTGTAATATTGACTCTTAAGGTAAAGCAAAAAAAGAATCGCTCTTAACACCCGTTCCCATTACGCCCTTTTAAAGGATGCCTGCATTTCATTATTGTAAGTCCTGCTTTTCGAAGGAAAAAGGGGGAGGGGGGACAAAAGGAAAACAGAGGGGGGAAAAGCTCCCAATATGTAGAAATATGGCGAGGCTTAAATTCTTCATTCTGCAGCTATGTACAGTCCAAGTAACACCGCTTATAATTTAAAAGAATGCGCCTTTAACCGAGCTTGTTTACTTTTCAGAGAGAGATATGGGGGGAAAGATATTTGCAGCTCCTGAAACAGGATTTCTGGGTTTCAAAGCTTAAAGGAACAAACCGGCCCCGAGGACGGCTGAAGGAAGCGGGGAGGTTCACGCACGGCATTTTGTGCACTAGCGTGGCTTTAGTCCGCCCCCCCACCCCACGCCAAAGTAGCTCTTAAGAGGTTAAGGACATATCGAGAACGTCTAAAAATCGTTAATCCATACAGGTGCGGATGACTACAGCCTAGGAAAATGATACTGGCTCTTTAAACCATAAAGATGTGTTTATAGGTTCATCAAGAGAAATTAAAGTTGGCTGTGAGCTCCCGAATCCTATTCTCTCTGTTCATTTTCTTCAGTTTCATTCTGCGGTTCTGAAACCAGATTTTAACTTGTCTGTCTGTGAGGTGGACTGTGCGGCTGATCTCTAGGCGACGCTCACGAGTCAGGTACATATTGAATAGAAACTCCTTTTCCAGCTCGAGAGTTTGATGCTTGGTATAGGGGCACCGTTTCTTTCTGCCACTTTTTGCCGTGAGCCAGTTTGCTGCATTTTCTCCTTTTGAATTGCCTAGTTTTGAGAAAGTAAAAAAGGGACGTTACGAGCGGGTAGGAGGCAAAGAGCTGGGGGGGGAGAGGGTGGAAGGAGCAGCTGCATGTGTGTCTGC